>NC_056735.1:119807026-119997026 GCF_019279795.1 Protopterus annectens | reverse complement strand
TGTATTCATTGAAGGGGTTGTTGCAATTGAAGTCTGTGGACATTTAACAGTTTTTAACACCATGTTTTTTAATAATTTATTAACCCTTTAAGTAATTTTCTTTAAATTGTGATTAATATCTTTCTTTTTTGGTTTTAAAAAGTACAAATATATATTTAAATACAATTTTAATATATTAATATATTTTGTCTTATGCACATGGATTATTTCATTTGGTAATATTTTTTTTTACTTTAATATTTTTTTAATTTACTTAATTGATTCAGTTTTGGGATTGGATGTATTTTTATCATATGATTTTTGTGATTGATATAAAGGGTTGCATGTGCTGGTGTAAACTGTCCATTGAAGTCCTGAATATGATATAGGACAAAAGCTCTCATCTTGCTATTAAAGAGATTTCCGTGTGCCAGGCATCGTTTCTGTTTAATTTCTGATTTAGATTCAGCTCATATTTCCATTAAATATTTGTTGTTACTCTCCAGTTAATATTTGCTTCTACAATTATCATGGAAACTATTTAGTAATAATTGTAACCTTGTTGTAAATAAAAAATTATTACTGCATAAGAATATGACTTATCCATTTCGATTATCTCTGAAAGAAGTAGAAAAACTTAGGTTAATATCAAAAATGAAATTTAAGTCAAACTCTATGGAAAACAACATAAATACAATTTTTCATATACTGTTAAATGACTTATACAGTAAATATGTATGTTGCAAAGCATTATAGGAACAATACACTCGGTTGTTAAATAGTAATGCAGTTTTTGACACACATTTCATGAACCTAGACTCATAGGTTGCTACTAGGCAGGCATTCTTAGAGACCACTGACAAGCCTAAACAACGAAACCCAATAAACTTGTAAATAAAACTAACATTAGAACTAGCTTCCCGAATCAATAGCAGACAGCCATGTTAAAAACACCAGGGGTGAATTTGTGAACTCCTATCTAGTCATTAAGACTGGTTTCAGTGGTAGATAAAGTACTGCATTCTTTGATATCTATTCTGCTGGTTTAAATATCTTATCAGCTCCAATAAATTTTAGAAAAAAGCTGAAATATGTAAATGAGCTATCTGTGGTGCTTTCAGTCTTCTGAAGGTGAAGGATGTCAAGTACAACAGAAACTAACCAGGTACTTATACCACCTGTAGTGATCCCAGAGGTGTCTCACTAACAATATAAAGCATTGCACACATGTCTTATGCAAACCAGCTAAAGGCCCTATCCCTTTACTCTGTCTCATATTGTTTATTGAGAGGTGACTTATGCCTGATCTACAAATCATTCTCTGATCCAACCCTGAGGAAAATGTTACATATTGCATACAAATTATGTGAAGGTTACACATTCCATGGATCTGAATCTTATTTGCAACTCTAACAGAACTTGCTGGAGAGACAAATTCATATCCCAAAGGCTACCTAGTCTATGAAATAAACTTCCCATCTTTGTAAAACAAATCCTGTCCCTCAGTCTCTTCAAACAGAATTTGGATAAATGGATAAGGAACTGTAAATTCATTTATGGACAGACAGTCTGTAAAATGACTCAGGGCTCCAACATCCAAAGACCCACTACCCTGATACCACCCCATCCCATATCTGCAGAATTAAGATATAATATTGTCATATCCTGGGTATTATTAGCTAGGCTTGCAAAGGTTCTTGTGCCATTAGCCTAGTAATCATCTATGAACCTATGAACCTACAGAAGTTATGCCTTTAGAAAGTGGTAGAGCTAAGCAGAACAATCTTCTTACTGTGGTTGATGCATGGTGGTCAGAGGAAAGTACATTGTCAATGAATTTACATAGATGTCAAATGACACTATCACTGTCAAAGATTGTCACATTAATGCTCAAGCAGTTGGATAGACTTGTTTGCCAAAAGAAACTATGCTATATTGTCTGACACTGAGCTTGAGTCCATAGTTAGTGTACCACGTATCGATATAGGTGGGAAATTAGTATCTGCATGGGAGTTTATAACTGTGCATAATTTACAAATTTGAGTAGCCATATGCCATCAACATTCATGTTTATACCAGAGAAATAGATGTTAAAGAAGGGTGTCCAGGACTGAGAAGAGCGGGTCTCCACTAGTGACAATAAGTTGTGTCTAAGACGTACCACTTACCCTCATTGTATACATTCTGTGAGCCAGGTGGTTATCTATCAGGTGAGATGGGGTTAATGATTAGGCAACTAAGTATATCAGCAACACCAGCATTACAGATCATGCCAAAGGACTTGGGTAAGTCTAGACAGGCAGCACTGACAGACTGGCTCTTGTCTGGGGCACGAGTAATTCTCTCAAAGAACTTGATTAGACTGAGTTGGCAGGCTGTACCCTTCAAGACTCAAAACGAGTTAGTTAGTGTCAAATTCTGCAGTTCTTCTGTATGATTTAACAAGTGATATGTGGAATCTGTGGATTTGTAGCTCCTACTGTCTGTGGAGGGGCTACCCTTGTTTAATACCACAGCTATAGCAGTTCTCCAGACAACTGGTATGTGCCTGAATAGGTTCAGGAACAGCTGAGCGCAGCTGTGTTTGCACTTGAAAAGAAGACAGCTTGGTATGTTGTTGGAGCACATAGAGCTGGAATTTTTGTTTTGGATAGTGCAGAAAGGACTTGATATAAAGGGATGATGGGGGGGTGTTTTAAGAGCACGGCAGATGCTAAACACAGGCATAGAGGGAATTCTATTGGTGCAATGAAACTATGTTTCAGTAACTAACTACATATAGATCTGCATGAGGGTCAGGAAAGCTCTAGCACTGAGTAGTGCCACCTTAAAGACTGGTTTAAAGTTTGCTATTCTGATATGTCTAAAAGGCAGACTATCTAAAAAGGAATGATGGGGTAGCAAGTGTTTTAGCCAGTATGTGGAAGCCCTGATGAGATAAGAGAAAGTTATCCCTGGTAAAGCAGGCCAGCCTATTTATTACTGCCTGCCATACTGGCATACTCTGGATTTGTCTGGAATAACATCATTTAATGTTGATAAAGTCAATCACTTTTCTTTATATTACATTTTTTGGCTCCCCACACCATCCTTACAGCACTGCTACTCAGTGTTCCACATCCATGCCAGGTCTACAGCAACTACTAAGTCCCCTGACTTACTCCATAGCCTACTGGGGCAAGGCATTGAACCTAAGGGTGTCCTGGTAGTCTTGGCCATTCACATTTCATTTGTGGGCATTTTGTATTATTATGTCCTACCCACTTTTCTGACCTCTGCCCTTTTATTTGCTAACCTCATCTGAGGGCTTCTCCCCCCCACTGGACCACATCTCCCCTTAGGGATTTATCAGCAAACACCCTCCCTCCATCCAGGGATAGGCATTCTTATCCCTCCCTGCCTGTGCCTCTGATGCCCAAGACCCCAGTTGAACCCGGGTCACCTGGGCCATAGTTAGGGCTTTATCCCTCTTGGTGGCCAATCAGTTATTTTATCATTAAACGGTGGCACCATTTATACAGATTGGAAGATGCTGTTCAAGAGGAGTGTCTTTCCTGCATGAGATACATTCATGGTGAGCATGCCCATGCCACTCTGTTCATCACAATGAGCACAGCTTCTAAATTTGCTCACTCTCACATTTGAAGACACATGGTTTATATGTATCTGGGAATATTGAGACATCAGGCGGCCTTTGTCACATCACTAATCCTTGAGCCCAGGAGGGAGCTAAGAGTCACTCTTTTCTTGTTCAGTCTGGTATGCGGCTAACTATAGATTAGCCAATAACTATCACATTGCCTTGAGTGGCACTGAAGACCTTACAGGCACAGGCGTTCAGCTAGGGTGACCCTTGCTGCGGGTGACCATAGTGGATGTAGATAAGGTTCCAGCTGTGGGAGTGTTCTTACATGGCTAATGGTAAGTCCGATGGTGACTAAGAGGTTTAAGTAGTGATTTACTTCAAATATCAGCAAAAATGAATTTAGAGTTAATGTGAGGTGGTGGTTGTGATGTGCTATTTACCAACATATGGAGGTAGTGAGAGGCTTGCTTCCACCTTGAGTGTTTATTTACCTCTCACATGTCATTTCTGCACTAAATAAGAAAAAGGGTTTGTTGATAAACTTGGGTTTTTTGTTACACTGCCTCAAGATCTGAAATGCTAAGAGGATGGACACAGAAATAGTAGAGCTGACCATAATCCCACAGTAACAGGGGAAGGTGAGTAACAAGAGTCTGGAGTAACTCCGGATTACTAAAGAAGTATGCACTTACTGTCGAATGTCTGGGGTATCTGCATGGTAGACATGCAGTAAATTAAGGACACCTATCTCGAAAAAAAGAAAACAAAACTCTACTGGAGCACTTCAAGACACGGTAAAAACAAAAAGCTAAGGTATTATAAGTGGGTCAATTATTTACAGATTCCTAATTCACTGTGTACTTAAATACACTGTGTAAAATATCTGAGGCAATAATGTTTATGACAGAATATTGCAACTAAAATGACAAAAATAATATGGCAGAGAGGCCACAGAAGGTAGCTTTATTAGTTGATTTGATCGTGTTGCTAGCGAGTAACAGTTAACCCAGCAAGTAACAAAGAAAATAAAAGACAATCTCAAAATGATCACTATAAATAGAAGCAATGCTTCTAATATCAGCTATGTATATTCCACCAGGTAACAATATTTCAACAGCAGAAGATATCATCCACTGAATAACTCACCATATTCAACAACAAAAGAGACACTTTTATAACAGGCAACCACAAGATAGACTGTCAGTTGATCAACAAAGACACTTAGTCAGAATCAATTACATTATATGGCTTTATACAGCTAATCACCTCCACCACTAGAATCCATAATAAAGATTGACAAACCCTCAACTTAGGATTGGATCCCTACCAACAAAACAAACATAATTCAAACATTTGGATGTCTGTCAGACACAATAAGTGACTACCTTCCCACCTGCAGTCACAAACTGCACTACCCAATCCAAAACCATATTGTATAACCAAATATGTAATACAACAATTTAACAAAGACATCATTATCAATACTCTGACCCAATTTGAGTGGAACACATTAAAATCCATGATACTTGATGTCACTAATGAAACTTTATTTATTCTTAACAGGGTAACCCCATACAAGTAAAAGGAGTCAAAATCAAACCCTGCACCATGACTAACTAAAGAAACTTAAAGCACATTTCAGAGAGATGAAAGACTGGCATAAAATCAGAACCATAAAATATATTCCATACATTTAGGCATCTCAGAAATCTTGCTAAATAGCATATCCGATGGATAAACAAACCTATTATACCAACTTCCAATATAAACACCAAAAGCATAAACGACAGTTTTGGTCACCAGTAAACAAAATAATACATAGTGGCCAAGCCATCTCAGTTCAACTCCTACTTTATAGAGGCAGCACTCTCTTATTCATAATAATAATTCATCCCACTTCGCCATCCTGTCCTAACCAGTCACATTCATTCTCTTTCCTCCTGGTCTCCACCTCTACTATAAGAAAACATCTACTGAAACTAAAACCGCCATCTTTAGCTGACGATCAACTTCCAATAGTGTACTTAAAATAGCAGCTGGCTTCCCCTGTATCCATACCGATAAACCAATCCATATCTGAGATATATGCCCCTTCTGTCTGGAGGAAATCTTATACCATACCACTCTACAAAGATGGCAGATCAACTGATTTTTCCAGCTATAGACCTATTGCCATCCTATCCCCACATCTAAAATACAAGAAAAATGCATACATTCCCAACTTATGCAGTGTATTTACTCCAACAATGTTCTCTCAAAAACCCAGTTTGATTTTAGACCTCACCACTGTACTACCACAGCTCTCCTCAACTTCGCCAATATCATAAACCAACATAAGAGTGATAGCAACCTGGAATCTTCACTTTTCTCAGATTTACCAAAAGCATTTGACACCAAATACAAATCCTATCAACACCTTCTTACTGGACTTTCTTCTTTTGGCCTCACCCAGCCTGTCTTTCATAGGTTCATAAGTGTATACTATGTTAACGATCAATAGGGTCCTTACAAGCCTAGCTGTGCAACCCAAATATGACCCACAGGTTTGATTTATGCAGGGGGTGATTTACTAACTGCCTCCATCATTTTAGGTAAATGGAGATGGAAGGAATCAAACCTTGTACCCTTAAGTACAAGAAGTAGCTCATTAATAACTCAGTGCATTAATCCTCCGCACTAACTCCTATAGTTTTCTGGCTGACAGGCCACAAGCAATACATACATACATGCATACAAATGTTTCAAGCATGGGCATTAAAGCCCTTCTAGCCTGCCAATATCCCAAAACACTTGTTCCCATAATAAATGTCCAGGCTGTTCTTAAAAATATCTAAACTAGTACTTGCTTTAATGTAATTTGGTAGTCTGTTCCATGCATCAGCTACTCTGTCAGAAAACCAATTAGTACACTTCTCATTCCTATAGAACCTTCTTCATAGGTTATCTGATGATTCTCTAGTACTCTTTGATAACCCCAAACATTCCCAGAGGTAGTTGTTCCTAAATGCCCTATATACCTGAATAAGATCTCCTCTTATATATCTGTAAGAGACACTGTACAAGTTCAGATACTTTAATCATTCATAATAACTTAGATTTTCACATCCGTGGATGCCCTTAGTATATTTCCACTGTATTCTTTTCAGTTTATTCATGCTTGTTCTCCTATAGGGTTTCCATATTGTTATTCCATACTCAAGTTTGGGTCTAATGATAACTAACAAACAATGACTTCATTATGTTTGATTTCCTATGCTTTATGAATCTTTTTATACAGCCTATAGTTCTATAACTATCATTAGCCAATTGGTTGATATGATTAGAAAAACTCATAGCTGAATCTATCCATATACCCCAGGTCCTTAAATGAGTCTATAGTTTCAATCACTGTGTGCTGTATTAAATATTCACCTTTCAGTTTATGTCTCCCAAATCTCATATGCTTAGTTTTTTATGTATTTATCAACATATTATTCTCCTGTTCCCAAATGGCCAATTTAGTCAAATTATTTTGCAGACATGCCTTATTTGTAACCCTTGTAATCAGTTTACCCAATTTCAGGTCATCGGCATAAAGACTGTAGAACACCTCAGATGAAAAAGTAAGGTCTGAAAGATACAATCTAAACAAGTAAGGGCCTAGTACAGAGCCCTGTGGGACACCTTGACTGTAACCAAGGACTTCACCTGTCCAGTTGGTGTGTGATACTTGCCATGTCCTGTTTGTAAGCCATGCAGCTATCCAACTTATCAAGAGTACACCAATACCTAGTTGTACTGATTTATTGATCAGTGTTTTGTGCATGACCCTGTCAAACGTTGAAGTTAAATCTATATAAATCACATCACAGCACAAATTTTCATTCATAGCTGTTATTATATTGTTATAAAACATCATGTTACAGATGGTAATAGATCTATTTTCAACATATGCATGCTGCTATATGGTTTCAAATCCCAACCTATCCAGTTCTGATAATAACTTATCCAGTATTACCTTCTCCATTATTTTTCCACAACATGAAAGTAGACTTAAGGGTCTATATGATTCTGAGTTTGTCCTACTCCCCTTTCCCTTAAAGACATGTTTAATAAGTGCATGTCTCCAGTCTTGAGGAATCTCCCCATATTTATATGACCTAGTGAATAATAGATGTAATGGCAGTGTAAGTTCTTGCTTAAGATTTCTCAGGTGATTGTTAGTTATTCCGTCTCTGCCTTGTGCTTTGTTTGGATCCAGTTTGCACAGTTCTTTTTCAATATAATCTAATTTGATTTCAGTAATTGGGGTTACCTGGATGTCACTAGGCCAACTTACCACCCCTTTTGTGGAACCAAACTGTTTTGCATAAGATTTTGTAAATATATCTTTAATCTGTTGTGTCCGAGAATAAATTTTAGAATCTGCACACAGTTTACCAATTTGTGTATCTTTACTCCTTCCACATCTTATGTATCTATAAAAAGGTTTCCTATTATGCTCAATATCTTTATATAAATTTTCTTCAAATTTTTCTTGATCTTGTCTAACACTATGCTTAATCTGTTTGTCCAGCTAGTTTATTTCACTTTTCAAAGTTGTAGTTCGACCTCTCTTCCATTTCTTATATTTTTTGTCTCTCACCTTAATCAGGTATCTTATTCTTATGGAAATATACCCCCCTGATGTTGTGTGCCTAGATCCTGATGTTAAACTTTTTTTGACTTTTTGCACTCAAACAATTTCTCTTTCAAAACTTTCCACATTTCATCTGCAGTTTTCCACTGAACACCTCACTCCAGTTAGTTTTATATAGTAACTTTTGTGCTTCCCTATAATCTGTAATTAACCTTCTGTGCATTGGCTTAGATTTCAGTTTGGCAGAATTATCTAGCAACAAATGAACCTTTATGATGCCATGATCACTACACATCAATGGTGGTAAAACTTGACTTGAAGTTACAGTAATTTCTTTGGGAACACAAACAATATCTAGAATATTCCGTCCCTGATAGGTTTTTTTTACAATCTGAAGCATTTGTTGCTGAATATACTCTGTGAATAACTTTTTTACTAATGATGTTGAATCAATATTATTCCAGTCTGTTTCTGGTAAATTTATGTCCCCAGCTAATATTATTCTTCCCTCCTGTGTTTCATGTAAGAAATGTATGAATTCCTCTAGGTCATCTGCACTTGACTTTGGTGGTCTGTATACTCCAACAATTGTTATATGTTCCAGGGTTGTCTTTATTGTCACAGTTACACAGTCTATAGTATTGGGGTTATCATTGAACATGTAATAATCACAAGTCTCATAGCTATCTTTAATCCCTATCATAACACCTCCACCTGATTTTATGTTAAAATGTCTGTTACAGTAAAAACATTTATACCCCGACAGAACTAGTTTCCAGTCATTGTTCTTTAACCATGTTTCACAAACTTTAATAACATCAATCATGTGGGAATGTAGCAAATTTTCTAATAAGAAAACTATTATTAATGCTCCTAGCATTAACAAGCATCAGAGATGCATCAAATGTTGCTATCTGTGAACTGTTACATTTTTGACCTGGCCAAAATCCTGGCTAGTGTGTCAAATATTGCAAAATATCTGCTGCAAAAGTTCTCTTCTCTGGTCTAGACAAATGCACACCATCCTGTCTGAACACATGTGTGCCCAAAAGAAGGCTTGGATGCTCTACACATTTCCATTTTTTAAAACAGGACATTTTTTCCATGTAGATGTTTATCCAAAAAATCTTTTCATTCACAGTGACCTGACTATCCTTTCTATAGCTGATTTGTGAAAAATATGTCCTAACACCAGTACAAGCTATACTATCTAGGAGGGCTGTCAGTTCCCGAGTAACAGTCAGAGAATCTTTGTTGGTGACATCATTTGTACCAATATGAATAAAAACAGATCCATACTTCCTTACATTAAGGTGTTCCAAGGCTTGTTTCACATCTTCTATTTTTGCTCCTGGCAAGCATAACACTACTCGATGTTCATATCATCTCTGCAGATATAAGTATCAGTTCCTCTAGTAACTGAATCTCCAATTACAAAAATATCTTTGATGACCGTTTCTAAAGAATCTTCAGCTTCTAATACAGTAATATCTGCTCTATCGGTTGTTACGAAGGATAGATCATCACTATTAGTCCTGTTAATCCCACTGTTTTCATTGCGTATTAAAGTCTCATCCAGCTGGCATTGTAAATCAACAGCTTGAGCCATGAAGTCAACATCTGTCTTTCTCTTCTTTTTTCTTACAGTAATGTTCTTCAATCCTTCCGCGTTCAGTTTTGATTTATTTCTTTTCACCTGCCCCTTGCCTCTTTTTTCTACCTTTTCCATTGGAAAGGTGATGCCTTTTTCTGTAGACTGAGTGTTTTCTGATAGACACATATCTTCATTCCCTGTCACCTGTGTGGTACATAACAAAGCAGAATCCTTTTTACTACGTATTCTATTTCCTTTACAGTCATTAGTCAGTTTCTTTTTCTTCCTTGTTTGTTGTGAACTTCTTTTTCTTTTTTTTGTTTCCTTCTAAACAAACAGGATCCTCTGATTGCTGAATACTTGCATCCAGAATTCCAATATTATCAAGGGTATTGCCTTGTTTCATAAGGGTTGAATGATCTTTACAGACAACATACACATCATTTTCCTAAATGTGTTCTATTTGTTCTATGCCTAACATTATTAAGTTCATCGGTCCAGTCATTAATATATGATACAACAGTTCTCCAAGCCATGCCAATTGCACATGTGCAGTCATCATCATTAAGTCGAGATTTGCTTCTAACAATGATAAGCAAATCATCCAACATTTGACAGAAGGAACAAAGATCACCAGTACTATCAGCTGTTACCTTTAAATATGCATAGCATTTATTACACTGTACAAGATATTTGTGCATTAGCAAATTGTTAATTGCATACGCATTTAAGGAATCCATATTCAACTTTAATTGAATAAAATATTGCAAAGGAAAAAAATTACACAAAGTCAGTAGCAAAGAATTCAAATGAACTTAAATGAACTTATATGACAAAAATTATACCAGCAATATCCAACTAAATAATAAAATACAATAAAGTTGTTCTGACCATACAAGTTCTGCCAGCCAGACAGAAATTGTAATTTCTTTATGTCGCACGTGCAGTAGCTTCTGCTCACTATAGCTCACAGCCGCACCTCCTTTTAATAGTGAAAATAAATAAAAACATCTCTTACTAGTCAACTCCACAACAAATCACAAACCAAGACAGGATTGTTTTGATATGCTCAGAATTTTCCTCTCTGCAGTCTGTGTAAATTTATAGCTGTCTAGGCCCCTTGTTGTGGCTAGAGCTTGCCTGTCCAAAACCTATCCCTTTCTCAAAATCAAAAGTGAAACTAAAGGTAAAACAACAAAATATGAATCAAAGTAAAGCTTGTTAATAAGCAGTCTCTTCAAACCTACAAACAGTTATAAATAGTGATAACAAATGCAATATAAATTCAAGTAAAGCTGTTCTTACCAGTCAACTCCACAACAAATCACAAACCAAGACAAGATTGTTTTGATATGCCCAGAAATTTCCTCTCTGCAGTATGTGTAAATTTATACCAATCAAATGGAAACAAAATCTCTTCTCCTTCCTACAGTCACTATCAGCATCCTACAAGGGTAAATATTAGTGCCCTGCTTCTTCAATGGTTATAAACAAATTACATACTTGGACCCACCTCTACGCGGACAACTCAACCCTTATATGTGCAGCCTCTATCCCACCCAGCATTTCAGGATTGTGATTTTAAACAAAGGTGGGACAGTTTGTCCTGTGTAGACATGCTTTGTCTAGAAGTTTCAAATACATACCTTCCACACATCTACAAGAGCGATATGACCTTGGAGTGCAGTGAAAACACACAAGCTATACTGCGCTGTGCAGAAAAACAGTATATTACCACTGTATGTGCCTATAGCATTAGTCCAGCTGGATACAACACACTTCTGTATTTTTGTATTAGGTACATTTATGCAAAGCTTTTCATGTAGTTCACAGACTTTTGAGGGGGTGTAATAAGAATGACTGAAACAGTTTGAAGATATCTGAAATAATTAAAAAGGGGAAACAGGCTTATGGAGAATCACCAAGAGAAAAGCAAAAATGGATAAGATAATGATAGAACTGAAAGAAACATCCAGAGAGAGAGACAGAGACAGAGAGAAGATCAAGGAGGAAACCACTATAGTTGCCATGCAGATAAGATGATTATCTGCAGAAGATAGAGACTGAGATAATGTTAAATAAATTTGTTAGAGTCAGACTGTAAAAATCATTGAGTTATTCAAAAACAATGTCAATCAATAACAAACAATAATGCAGGAGAACTCAAGTATCCTATATTCTAATGTACATTAGGAGGCAAAAAACCATACACAAACTTGTACAGAATTTTGTCTAGTTTATTGACAGAGGGCTCCATTTTTATACATGTCATTATCAGTTTTGCCCACCTCACTGGCGTGGTCAGTGACAGGGTCTTTACATCATAGTAACTTATGAAAAAGTGCTGAGATTGTGTTTTTCAAAAAGTCTTTTTCCCATGAGAATGTTACAGCCTTGCAAGCACCTGGTCAGTCACGATGACCTCCTGAGGATGTAGCCAATTCAAGGCTCTTAGATTAGTTCGAATACAATGGGTGCAGTTCTTCTTAAAATGCCTTCCTTTGTTTCTTGCTTGCCAGCTGGACACTATCTCTGATAGTGCGCACAAGGCTATTCTTCTGGTGGAAGCAGGAAGAAGATACACATGCGAACAGATTTATTATTTTCTAACTTTGCAAAATAATCCTTACTTGAAAGACATGAGCCAGGCTGTGCTTGAACACTGCCAAGGCCAAATTTCTGATTACACTGCAGCTTGTGCTTCAAGCAATAATATGCAAGTTTATTTCTACTATTATTCTAGTAAAACAGAATTAAATGCATTACATATCATACTACTTTTCAAACTTTGTTCTCTATTATAGATTTAAGTACATTTATTCCTAACTAAGGCACACATTTCTCTATATATTTGACCACACAGCTTATATATGTTTGAATGTTTGAATACACATCTTCCTAAGCAGCATACATTGTAAATATATTTTTCTAGGCAGCATGTATGTAAATATATTTTCTAAGCAGCATGTATAGATTTTTCTAACAGATAGTATAATGCATATTATAGACATTCTAAAGTACACATAAACGGCCAGTATTATCTTTATATTCTAATGCACTTTATAGTCAGGAAATGAAACACAGGTGCCAGTGTATGCTGAGAGGTTTAACTTTTAATGTGCTTTGCTGTTAGGAAATAAAGCATGTCTAACTTCATACAGAGTGTCTGGCTATGACATTCAATACGAGTGTTCTCAAACATCAAAAGTCATACCAGGAGGGGTGTAGTATTTCAAACTAAACAGTGCAAGCCTTGTGAGTCAGTTTGAGGTTAGAAATGCTTGGGAGAGGGTGACACTGCTGTGTTTTATAATGGCTTGGTTGTTGTTTTTGAGTAGTTAGTGAACATTGAAAACTATAGCAGAGTTTTGAAGGAGATTTACTTCTGAGCCTTCTGTAAACAAACAATAACATTTTTTGTGTTATGTTTTTTGATTTTTTTGAGAATAACAAATACAAATTGACATCTCAATAGAGAACATATCAAGAAGAAAACATAATTACCATTCAGATAACTTGATTCTCCATAGCACAGATAAAATTACTTCTGTTTGTATTATTGGCAGCCTATGCTTGTGCATCGCTATCTGCCTATCTATTGTACATAACCTTTTATATTTTAATGCAGTTTACTACTAGAACATGCAACACAGTGTCCTTTTGAGAAGTTGAAATGATGTTAGCTAAGGAACAAAGCATTTCTAACTTCATCCATACTATTTCAGGATTCCTGTTTGACTGATCTGAAGCCACACCACAGTAATTCTCCTAAACAATGAACTCTATTACACTTTTTACGGAGTAGTATGATACGATGAATGTGAGTAAACAATGAGATAAGAAAAGGGAGAGTAAAGTACGGAATCGGTAAGTAACAGTCAACCAAGGAAGGATTCATGGGAGTGCAAAAACAGTCAACTAGAAGAGAATAGTAGAACTGCGAAACAAACGCACAAGTGCAAAACTACTTAACCTAAACGGAAAAAAGCACCTGACCCGGCATGTAATGCTAAACAGTCATCAGTAAATTACAGCAACTAGAAATTAATGTAATCTTCATAAAATGGATAGCTGCGGTTCCTATTAGAATGACGAAAATGCATTTTGTCAAATGCGTTTTCATCGACACATGTAAACGAACAGGCAAAACAGCGATGCGGCTGTTCAGCGAATTCTTTCCCTGGGAAAGAAGTTACTTGACCGCTTTGTTGCTTTGCCGTGTTCTGAAGTGTAGTGTGGTCCCTTGTCTGGTATAGCTCCAGAGCGTGAATGTGCAACAGTTACTGACCTTAGGGTTAGGGTGCGGTTTAAGGTAAGTGCATATGTATGAAAGTGTTTACTGTTTATTTTGCATTAGATGTAGGGTTGAGTTACGTGTGTATGTGTTTTCAGCTGTTTACTTTTGTTTTGGGGGGGTAGAATTAGGGTTAAGGTAAGTGTGTATGTCTTTGGAACTGTTTATGTAAATGTGTGAGAGTTACTGACCTTAGGGTTAGGGTGCGGGTTACCGTAAGTGCATATGTTTTAAAATGTTTACTGTATTTTTCGTTAGATGTATGGTTGGGTTACGTGCATATGTGTATTTAGTTGTATACTGTTTTTTTTTTGCAGGGGCGGGTATAATTAGGGTTAGGGTATGTGTGTATGTATTTGGAAGTGTTTAATGTTTTTTGGGGGGGGTTGGAACAGCAATTTTTTTCCCTAGGAAAGAAATCGCTGTTCTGTGGTTTCGGCATTTTCAGCTTTTGCTGAAAATGTGTCGATGAAACATCATTCGCTGTTTTCAGCGTTCGATGTTTCAATATAGACCTGGATAGCTGCATGGCATCCAGATAGGGCATGGCAAGTATCATGTAGCAATTGTGACATCTGAGGTTACAGTCCAGGTGTTCCATGGAGCTCAGTCCTAGGTCCATATTTGTTTAGGTTGTATATTTCAAATGTATCTTTCTCATCCGTGTTGTTCTATACTTTCTGTGCAGATGACTTTAAAATGGGAAACTGATTACATCTGTTACAGGTAGATCATTTCTGCAAAAGAATTTGACTAAATTGACCTCATGGGCACAAGAAAATATGTTGATAAATACATCAAAAACAAAAGCGTATGAAATTTGGGAGCCATACAGTGAAGGCTGAATGATTAGTACTGCACACAGTGATTGAAATGGTGCATTTGTTTAAGTAAATGGGTATATGGGTAGATCCAGCTTTGAGTTTTACTGATCATATTAACAAACTGGTTAATGATGGCTATAAAACATCAGGCAATGTAAAAAGATTTATAATGTCTAGGTAATCAGAAATGAAGAAACCACTGCTGTAATGGTATATTGGTTTAAGTAACTGGGTGTATGGGTAGATCCAGCTTTGAGTTTTACTGATCAATTTAACAAACTGGTTAATGGTGGCTATGAAACTTCAGGCAATAGAAAAAGATTTATAACATCTAGGAGATCAGAAATAAAGAAACCATTGTTGTAAGTTACATCTGACCCAGATTAGAGTATAGAATAATAATAATTTGGAAACCTTATAATAAAACTAGCCCATGTAAACTGGAAAGAGTACAGCAGAACTATACCAAAGGCATGCAAGGATGTGAAAAATCAAGTTATTATGAAAGATTAACATGTCTGAACTTGCATAGTCTCTCATAAAGATAATTAAGAGGAGACATTATTCAGGTATGTAAGACATTTAGAGACAACTGCATCTGAGAATGTTTGGAGTTTTCAAAGAGGAGTAGAGAATCATCAGACAACCTGTGTAAGAGGGTAAGAGGGTATATAGGAATAAGAGATATAGTAACTGGTTTTCTGTGAGAGGAGGCTGATGCCTGGAATAGACTACCAAACTGTATTAAAGCAAGCACTAATTTATAATTTTTTTAAATAACTGTGAAGCTTATTATGCACATGATTGTTTTGGTATATCGACAGGATAGAAGGGCAATATTGTTTGCACCTGAAATATCTGTATGTATGTAAAGAGGTCAGTTTTTTGTATTGAAGGAAACAAATCAGAGCTCTGTTAGCTTTATGGCACACTGCAAGACCAAGGTGCAGTAACCTCATAAAAGAGTAGAAAACCACAGAGTATCAAATGGCAGAAAACTGCAATAAGTTATATAAGTGCAGGGAAAACAACAGTGGAAAAAAAGCAATTAATAAGTATGATTAGTAAGGGTGCAGCATGAGTAACAGTAGGCTGCTTGTGTTTTGTAGATATAAATCGCACCAGTACAGCTTAACCTATCTGAGTGACTCATGTGACACAGTAGCATTTAATAAGTGAGATGCTACACAAAGTTCAGCTTGTCATGTCCAGAGTGGAAAAGGACTTGACAGGGCATGACCAAGATGCCAGACTGATAGCAGCAGAAATCCATAGCTCTGATTAGATTTTAATATCCTGACAGGAAATATACCTTAATTTTTAGAAAAAACTAACTAAAAGTATACTAAAAGTTAGATTAACATAGACTCTATTATTTTCTAAAAGTTAATACATAGTCAAGAGAATTTTTTAATTATTCCTGTCAAGGAGTTTTCTACTGGAGATCTCAACATGAGCAACTCGAAGAACCCACTCCAGGAGTGCAGTGAAGAAAGAACTACATCTTATAATAACAAACATCCAAGAACTGTCACTAAAAATGGACAAATTCGAAAACAAAATGGATATTATCAAATAAGAATGCAGTAAACAACTGGAACTTCTAAATGGAATTGTAAAAAGACAATCTGAGCAGATTCTTGCCTTAGAGGAAAAAGTAACTGACCTGGATACTAGCGTGACAGAAAATGAACATCACAATGGATTTCTTCTGAAACAAAACACCAGGCTGATTGAGAAACTGGAAGACCTTGAAAGTAGATCAAGGAGGAATAACATAAGAATATATGGAATTCCTGAGAAAGAAGAGGGTGCTAACATGATTCAGTTCCTCAGTAAGTGGTTTTCATCGGCACTAAACATGCATGAATCCCTCTCTTTTGCAATTGAGAAGGCTCATCAGTCCCTGGCAAATCCAGCTTCATCTCTGAGTTCATCTAACCCCAGGTCTATAATAGTTAGATTTCTTTCCTCGCAAGACAAGGACTTAGTGCTGAAATCATCTTGGACTAATTCCCCTATCAAGATGGGTGAAAATGTTATTCGTTTTGACAATGACTACACCTCTGCAGTCATATCCAGAAGAAAAGAATATGTTCCTCTAATTAAGTCCTTGAAAAAAGCCAATATTAAATCTCAAATTCTTTTTTCCTGCAAGAATAAAAATCACCTTGCCAGAAGGAGTGAAGATCTTTTATTTTCTACAAGAAGCAGTAAAATTAATCCAAAATAAGAAAATACTGTCGGACATAGAAGGAATGGAATGGTCATCCCAGAGTTTGGATGGTCTGTGAAGGAAGTAGCAAAGAAAACTAAGAAACTAAAGGATAAATGAATAAATTCCTTCTAATTTTAAATGCTTTGTTTTATGAAGCATAATATATTTGATTCTGGAAAGTCTCTATGCTGTAAGGTAATGTGAATCATCTTTATTATTAACTTTCTCTTTGCCTTTCTATATCTACTTCTGCTAATTACATATAGTACTGAATATTTAAATAACATTCTCTCTTTCTCTCTCTCTCTCTCTCTCTCTCTCTCTCTCTCTTCTTTCTTTCTGTTCTTTTTTGTTACTAATGTTCCTTTTCTCTCTCTCCCCCATTATAAGTACTTTACATACTTTCCTCTTTTAAATAACTACAAATGATGTATGCCTTCTAATTCTTCAGTAATAGTATATTTTGACTTAATACCAAAGTGCATTTTTTATAGTGGGTCATTGGTGGGATAACAAGGTGTTTCTGATTAGTGTTTCTAACTAGAGGTTTTAGACTCTGTTTAGCTACATATAAACATTAATACAGTACATTAATTGTGTTTTATAGAAAGATAAATATAAGTTATATTTAAATATATATATATATATATATATATATATATATATATATATATATATATATATATATATATATATATATATATATATATATACTAGATTCCTTTTTTTCTCTGTCTCTCTGGTCTGGTTAACTGGTGGGTAAATGACTGAAATGTTATAATATGATTTCTGATTTGAGGCAGCTGTTGTTATTTCTAAATAGCTGTTTTTATATGAAAGGGTTAATTTTTTCATAATGTTGATGTTTTGTGAGGAAACTGATGTGCGACTGTTCTCATTGTGGAGATTCATGACATGCACTGGCAAAGCAGCTTGAGTGTTTTTTTTTTTTGGCTTTCTGTAAACTCTAAAAGCTTCAAGATCTGATTTTCTCACTGAAAATTCTTTTTTTACTAGAAACAACTTCTGTTGTGCATGAGCCTGTTTATATATTTTTTAACAAGTTTATGAGGCTGCAGCTTGAGGAAACAACAGTGATGACATCATTTGACCTTTTTAACTTGTTAAATGGTTGTACTTAGAATTCTTTTCTCTTGAAATTCTTTTATCCTTCACTTAGATTCTTTAAATGGTAAATAATTAGTTCTGATAAAAGTGTTTAACTCCTTTGAAAATGTCTATGTTCTCTTATAAATGCATACATTCTGCAGATTCAATGACACTATTAGTAACCAAATTACATCAAGTGTACTAGAAGCTGCATTAGAAAACTCATTATGCACATTAACATCAGACTTATGTTACATAACTAAACATTTAGTAACTAAACAGAGGGTTGAGAGGCCCCCTTTCTCTTTCTCTCTCTCTTCCCCCTTCCTGATGAAAGACGTCAACATAGATATTGTATATACATATGAGTGATATGTATATAATTGCAAAATACAACAGTTATGTTGTAATAAGTGTTTTATATATATATATATATATATATATATATATATATATATATATATATATTTAACAGATCCTTACATGAAAAATGTTAGATAGATGACTGACAAAATGGTTACATTATCTGAAGTTTCTTGAAAAATCTTGGAAATATTGACAATCTTCTTAACCTTCAGCATCTAATGTTTATACATACTTTTGTCTGATGTGTATTTCTGGCATATCTATGTATTAGAGGTGCTATTATCATATGTAACAAACATATTCATATACCTTCAGATATATTTGACACTCTCATTCTAATGTATATTTCATGGATTCAGATTTCCTTAGTTGCTTTCATAATGCTTTTCTTTTTTGTTTTTATACTATATTCTAAGCAGAGATGGATAATTTGTGTCTTTTGGTATTGGAGAGGTGGTGGATGGATGGTTTAGTTAAGTTTTTAACTAAACCAGAAACTTAATGTTTCATGTATGTGTTTGTAAATAGTTTTGGGTTTTTGAAAGTAATGCTTAATACACATTATGCATCTATGATAAGTAAGTTTTCAGTAGATTTCACAGAAAGGTCTTTCAGTTAGTAATAACATACACATTATAGTCAATGGCTTATAAATGTTTATCATTAAATATTAATGGTTTGAACAATAATGTCAAAACAGCTGGTTTGCTTAAATATATCAAAATGCATAAAGCCCAGATCACTTTTTACAGAAAAGCCATCTATTAAAACAATATCTGTTTATGTAAATGTGCGAGGGTTACTGACCTTAGGGTTATGGTGTAGGTTAACTTAAGTGCATATGTTTTAAAATGTTTACTGTTTTTTTTCGTTAGATGTATGGTTGGGTTACGTGTATATGTGTATTTAATCCAAGAAGTTAAATGACTTTACAAACGAGGTGAACCTTAAAGATGTACATAGTCTAAGATAGCATTATTCCCTATTCTATACTCACTATTTATATCAGTTTGATACACAAACTTGCTCAAAAACCACTATAAAGATATAAATAATAACACATCACTTTTGGAGACAGATAATGTAATAAATACTTTTATTCAAGAAAATATAACTACTAAGGTGTCAATGTAGCAAAATAACATATTAAATACACAAATAACACTAACAGAGGAGAAAGAGCAAATAAAAAATGCAAAAGATAATAAAGCTCTAGGACTGGATGGAATAATTCCTGAACTATATAAGATTTTTCCTGAATATATAATAAATCAGTAAAAACAAAATGAAAACTCCAGCAAAGCTAGAACCTCCACTGAGTACCCTCCCAAACCTCTTGTATCAGCGGCACATGGGATATATGCAAATAACCCTTATGAACATCAGGTGTTTCAGCTAATTGGCTGGAGTTTTCATTTTGTTGTTACTGATTGGTTTTTCAGTGACCGTCTCACTTATTGTTTTAGTTTGTTGTTTGGGATATTTTTGCAGTGACCCTAATGATAATGGACATCAGCTGGGTTTAACAGCACTGTGTTTCTTATGCTTAGTCAAACACTCTGCTTGTGCTGTGCTGATGAGGTCATAAGGCCGAAATATGCATATCCACAGCTAGTGGGGTTTGGCTTTATTGGCCTGAATTGTCCACTAAAATGACGAAACAAGTCATGGGCATTCAGAATCGCCAATTAGCGAAACATCTGATGTTCATAAGGGTCATTTGCATATATCCCATGTGCCTCTGATACAAGAGGTTTGGGAGGTCATTCAGTGGAGGTTCTAGCTTTTCCGGAGTTTTCATTTTGTTTTTACTGATTGGTTCTTCAGTGACCTTCTCACTTATTGTTTTAGTTTGAATATATAATAAAGAAAATGATGAGTGCCTTTACTTTGGTTAGGCAACAATGTATAACACCTCCATCGTGGAAATAATAAATTATCTCCCCATATTAAAACAAGGTAAGGACCCCAAATCTTGTAATTCATATAGGCCAATTTCATTACTAAGCACTGATTATAAAATTTTCATGACAATATTAGATAAAAGAATAAAGAAAATATTACCTAATCTAATACATAATGATCAGTCAGGGTTCATTCTTCATAGAAAAGTGCAAATTACATTATTAAATTTGATTCTATTAGTTGGTCTTCTCTACAAAGAATTCTGATTGGTTTTGAATTCTCCTCAGATTTTGTCAACTTATTAATGAAAATTTATAGTGGAGCACAAGCTTATGTGAAAATCGGATCATGCCTATCCTCACCACTAGAAATCCTCAAGGGGACTAGACAAGGTTGTCCTTTGAGACCATTATTGATTGCATTTTCAGTGGAACCTTTTGCTACATATATCAGAAACAACCAAAATATAAAAGGCTTTCAAATTAATAAGGACTATTGTCTAAGATACAATTATTTGCTGATGATATGTTGTTAACATTGGGTGACACTGATAGTGCTTTGCATGATGTTATAAATACCTTAAGCACATCTGAAAGAATTTCAGGGCTTAAATTTAATCATAATAAATCCAAAACATTACTAATTAACAAAAAGATCAACAAAAACCTAAGAGAGAATAGCCAGTTTAATTGGGAGAATGATGTATTAGAATATTTGGGTGTCAGTATAAAGCGTACATGGAAAGAGTCTGTTAAACTAAACTACAATCATTTAATAACCACCATTAGTGAGCTAATAAAAAGATGGAATAAAATGTTCTTCACAATGGAGCATAGGCTTTCTTTAATTAAAATGATAAGGTTACCTAAAATTTTACTTTATATACAGTCATTGATATTACCCCCTCCCAAAAACTTATTTAAAAATTAGATTTTATGCTACTTAAATTTTTATGGTTCTCCTTAAAACCTATGATTGCATATAAATGGCACATTAGAGCTTGGAACAGCAATGGGATAGCATTCCATAGTTTAGATCTTTATTCCAAATCAGTTGTAATTAATGTAATATTACATTGGATCACACCTACCTATATATCTGGCTGGAAAATAATACATGAGATTCATATAACTTATGTCAGAACTATAGAAAATCAATTTATGGAATAATATGTAATAAGTAGAGTTCAATGGCTTTTGCATGCATTTTGTTTATTTAATAAGTTTGATCATTTTTTGGCATTAATCAAATATTTAATAACTTTAAAAATATAATTGATTGTAATTACAACATTAAACAATTTATATTTCTTATATTCCCTATAGCATACTCCCCTGATTGCCTAGATTCTTTCAACATCAATGCAATGCAAAAATTAAAGAAAAATAACTTGATATTCTGGCATCAGCTTATTGAAAATAAGTATTAAACCACTAAACTCTCTTATGTAGTTTTGATAATAGTCAAGACAGTTGATTGTTTATACACTCATTATGGCAGTTTATAGAAAACAAAATGAGATTATCAATCAGCCTAGAGACTGAATCTTTACCTAGCTTGATCCAGCTTTTTATTGGGTGTCTTGAAAAGACAGATAATCAAAAATTAAGTATCTCACCTATCCATAAGATACTAAGAGAAGACACTCTAAAGTTTGACTCAGATTTTTGGAATTACTATAGAAAGATTAATGGAGAACAAATATTTGATGAATCAAAAAAATTGTTATTGAATTCTATGTATGGTACCTCTTCTTCATTATATTGGAGATTGTATACATGGAAATTTATGAATAGGAGTTTCTATACTCCACATAAAATAAATCTTATACTCAGTGAAAGTAAATGTTGGAAATGTGATGAATTACTAGAGGCCAACTGGGTTCACATGTTCACTGAATGTAGAAATGTTGTTCAGTACTGGAAAGATTTCAGATATTTTGTAAAGGCTTTATGGTCTGATAACTGCCATATTTCTAACTCACTAATCTTATTCTATGTTCCTATACCATTCAGTTACTCTGGTCAATTCTTGCAATTGCCAGAAAAGATATTACTTTGAACTGGAAAAGTAAATAAGATTTGATGTTTAAAGATTTTATTAATTTAGCTAAAGCTGTTTGTAAAAAAAGAACTGCAAACCATTTGTTATAGAAAACATAACATTACTCATAAAAAATAGCATGGCAAAAATTGGAAAACCTTTTGAACAAATGCTGCTAAGTTCTCATGGATAAAATGATTGTTTATCAAGGATGAATGTAAATATCGTAAATAGTTTTGTTATTGTTTTATTGTATTTGTTATATGTATATTTGCGTATGTTTATAATGAAAACAAAATAAAAATGTTTTGGAAAGAAAAAAGAAAAGGACTTGACAGCAGTAATCCTCTTCTTCCTCTTCAGGCATTGAGTAGTGGAACATAGTGCTTCTTAACCAGAGAGAAAGCCAAGCTATGCAATGTTCCTGAATTTGAACATAAAAGGTTATAGCCATTAGCCAATCAGGGCAGCTGCTGAGTAGCAGTTCACAACTAGAAACAGCCAGATAAAATATTGCCTAACCATTCAATCACCAGGGTCACACAGCTATAAGAAACTCATATGTTTATAGAATCTTTATTGTAAAAACAACTATTTGGATCACTTGTTTGCATGTTTCTAATAAAGAAGATTTGGCTTGAACCAGCTTGTGCTTCTCTACTTTTAGTTGACTTATGCTTTGGAAAGTTTTAAAGAAGATATTTCAACAACCTGTTATCAGTTTGGATATTCACTGTATGTTTTTTATTAGGTGCCTGAACTCTAGGGAATCTTAGATCGTCTACCAAGAAAACTGTCCTCATTATATGAAAAACTAATCTGACCAACTGGGGTGGTATCAGGTACTACTCTTTTAAAAAGTGACCACCTTTTATATCAAACAGTATGCTTGGTGTGACGCTTCGTGACAGCCTCAGTAATGTATGACATTTCTGCAGGAAGGTCTGGTGGAATCAGTGAATGTTGGCAAGAAACCAGTTGTCATCCCACCTTTGGAGGGTTTCGATGACTATATATGGAGAAGTTTGTGTGGACAGGGATCTAGCAATGACATTAGAGATAAATTCTAATAATCAGCCACTTTGAATGAAAATGTAAAGATAGCTACTGATGTAATAGAGCTGCAAAGGAAGAAGTGATGGAAAAATAATTTCAAATTAAATCAGTTTAATTATTTTGTTTTCCACAATTGTATTATATACATTTATATTGTGTTTTTATTGCGATGGATTTTAATTTCTAATGTGAATTACATGACCACACTCAACACTTTGATATAAATGTTAATACAGTGTTACAGTATATTGTTCTGCAGAAGTCTGAATGATAGTAATAGATGGAAGCACTTACCCCATTAACAGTTTTATTGCAGCTATGGATTTTTGAGTGTAACTTTCATCTGTATTTATCAAGTCAGAATAAGCATACAAATTACAAACCTCTTGAGAACACTGTTTTTATTTATTTTCTCAAAGTGTTACTAAATTTCTTTTTAAAATGAACAAGCACATTCCTGAGAAGAATGCCTAATCACTCCAGCATGAACAATAAAGCACTTGCTAAATCTGCCCAAATACATTGGTAATGCAAATCATTGTATGACAGCAACGCTTCCATATCTTCTGACAGAAATGTTCCTTTAACTGATAGGAATGTACCTATGGACATTAGGTCAGTCAAATGGAATTAAAACATATCTTAAAATCTGCTAGTTCTCTAATGACTGCTAAGGACCAGTTAGATGGCTAGAAAGAGTTAGATAAAACGTTTTCTAATCACTCCAGCATGAACAATAAAGCACTTGCTAAATCTGCCCAAATTCATTCAATTGTCAAACGGACTTCCCCTACGAACCAGTAAATTACAATCAAGTAACATTTTACTAATTTCTATACAGAAAATAAACATTTACACAAAAATTAACAGCTAAAACAAAAATAAGACCCTGGTACCAGCTTCAGCTCCCTACCACCCTTTACCCATAAGTGCAAATTCCAATGTCAAACAACAGTATGCTCTGGTCTCAGGCAAATAACGATCACACCATGCATATGTTAATCTCAAAAAATAATACGACAAGCATGAATTCCATAAAATATTAAGCAAAAAAAATGTCAACTAAGTGTATGGAAATAATTAAATGGGAGAATGGTGAACTAAAAGTAGTAATCCAGAATGATAAGACAGAGGTAATAGTGGTCATAGGGCAAAAGGAAACACTATTGTGTGTAGCAGATCTACTGAACTAGTCTGCAACAAGTTTAGTCATCTGGTGTCGAAGAGGTTACACAAAAACAAAAACTCTGCATCAAACAGGATATAAACTGCTGCTCTACAGTGCCATTAACAAAGGTTTGACATGCAATATTTGGTGTATTTGTTCTTAATTTTTGTTACAATTCCATAGCAAGTACAGATCAAATCAAGTTCCTGCAGGATAAGCATGATAGTTTTCCAACCCAATGAAAATGGCAACATTATCAGATGGTATACGCATCTGCTTAACAGTGTGTGTGTGTGTGGGTGTGTGTGTGTGTGTGTGTGTGTGTGTGTGTGTGTGTGTGTGTGTGTGTGTGTGTGTGTGTGTGTGTGTCTGTGTGTGTGCGTGTGTCTGTGTGTGTGCCTGTGTCTGTGTGTCTGTGTGTCTGTGTGTGTGTGTGTGTGTGTGTGTGTGTGTGTGTGTGTGTGTGTGTGTGTGTGTGTGTGTGTGTGTGTGTGTGTGTGTGTGTGTGTGTGTGTGTGTGTGTGTGTGTGTGTGTGTGTGTGTGCGCGTCTTTGTGTGCAAACAAACATAGTTAAAAAAAATAAAATAATGAAGAGTTTATTTAAAGAGAAGAGCAGGGGAATGCATTTTTGTGTGTTAAATGTAAACAGTATAACATTACCTTTATCAGCATAGCTGTCTGCTGTCCTATGTAGTCAATTAACTGTAGGTGAGCCAAAGCCTAAAAGGAAGAGAATGACAGAAATGGATAGAAATGAAAGCACACTGGTTATGCCTCATACACTTACAACATCCAAGCCCAAATACATCAGATGCAAGACAGCACTCACCTATCAAGCACCTATCAAAAGAAAAGTGTTTAGAGACTGCTTAGCAGGCCAAATATTGCAAAGTGTATGCATTGCTAAAACAACTTTTGTAATACACCTATACCTGTCTGCTTATACTTACAATAATATTTAATGTTAACTTTTTTTAATTATTTAAGCTTTGAACAATAAAAAAAATTATTTATTTTCAGCTTGTCAAGTTAGATTAATGAACACAAATATTGAAACACTGAAGGACAACTAGGTCATATATATGAAAATACAATACTGGTCTCACCTGAAGGAGAAAGTGCCATAGTGTGTGTGTGTGTGTGTGTGTGTGTGTGTGTGTGTGTGTGTGTGTGTGTGTGTGTGTGTGTGTGTGTGTGTGTGTAGGCTTTCCTATCAGTAAGAGAGAAGTGGACATTGATAAATAATCCCATATTTATAAAATAATAGTTAACAGCAACAAAAAATGGAATTGAAATCAATCATACGAGTCTGCAGATTCAAGTATTATCTTAAATGAAACAGTTGTGCCACTCATGAAAAACAGCAAGTACAGTACTTATACATGAACTAAAAGATAAAATAGTATCAGTATACATTTCTAAATGTTTAACTTGTTATAGTTTAATGGCAGAATTAACATCATTCATTATAACTTTAAAAATCACAGTCACTGTTCTTGTACAGTTTAATTAAAAACATTGCTATTTTAGTTATTTATTAATGTTAAACTCACTCAAAGGTCTCTTCATTAAGACCTACTATAAGCAAACTGGCATATACAGCCATTTGATATCTGAAAAAATGCAGGTGACATCAATTGCCTTTGCTATTAGTAAATGACACAATACCAAGTCCTAGGAAACACACAAACATAATTAGAGAGACATGTTGATTTTATCCCTTTAACAAAATCATATCAACATCCAGGCACAAACACAGCTTCCATATCCACCTGAACAAAGTATCATTAAAGTTGCTATAACTGCATCAAGTTATTGTACATCAAAATGCTGTGTAAGATCTAAAAATAAGTGCCATAGAGATATCGCTTTAGCTTCTTTAAAAAATACAAGTACAAAATAACTTGCAGCAAAACTGTTTCCATATTATATCATGTTCAATTTCATGCTCTAAATCTAAAAATTGACCTCTCAATTGCATATAAACAGGTATCTCTAAGCAGTCAGCCAGGATAGAAAGCAGATATATAGTGTCTGCTAAAAATGTTGTTTTTCCTCTGTTTTCAATAAACTATAATAACATAAAATCAGAGTTCTTTTTACTTGACACCTCATAGGGTGCCCCCTCCCTGTTACTAACCAGTTGAAGCTGAAAGACCCTATTGTCCTCTACCTGTACTTCTTGACACTCTCAGAATTAAAATATAAATTACAAGGTATATTAATGGAGTTTTCTTAGTGGAGGTCATGGCTAGCCCAGACAAGACGAATGCCTGATTCCAACACTTCTTATCAACCCCGGTGTTAATGAGGATTTCTGTGTGCTAAATCCTCAGTCATTATCTGTGAAAGGATGGCAATGCCTAAGAATGTATCCGCTAATCAAGAGGAGAAGTTAGAGAAATTTAGACTGGCATCAACAGGTGATAAACTGTCCCTTATGTTTGAATGGCTATCTGTCATGGAGGCATACGTGGCTGCTTTTCACAAACTGGCTGAGCAGTACCAATCACGAATGGATGATGTAGTGAAAGAAGCAGCTCAGTTAAAAGGTGAACTCTTGGATTTACAACAGGTCTCTAAGCTGCTTAGGCAAGAATTGTTGTTATTGAGGCAGGAGGCTGCTATGCAAGTGACCGAGTTAGATCATAGGATCATAGGAACTTACTAGGCTATTGGCCCTGACTCCCTTACAAGTCTAGCCAAGAATTTAGCCCATGTTTCAACAAGTCAGCAGCCTATGCCACTGTCCAGCAGAGACACAGCTGGAATCCCAGGGGTATATTTTCTGTTCCCTATCCAGTTATCCAGGTTGAACTTAAAAAGGTTTAATGAGGTACTCTGTTTTGCGTGGAGAAGGAGTCTATTCCACAAAAGGGGGAGTCTCTGGGACACAAATCTGTCCCACCAATGAGTCCTACTGATGTCACAGACCAGATTGAAGTTGTGCGTGTGGGTTACCCGAGTGGAGTTTGACTTGCAGATATGCAGTAGCCCCATCAGGGCAGGGCGTGAGATTGCTTTGTATACCAGCCAGAGGTCACCTCTGAGGAGTCTGTAGGAGACTGAGTAGAGGGACGGGGCTTTTAGCCTATTTGTGTAGGGTAGATGTTTGAGGCCCTGGATTCTCTGGGTGAGGAATCTCTGTGATCTCTCCAGCTGCTGCATGTGCTTTGTGAGGTACATACCGAAAGGGGCATTGTACTCAATAATGGGTCTTATAAGGGAAGAATACAGGGATGTTATGACCACCTTGTCCCTGGATGAGATATCCTTACTAATGAGGTGGGCCATGTAGAAAGCTTTCCATACAACGAGAAGCAATATAGTGGCCAAAAGTCAGATTTCTATCAATCTGGGTGCCCAAGTCCCTCACGACTGATTACGTGCTTAGTACCTTATTATCAATGTGATAATTCGTGGGGATGTCACTCTCTCCAAAAGGGATGATGATGCATTTTTTTGGCATTCATTTTGAGGCCATGTTTCTGGCACCAGTCATTTGTTTGGGTGAGACCCTCTTGGAGGATGTCCACATCACTAGGGGAATTGATGACAGCACCCAGCTTGCAGTCATCTGCAAACTTGGTCAGCCACAGCCCACTATATTTGGCCTGCACCTCTGCGAAGTATATCCCAAACAGCAGAGGTCCTAAGACCAATCCCTGGGGTACTCCACTTGTTACGGGTCTACTGCTTGAGGTGGTCTTCCCCAATTCTGACTAGGTGGGTTCTATCAGTGAGCCAGTTTGCTACCCATCTGATAACATATGGATTGATGCCTAGCTGAGGGAGTACTTGAGCGGGGAATAGTGTCAAAAGCTTTGGCCAGGTCAAGGTAGGCAGTGTGCACCATCTTCCCCTCCTCTATGATCTTGGTGACTGTCTCAAAGAAGTTAACCAAATTTAACAGGCAGGACCTCCCCTTGACAAAACCAAACTGTGTGGGATCAACTCTCTGGAGGTTGCCAATGTCCTTGTTAATGAGGTCCATGATAATCCTCTCCATGGCCTTGCAGATCAGGCTAGTTAGGCTGATGGGTCTATAATTTCCTTGATCGGACTAACAACTTGGATTTCTTTATTGTGGGGATTTAACTTTAGCAAGATTGGCTAGGCAGAGGGGGACATGAATTCAGTTTTGTTTGAGATCTGGGCACTCAATGTAGATAATATTCATACATTCTGGAGTTTTCCCATAGTAAATATTTGTTTGACATGGATGTGGGAGCTGGTTAGATCTGCATCGGGTCAGTCTCTGGGTGAATATTACAAGTTTTGGTTGTTCAGTATTTTTTCCTCGCCGCTGGAAAGTTTGCTGAAGATAAGGGAAACAAAGGATTTTGCAAGTGCAGTAAAAATGTATTGTGCACAACACTGGAATTCTGGTAGTCTTTATTACTTTAACCAAATCTATATTTGCTCATGAAGTCAACTGTCGATTCCCACTGTCATAAGATCTGTAAAGAGAAAGGCGGATTGTACTCATGGAAGTGTGTCTATATTTTTTACTCAATGTATTTATGAATGTCCTGAGTGTCTACATAATGTACATAGTTGTAATGTTCAAAGTTTTCATTGGGCTTGTTTTATGTTTTTGTCTGGTTTTGTTCATGTTGTTTCTCTTTTATCTTTGTTTTTTATTACTTTACAATAAAATTCAGTTTAAAAATGGAGCTGTCTTACTCATTTTGAATTTCAGTACATGACCATAACTTGGCACTTTCTGTGACCAAGTAGCCATATTTCAAAGCCAATAATACAATACAAATATGTTCACAAGGCCGTGCTTGCAGTATCTGTGTAAAATCTTCTCTTGGCATGATTTTTAAATCACCATTGTAGTTTATAACAGAATCTGATAGAATGACTATGTTTAAAATGTAACACAAAAACAATGACATACACCAGTAATGAAACAAAAACTTCAACTTGGAAAACATATTTGCATGTATTATTGTATGATTTTCAGTGTTTTCATACACAACCTATCAGTAATTATCTGCCATCTAAAAAGAATTACTCACCTTTGCATAGTCAATACATTTTGTCAAAACACCTGACTTAACGGGGTTAAACTTCAAAATATATGAAAATAACAGCTATTCAAATACTCTCTATAGCACATGACATTTGCAAGGGCTCTGTGCATTGTATTAACTCTGGAATGTATCCATTCAGTGCCCTGTTATGACTCTTCTGAAAGAAAATTGAAATCCTCAACAGTTTATACTTCATTACTCAAATGAAGTTGTTCCTGCAACAGCCCACCATACAAGACTACTAATATGTTTGTTAATATAGTAATAGTAAATAATGTACTGGAAGAACATGACAACAGTAGGAAGTTACAAAACAAAACATGAAAAAAAAGAACAACGAAAAACACCAAAGAGAATATTCTAACTAATAACTGATATTGTAAATTCTCACCTACCTAGTTAACTCACTTGACCAGAATCTGAGCAGTAGGTTAATACTTGTAAAATTATCCAAATAATCCCAAAGTAATATCAGAAAACACTCATGTGCAGAACAGGAGCATTACTGACACAAGCTCAGGACAAGATGCTCTAAAGCACAATCCTGCAAAAGAATGCCCTGCTGAGGCAGTGGTGATCAGATTACAGTTCCCGGGGAAGGCGTATATCAATGATCAAACAGCCAGATCACAAACATCTATACTGGAATCATCCCAAATTAACAATTAATGGCAGTAGAGCAGCGCCAAACCTCCTCCCAGCACCGGCAAAGTACTTGTTGTTTCACCACAGTAGTGCTTGCATAGTCTGGAGTAAAGGAAACAAATTGCTCTTTTTGGATTAGTGTAGCCTGTGGAGATAAAGAAGAATTTCAAGAAAAAGCAAGAATGTAATTTGAGTTGAACCAAGAAAAAATAATAAAAAAATGTTATTTAAACTAAGATATATTTTACAAGGAAGAAGTAGCACCATAGCGAAGTAAAATGGTTAAAGAAAAAAAATAATAATAAGAGAGTTAATGAATGAAGAAGGATGTACAGTGAATACACAAAAATAAATTATGCAGACAGTTAAAAGGCATATTCTTAAAGCCTTTTTAATAGGTTGCAGCTTAGAAAAACTAACTGATAAGGATAATAACAGAATGGAAGAAAAGATTGCAATAAAATAATTTAAAGATGTATTGAAAACAGTAAATGCTGAAGCTGCCACAGGTTTAGATGGCCTTCAGTATTTAATGCATAAGGACATACAACAGTCGCAAAAAGAGTATGTTTAAAGGTATTGAATGAATGGTTTGAAAAGGGTTTAAATGATGAAAGAATATGTATAGGAGCAATGGAATTTATATAGAAATAGGGAGAAAAAAAACATAAAAAGTGGAGACCCTTAGTATTAAATAATGAGGATTATAAGATCTTTATGAAAATAATAGAAAAAAAGAATGATAAGGTTTATAAACTACTGACTGAAACAATATCTGCAATAAAAAAAGGAAGTCAAGAACTATTAATGCTGACAACAGAATGTAACCAAGACATTGGTTGATGATGTAATAAATACAAAAACTGAAAGGAAAATATCTGTAGGCAATGCAAGTAAAGCATTTGATAAACTCCAGCATGAAGTACTATGGGACATCTTAACAGAATATAACATAAGTGATAAAATGATCAATGTGTTGAAATCAGTTTATACCAAGAATAAAGTAAGATTGGTGATAAATGGTTGGTTAAGTGAGGCAATATAATTAAAGAGTGGTATTAAGCACGGGAGTCCAGCAAGCAGTATACTATTTGCATTAATTATGAATATGGTTGTTTCTGATATAAATAGGACATTAGTAAAAGTTAAATATTGTTTGTCAGAGGGAAATCAGATTACAATGATGTTCTCTTATGTGGATGGCTTAGTACTAGTTGTTAAAAATAAAAAAAAATGGATGGGTGTAGCTATTGGGACACTTAAAGATCTAAAGGTCTTAGGGCTAAGCATTAATGAAGAACAAAGTAAAGAACTGGGTTTCTCTATAAAAATTAAAGGTACTAAATTTAATAAAGAATAAATAACAATTTGGGGTATAAAGTTTGTTAGTGAACAACAAAGAGTCACACAATGGAAGGATATGATATTTAAAACTAGAAATACATATATATTCTGGAGAACTTTTAAACTTTCATACAAGAAAAAGTATAATTAATTAATTATGTGGTATTGGGTAAAATGGCACATCTGACAAGTGTGTTTATGATATCATCAGAATGTGAAAAAGAATTACTGAATGTGTCAATCACATTTTTTATGGGATCTAGGTTGAATCCTATTAAAAAAGTAATTTTGTGTGTTAATAAAAAGGAAGGAAGTCTAGGTTTAGTAAACCCAAATGTATATATAGCATCATTAAACTTATATAATGTATTAGTAGGAATACAAGGAAAAGGAAATTTGTTAATAAAGATTACAGAGGAAAATATAAATCAATATAGGAAATGCTGAAAGGTTTAAAAAGAAGAAAAGGGGTCACTTGTATGAAAAAGAAATGATATCAAGAAAAAATATTACTATAGAAAATTGATTTAGAAAACAGACAAAAATAGGAAAACATGGCATGAAAATATAATGGGAAAATGTTACTATCTGTAACCTTGGAAACAGTTGGAAGATAAAAAAGTGAAAGTGGTAAAAGCAAGAATGAAAAGATACAAAAATATGTAAAATGTAGAGATTTTTGTGTAAGTTATCTATAAATAATTTACAGGTAAAGGTAAATATGCCATATAAATCAGTAAAAGATACATTGTGGGGAAATAGAGACCACTGAACATGTTTTTTTTTAAATGCGTAGAGTGAATCAACAGTGACAATTAACTAGAGCCAAGGTTTACAACTCTAACCAAAATGATAAGTGATTCACATAATACCAAAACTACCTTCAATGACTTGAGTAAAAGATTAAACGAGACAGAAGATAGGATTGTCTTTCTTGAAGACAATGCCAAAACTTGTGACTTTTCTAATAAAAAAACAAACTTTGTGGATTAAAACACTTCAAAAGATAAGACACAACTTAGAAACAAATAGCTCATAATTTTATCATCAAAGTAATGCCAGAATCATATGCAAAATATCTTGCACAACGCTCTTTACAATACTGTTCCATACACTAAAATGCAAAATTAACCAACGAATCATTATCGAGTGCATACAAGATGTCCTGACACATATTCCAAGCTCCTATATCTAGATTTATATCTCTATCTATATCTCTGTCTCTACCTCTATCTATATCTATACCTATATCTACATCTTTATTAGAAAATGGACGAGGAAATAAAAGCTCATATTTAAAGCTACCTGTGCATGACACCTGTTGCATGCATAGTAAAATCTAGTGCATGACACCTGTTCCATGCATAGTTTAATCTAATGCAAGCCACTATCACCTGACATTCAGTCACAGATACCAGCTCCCTCACACACTTCAAAATCCAACAAACTGCAACAATCCTGAAATGTCATTTAGATTGAGAGACTGTCAAAGAGACAGAAATACACCAAATCAAAAAGCAGACTAATAAATAAAAAAAAAACATAAACCAGAAATACAAATCCTCAACTTAAATAAGTATACATAAAAATAAGAAGAACAAAGCACAATCATAACTTTGGCACAAACTAAGCGTACATTACAGTAAGAAAGCAGTATCTAAATGAAACCTTGACCCTAGAAATGTTGAGTAGTACTGACTGAATGGCCTCATGATGATCAGTATTAAACTGTTTCCCTGTGAGGTAACAACATTCAAACCATTTTGCCTAACTTAATATAGTTTTTCATGGTGGTTACCTTTGTGGGGGAGTTTGTGGTCGGATCTAACCAAGGAGGAGTTGACTATTGGTGTAGAGCAATGGTCGCCCATGTTAGTAATGACCAGGTCAAGGATGTTGCTACCTCTAGTGGGGGTAAGAACGAGCTGTTCAAGGGCATTGGAATTAATACATTTCAGAAAGTGTTGGGCAAGTGTATTGGTACATGAGTATTTTTCCCAGTTAATGGAGGGGTAGTTGAAGTCGCCCAGTATGACAGTGTTTGCTGGACCCTAATATTCTCCAGGGTGCTTAGGAACATGGAGTGTGAGTTTTGGGACATGGTTGGGGTCCTATAGCAGGCTACGACCTGAATCACTGTCGTACCCAATGTTAGCTGCACCTGAAGTATCTCAGATGGTTTATGTTGGGCTACCAGTCTGGAGGTGTGCCCATCATTTATGAATATGGAAACACTACCGCCTTTGAAGCTTCAGTCCAAGTTCTGGAGCTGAAAGATGTGGAATGAGTTATAGCCTGGTAGTGCAGCGGTGCTTTCTGCTGCCTTGAACCAGGTCTCTGTTACAGCACAAATGTCGATGTTCTCCATTTTAAGGAGTGCTTCGAGTGAGTGTATTTTGAGATTTGGACTTTTAGCATTGAGCAGCATGACCCTTAGATTGCATTTGTTTGTAGCTATTAAGGTGGTAATTTGGTCTTTGGAAAACCACTTAAAAAAAGCACTATAGGGGTGGCAAGAGCCTTGGCCAGTATCCAGAAGACAGGGGTGACAGATGCAGGCCATCTCTGGCAAAGCATCGAGGTCTGTCAATCATGTCATCCCAGGCAGACAGATACTGCATCCCCTTAGAATGACACCAGAAACTTATCCAGTTGTTGAAATCAATCATTTTCTGCTTGTACTGTGGTATGATTCAGGGTGATGGAAGGATGCTATTCAGGGCTAGGGTCGTACCCACCTGAGCTACATAATCCAAGAGCTCCTCCATGTTTCTCTTCATGTAGTTCAGGGAGGTATGTCTTAGGTCATTCACACCCACATGTACAATGACAGAGTCATATTTGTACCTGTTGTTGAGGGACCTGAGTGCATGCGTTATGTGGCAGATCCTTTTTTGACAATGAATTCTGGAACAAGTCCACATCAGAAGTCCAACCCCCCCCCCCCCCCCACAAATTCCATTATTCAAAACATTGGTCAAAACTGTTTTTTCTGACTAGACCTGCACCTGCACTGCAGCTATTACTTAACAACTTCATTTCATAATTACACCCACATAACTTATATGTTTACAATGCTATTACTTAACAACTCCATTTCATATTCACCCTCACATAACTTATAAGTTACCATGCTATTACTTAACAACTCCATTTCATACTCACCCCCACATAACTTATATGGTTACAATACTATTACTTAAAAACTCCATTACATACTCACCCCACACATAATTTATATGGTTACAACAGTATCACTTAAAAACTCCATTTCATACTCACTCCACATAACTTATACTGTTACAATAATATTACTTAATAACTTCATTTCATACTCAACCCCACATAACTTATATGGTTACAGTACTATTATTTAACAACTCCATTACATACTCACCCCCACATAACTTATATGGTTACTATCCTATTACTTAGCACTCCATTTCATACTCACCTCCACTTAACTTATACTGTTACAATACTGTTACTTAACAACTCCGTTACATACTCACTCACACATAACTTATACGGTTACAATACTACTTTATCTTCTACGATCGTCTTTCTTCACATACTCCCCTTTACCCCTCTCCTCATCCTGTTTCATTTTTCTTTATTTTGATCAATGTTAGCCAGATTTCAATGCCTTATCCCTTGCTCTAATATGCAATGATCATTACTTTTTCTTCCCCCAACAACACTATCTCCCCTCCCTCATAACATCCTTCTCTCTTTTTTTACCTTCACCTATTTTATCTCCTTCCCTTTATCGCCAATTCTACTACTTTCTTCTTTTCTCTACTCACTGTTCTGCACTCAGATATCCTCCCCACCTTTCTCAGTTCTTCTAAGTTATTCCAGCCACGTCACCAACTTAAGGCATCCTGTCTTCTTTTCTGTAATATGTTTTTTCCTTTTGTTAAATACTATGAAAACTTGAGGCAGAATGCAAATGAAAAACAGGATTATTGTGCTGGGGCATTATTCAGTTGCCTTTGCCATCTATTACCATAACTACACAGTTAATATCAACAACACTTTATTCTATGAAAATACTTTCTATGTAAATACTAAGGTTATGCAACTTTTATGTGCTGCTTTTATGTGCAGTTTATAAGTGTATATGTATATAGGCAGGTTTTTTGTGTGTCATGATACTTGTTACTGTGAACAATACTGTAATCTGTTGTCATTTCTACCTGTTACTATGGACCTTTTCTTCCCGGGCCTCCACTGAAAATGGGTTAGCATGGCCCAGTGGACTTTCCCGGTAAACAAATGTCAATAAATAAATAAAATAAATAACACTGCCTTTCTGTGTCACCACTGAGTCTCTTCCACATATATTCTGTTATTTTTCTTTAGTTGTTAATTTTCTTACTGTATATCTCATTCATGTCTTGTTTATGACAGGAGCTTTCCTCACCTATATGACTGCCTTCTTTCACTGTTTAACTTCTCCAGTTATTCATGCCCATACCTGTTGTGCTTGGAGCTTTCTTCCATGAATGTCTGTTGATAACTGGACTCAAACTGTCCCAGTCAACAAAATGCAAATAAATAAATAAAATATTAATAAAACTGACATAGCCACAGCAGTGCTATGTATATGGGAAGCTGTCGCTGCAAAATATCATCCCCTTTATAAGTGCAAGACCAGCGCTGGCCTTCATAGGGGAATAGGACAGCTATATCAAAATGGCCACACCAAAACAACTTTGCTAGAGAGTAAACCTGAATGTTATAATTTACTGCTACCCTGACCTTTTACAAATTAAGAGTAGATGTGGAACCACAGAAAAAAAATAGTTATTATGTTTATAGAAAGAATCAAACTGACTATATCCAAAGACCACAAGACCCATAAAACAGTGTACATCATGAGGGTGAAGGATGAGGCACCAACCTACAGTGATAACCCTGTATTTGAACATCAGCTATAATGCTAAGTATGTTCCTCAGCTCCAAGAAATGGGTGGTCAGTCTACAATATGGCAGATGGGAAAGTTAAGCATGATGGGACAAGTGACACAAATCCTGCTCTTCATCTTTGAATGAATATGTAGTCAATAATGCTTGGAATATGAACTGGGAGAAATGGGGGAATGGCACAATATCCAACATACATGACTGCTTTTATCTTGGCTCGGTGGGCTAACATAAGAAAAGAAGATCCATCTAAGTCTAAGTTAAAAACTCTATCCCTTGACGAGAGTGTGACATTCTTTAATGACACATTCCTAAACATTCTGGACAATCATGCACCTAACCGACTTACTAGAACTAAGGTGCGGACAGCCCCCTGGCTAACCAGGGACACTAAATCCAAAATTAAAATTAGGGACAAAGCCTGGGATACATGGAGAGCTACTAAGGCACCTCTAGATCGTATAAAATTCCAGCAGCTTAGAAATGAAGCAAAAAAAGCTAGCACACTGGACAAAAAGAATTATTTTTGTCACCTCCAAGAAAAGCACCAGAACAACCCAAAGAAGTTCTGGGCAGGCTTAAATAATCTCCTCCACCCAGGAAATCATCTACACCTACCCCTGAAACACTTATTGGTAAAAACCCAGAAGTCGTAGCCAATACCTTTAACTCCTTCTTTACTGAAACGATTCAAGCTTTAGCCAGTCAACTACCCCCCCCCTCAACCAATACTACCGACACATTCCTTCCTTTAAACTACAACATATACCCACCTCCTATATTCGAACCTTATTGAAGAAACTTAAACCTACCACCATCTCAGCGGACCGACTTCCTGCTGAATACCTGCAAATTGCAGCTGATGCCATAGCCTACCCTATCTCTATCCTGATTAATCGAACTATCTCCGAAGCCACCATCCCCTCCATTTGGAAAATTTCCTATGTCATACCACTCCATAAGGGAGGCCCTTCCACTGAACCTTCTAACTACAGACCAATAGCTATATTGTCTCCATTAGCCAAAATTATGGAACGTTGTGTCCATAAGCAATTTCTTCGCTACCTCACCCTAAATAAACTTCTGACTAACTCGCAACATGGCTTTAGACCCCACCATAGTACGACTACCACCCTCCTTTCCTTCACCGACTCAGTCAACAAAAATCGTAATAACAAAAAAATATCGTCAGCTCTGTTTCTCGACCTGTCAAAAGCCTTTGACATGGTCAATCATCAGCTTCTTCTCCACACGCTTGAAACCTTACACTTTGACTATTCATCTCTTAACTGGTTCTCTGCTTATCTCTCTGGTAGGCAACAAGCAGTCCAATGGCAAAACAAGCTCTCTCACCTACTACCCAACACCATAGGAGTCCTCCAAGGCTCCATACTAGGTCCCCTTCTCTTTTCCGTGTTCATAAACGAACTTCACACAGCTATCCCTAAAGCCACCTGCATCCAATATGCGGATGATTCCACCCTTTTATGCTCAGATATCTCTCCCTGAACTACAAGTAACAACCCAACACTGCTTTTCTACAGTAGAAAAATGACTCTCAGGGAGGAATCTCATCCTAAATCCAAAAAAAACTAAGCTACTACTATTCTTTCCTACCTCTGCCCCGACACCAAATCCCAACAATGCTACCTTCCACGTCCAATCTAATAATGGTACCATCATTGAGCCTGATACGTATACTAAACTACTAGGGGTCACCATTGATGACAAGCTCAGATTTAACATGCACATCAGCCAGACAATTAAGACCGTAAATAAGAAACTTGGATCCTTGTATAGAACCAAGAACTTTTTAAAACCCAATGCTAAACTAACCATTGCCCGTATGCATCTCCTCTCCACACTACTGTATGCCTCTCCTGTATTTTATTTTCTCAACAAAACTGATATCAACAAACTCTCCGTGACCTATAATCACATTGCCAGATTTATAACTGGACTTCCCTATAGAACACATCATTGTCTTAACCTAAAAACACTTAACTGGTTAGAATTACCCAATCTCCTCAAACTGAACCAACTCACTGAAGCGTTTAAAATTATTAAGGAACCTGATAAAACCCCCTCACTCAATAAGCTATTGACCCCCTATTCTAACCTAAGCAGTCTTCGATCCTCTAACAGATACCTTGTACAAACCATCAAATCTTATAACAAGGGGGGCGATGCTCTCTTTGCCAACTCTATAGGTAAGATTTGGAACTCCCTCCCAAATAACCTTAGACTTTCTACCTCCCTTTTTCAATTAAAAAAAAATCTAACTCAATTCTTTAAGGCACAATGGCTATGTTCATGCGTAAAATCAGACTAGTCTCTCCCTGAGCGACCACTTATCCTACCACACTTTACTAACCTGGGCCTCCTGTTCCCTTGAACCTAACCATTGCTCTTTTGACCATTAATCCCCCTGTTTTTTACAGCATTATTCTTCTCTTTTTTGATTGTTCCTTTATACTCCATTGATATTATACTGTGGCTGTGATGATGTATTAGAGTATAATAACACTAATGTTCCTTTACTGTATGTTTGTATAACTGAGTGGACCTTAGCTGCCCAATTGTTTTTCACATCTAACCTAAGTAAAATTTAATAATATGAATTAGCATCTGTCTCCCCATCTTATCTATGGATTTGTAATCCTACTTCCATACTGTTATGCCTGTTGAGTTTTTTTTCTCTTTTGTCTCCTCATCTGTCTGTTCATTACATGTATGTATATTGTAAACCTACTTGTATATTGTTATCTCTGTGGAGCTTTTCTCCCCGGGCCTCCGCTGAAAAAGGACATGTATCCAGTTGGACTATCCCGGTCAACAAATGTAAAATAAAATAAATAAATATAAAATAATAAATAAATCTAAATGAGAATGTATTAGACGGGACCAGGCTGACATAAAATATATTGATTCAGCAGGTGTAATTTGGAACTTACAGTTACCGAACTGGAAAATGCCTTAAAGAAAAGAGGAATCATGAAGTGGAAAATAAAGAGTACAGACAAATCAAAAGTTGTACTTTGGGAGAAACGGAAGAATGCTGGGAATGGCAGGCAGAAGGGCAGCAATTTTACTTGAGGGAAAGCTACTAATGTCAGACAAGATTTACATGATAAATTAAAAAAATAAAATATCTGTATGACAATGACATATTAGGCAAACACATTCCCAACACAAATAGGTATAAATTTGACATCAACAGATGAGACTGTTAGATAGGTGACTTTAACCTCTTTCAAAATGTGTAAGAAAAACTAGGATGGAAAATGCGGGAAATTCTCCTGACAGATGACATGCACATGTTTTTCACTGTATTTATATAAAATACATTTAGGAAATAGAGTGCAAACATTTAAGGAATTTTTACATACTGGATATTGCAGGTGACAAATGAGGCTTTAATAATCAACAAGAAATAAATCGGTTGGTTCTTTCATATGCGGTTAAATCCATTACAGCCGCTCAGTGAGAATCAGTACAACAGCACAAATAAAGGCGCTTCAGTACTGAAACAATGAAGTTAATGCGACGATTCATGAAAGTTAGCAAGATGAATGGACAGAATGCAATGTTTCATCAGACTGGTCAGAAACTTGAAAATATTATAAGTTAGTTTTAGATGAATAACATGGCCAGCATGACAATGGATTTAACAGAGTAAATGTTGCAAATAATTTTATTTTTACCTTCTTATTTAAAATTATTTTAGACTTTAACTCACCCAAAAACAAATGGATATATTTAATGTTTCTTCTTTGACAACCTCTTTTAAGTAATCCAAATATTACAATTAATAATGCATTACTTCATGTCAAACTATTTCCTTTGTTAGCTGATATATGGGTGCAAATGCTTTGGTCAACAGTGTGCTTGGTTGACATAATGTTTAGTGGACCGTTTTTGGTCAACAAAAACAAATGGTGTACAGGTGTGTGAGACTGTATAATTCTTGTGGTTTGGGAATATCCCCTTTCCCTGTTTTGTGCCATCTTGGAGTTAGTATATATAATTAGCAGGAAGTGGTCAGCGGGCTTGCCCCCCCCCAAAAAAAAAATTATATATATATTTTTAATCTCTTTTTTTCATTGTTTTAAGGTTTACATGTGCTGGGGTTATTTTTTGGCACACATGTAGTAGCACATCAACATTCATATTTTTGACATATTGTGGTGTCTGTGACATTGATAAACATGAATGTTGATGAAAGCCATTATAATCGTATATCTTTCAGTACATAACAATAACATCATTTATAACTGTATTGTGCTCTTTAAACCATCTTCTTATCATCTCCCTGATCTGATCAAAAATGCAACACTGAAGTTAATGGCACTTTTTAAGTATGGTAAAGAATAGTTTGAACTTATCTCATCCTGGATAAATTCTTCCAAGAAAAAAAATATTTTCTTTCATATCCTTATAATTTCATTTAAATGATACTCGGATATTCTCTTGATACATTATCATGGTTTTCTCCTAAAAGAAATACTTTTTCCAATTTTTCAACTAATTTGGCTTACTGCCTATAAATTATTATCTTACTCAAGACTTATTCATCAGAAGTTTATGTATAATATTTAATTGTCTCCTCACATTCTAGCAGCTTTGGGTAAAACTATCCTCCCCATAGTATGCTATAGCTTGGCAGCTAACTTTTTACATACTTTTTGGTCTTGCAAGTTATTGAAATTGTTTCAATTCTCAGTCTAAGACCTTCATTAAAATAACATTATTTCTACTATTCAAGATAGCAAATGGTATCATTGTTACCTTGGTATAACTATGAATCATACTAATATAGAAAAGTATGACCTGATAGTTTTAAAATCATCATGGATGAACTTTTTTGGAATGATAAACAGCATAAGAAAAGAAGTGCTCTCACTCAATTTACAGAAATCACATAATAAGTCCTGCTGGATCTGTGGAGACTTTCTAGCAAATTTATATCAGATATAAACAAGTAACCCAACTTATGGGATCACTTTTCACACAAGTCAATGCGTTAATGAGTGAGTTACAGCTTTATCAAAAACTACAGCATTAGGCATTATGTGAGTATTGCACTTTTTTTCCCCTTCCTTAACGGTATTAGTAATTTAATTACCTGCTTAATTTAAATATTATTTGTGCTTATTTATCACCATTAACTCAGAAATAGGAAAGATGGTGTTTCATTTTCAGTATCACATAACTTGTTCTTTCATGGTTATTCATATGGTTGGTATTTTGTTTATTTTATTTTAATTTAGTTTTCCTTTGTAGACCGGGTAAGTGAACTTACCTACGGACATTTTCTGCCACAACCTGGCTGCAACTACAGAATTTGTTACCATGATAATGAAATATCCTCTGCACAGATAATTTTGAAATGATTGTGACAGAGTTAGTTTACATCTCATAGTAATAAAGGTTATACATTGTGCAAAGACCTACACTTTATAGGAGTAATATAGTTTTATATATTTACACATGATGTTTCCTTGTACATCAGTAACAAGGTTTAAAAGTAATAATGTTTTACATACCTGTTTATCACATTTTTTTTTGTATTTAGTTATTAATAGTTTTGTTGCAATAGACCCAGTAAAGGAGTGCAGTCATAGTACAAGGCCATCTTGATATTCTGGCCATCTTGATACCCCAGTGGAGATTGGATACTGTTTGGTGGCTTCTGAATTAAGAGTTGCGGAAGAAGATGAGAAGGAGAGCATGACTTTGATAGAGAGGGAAAGGAGATGAGTGGATGGCTTTGTTTGTTGTAAACATTTCTTAGGTGCCTATTAGATTTAATTTATTTACAGGTGAATTACACCTTCTTATCGGAACTTACATACTTATACAGACTGATAAGAATCTGAGACATGTTAAATTCATAGATAATTTGCTAATTTACAGTGGAGCTTAATGCCTTTGTATAAAGAGTAAAGGAAAAAGACGTATTTATAGGTCTCCCTTCGGTGCTACAGAAGCTTTTTTTCTAAAATGCGGGTATTCTGTTATATTCCTGAAGTCAGTGAGTAGGTGTCTGCAGTTATAGGGGACTATGCTGAAGTCTCTCTCCTCAGCTGAGATTCTAAAAGGTGGCCTATCTGGGGTCAAAGCATTATATTCCTGGTTCCTAAGAGAGTAATGATAGGTTTTGAACAGGAGCCTTCTTCCAAGAGATGGAAAAATATTATGTAAACTTTTAAATGCAATAGAGAATAAAATAAGATTTGAACAAGCTGGAACTGGAAGCTAGATGGCTTTTTGTAGAGTTAGACAATGTTATTCCAGTTGAAAGGACAGATTGAAAATCTTCATATGGATTTAACTGTTTGAGTTTTGCTATATATTAAGAGGAGTAGAAGGAGACTATTGGGAGTGCATGCTCATGTCTAGGTATGAAGACATTCTTAGCCAGAGCTCGACTGATTTCCTTTATTAGGTAATTCAGGCTGGAGTATGCAGACTTAATTTTATCTGTACTTTTAAGATGTAGTAGGTTTTAAATTAGGTTTCAAACTCCTATCACATTGCATGAAAGTTCTGGAGAAGATGATTGATAAACAGATTTGTGGAGTAGTGGAAAGTAAGATGGGAAATGAGCAGTTCGGATACAGATCAGGATGCAGCACAACTGACCTGATGTTTGCAGTGAGACAGATAGTTGAGAAGAAGCTAGAGAAAAGGAAAGAGACCAACTCGGCATTCCTAGACTTGGATAAAGCATATGACAAGCTCCCAAGAAAGCTGATTTGGGCAGCACTGCAGTGGTTCAAAGTCCAAGAAACATTGGTAGAATTAGTGCAGGCTATGTGCAAGGACTGAATGACTGAAGTACAAACAGAGGGGTTTCCAGTGAGAGCGGGTGTCCAGCAGGGTTCAGCTCTGAGCCTGCTGCTGTTCATACTGGTGATGGGCTACATTAGCAAACAGGTTGGAGGGGACAGATCAACAAAGTTGTCGTATGCAGATGATGTGGCATTACTGGCAAACTCTGAGCAAGAACTTCAGCAAAGGATTAGGGAATGGAATGCAAAACTGAAGGCACGTGGGATGAAACTGAGTACAGATACAACAGTGGTAATGGCAGCAAACTGCAGAAATCAGAAGAAGCTTCAAGTGTCTGGTAAGGCTGGTTGGGGAGAAGGGAAGTCTGAATGAAGAGATCAAAGCTAGAATCAGAGGAGCTGCAAACAACATAGTGTCTCAGGTGTAGTCTATGACAGAAGAACATGGGCATTAAAGGCAGAGAAGATGAGGAAGCTAAAGGTGATTGAAATGAAGTACTTGAGAAGGGTGTTAGGATGCACACTGTGGGACAGATGAAGAAATGAGGACATAAGAGCAGAAGTCAAAGTAGCCACGGTTGCAGAAAATATCAAAGAGAACAGATTCCAGTGGTTCAGACACATGTGCAGAAAAGCAGAAGACAATCTGGTGAAGAAGATTTGGAACAGACAGAAAGAAGGTAAGAGGAAATGAGGGCATCCAGCAAAGAGGTGGATGGACTGTGTGAAAGACCTTCAACAGTCAGGCATAGTGTCGAAGAAGGCAGGAGTGTGCCATTGAATCGAGAGAGATTGTGACAGTTAACACAATACTCCAACCCCGTGTAGAAAAATGGGAAAAAGGGGGCTGATGATGATGATTTGTATGGTAACCATTTGAAATGTTAGGACCTCCTAGAGCGAGTCCCAAAATATGTACAATGAATGGCCAAAAGATCAGACTTAAATATACTAAGTCCAAGATGCAATTTCTCAGAATACACCCTTTTTTCTGAGGTATGACAATTTCACAGTTGATATATATAACTTTGGAGGTGTGGGGTCTAGGGGGGCTTCTTTCACCCCCCACCACACAAAAATTAAGTTTTAATGACAAAAGTAATCTTTAAGATTCACTCTTGTCCTGTGTTTTAGGTCTTTTTTTTTTCCCGCATGTTGGCACTCGTTATTTTGAGTGCCTACATTTCAACAGGGCGCCTATTTCTGTTCATCTACTATCATTGTTGGATGTACGATATTGGGTTGTGCTGGCTGCCAAAGAATATAGTTGCTATTTTAGTCACATTTAAAGTAAGATGGTTATTAGTCAGCCATTGGCAGAGAGAGAAGAAATAATTTTGAATAACAATTTGGATGTATCACTTCTGTGAAGCATTATGTCTTCAGCATAAAGGGTGATATTAGGAGGGATGGCAGCTGTCATGTCATTTATAGAGAGCATAATATGGGACCATATGTAGACAGCTACTTAGGATGCCAGCTAAGAGGCTGTCTGTGTTAGTGGTTATTTACCTTTCAGCATCACAATGGTTCTTCTAGTTAAGTGGCTTTTAAACCAATTGACAGCATTATCATTGATGCATCTGGTGTTAAGCTTTTGTGTTAGTAGTGAGTGGTCTAAACTTTCAAAAGCCCTGAAGAAGTCAATTCCACCCTTTCTCTGCAGATGTGAATATTTCATTTGTTACAGCATATATGACAAGTTAGTGTGTTGTCTTTTCTACAGAAGCTGGGTTATGAATCAGTTAAGAGATGGTATTTGCTAAGGTATTCATAAACCTGCTCATAAATGTGTTTTTTAAATATTTTTGTGATTGGGTACAGGATGAATGTAGGTCACTTGTCTCGAGGGTTGGAGTCTCTACCGGTTTGTCAATTCTAAATTGTAACTGAATGTTTGAATTGGGGCTGTATGTTGCCTGCGGTGATAAAAAGGTTAAAGATGATGAATACTGCATGTACAGAAAGCTGCAAAGCACATATTTTCAGCAATGCTATTGATGTTAGGATCATATTTTTGTCCATTTTTAAAGACTTTTTTGACTGATTTTGCAGAGATCTCTCTGATATAACATGAGGACAGGTCCATCATGTTTGTTGGATTATGGGGTAGTAGTGGTGGAAGTAAAGCATTTTGAACCAGTTCTGAAATAAATCCAGATCTTTAGACAGATTTTATATTAACAGAGCCGTACCAGTACTGTTATGTTTAGAACAGACAGCCCCCCCAGGATACTATGTTAGTAATGAATTATTTAGTAGATGATGCATACTGCGTCCATCAGTGGCTGGATCATATCTGCCTTAAGCTGAGTATACAAAGATACTGCCATGAGTATGCACGCCACACTCAGGAATCCAGTTGTTGCTGTCTTGTACTCTGTATTTCTTTTTGGGAACAGTACTGAATGTATGTCAAAAGTGTACAGCTTCTCAGTAAACTTTAATGACAAATTCACATTTAAGGTCCAGGTCTCAGCAGTTAGTAATTCTTATGCACCTCATTCTGTCCGGTGATATTGCTGTAGTTATACATGACGTGGTTTCTCATTTGAATTCGTGTAATTCACTGTACAATGAAGCTGCTTGACTTGAGACCTTAACCACCTGCAGTGATTGCAGCCCTCTGCTGCTCAGGTATTGACCCTTGCATCTCCTTACCTTTCCAATATCCCTCTCCTTTGGGGCCTTCTCTGGCTGTCTGTTCAATCATGCAGCACTGATAAGGTTCTGGTGCTGGTTCATGTGGTCCCACAAGACATGCCCCCCCCCCCCACATGAACAAGTTGCTGATGCTGTATAATCTGTATCTGAATTTAATAACATATCATATTGACACCATTTCTGTTACCCAGGAGTCCAATGTTGTGTTGAACTAATGCATTCTAAAATGTGAAAATCCTCCCAGATTCTGGCAGAAGGGAAAAAGCTGAATGATATGATGGGGACTGACATAAATGTTGAGACATGGTGTATTCTGATGACTAAATAGAAAACCTATGTCTGCTACTGTTTGGCATTTCAGGTTTGTTGTTTCATTTTGTCTACATATATTGCCGCTGCTTGTTCTCTACAAATGGAGAGAACTTGAAGGCAAACTCCTGTTGAAATTAGTTGTTAGATGAAATATCCATCTGACCTCTCGCTGTTCTGCCTTATTTCTGATATCCCGTAAAAGATTTTGTGCAGAAGACCAAAACAGGAAAAAAAATGACTGTTTATTCAGAAATCTAACAGCTTTGACATTAGGAAATTATTAAGTGTGCACTCAGGTATATTATCAAAAGACAGTACGAGTATTATCAGCTCTGAAGAATGTGTCCACTGCATCATAACCACGGTGCAAATTCCGTCAGCTGTCTCAGTCAGTTTTGAAATTTTCTGCTTTACTAATATGTCAGAAATACCTCATACCTCTTCAGTCTGCTGAGTCACATCAACCAAACACTTAATCATGTGGGTCTGGTAATCAGTGGACCTAAACAAAAGTGTGGACTAAGTGGACATCTTCATCCACACCTCTCCACAATCCTACAGTCTCTAAACACAGCTGACTTTCTGAATCCTGAAAGAACAGCTACAAAAGGTTAAGTCACATGGTTTCATAAATGATCTTTGTGCCATTCCAGATCTTTATGAAGGTAACTAAACTCTTGGTAGAGACTGACTGTCGAAACAGTGCCTAACCCACATCCGCAGAAGTGGGAATAAAAGGTGGAATTATCAGTGCTTTAAGTCACTAGGCTGTAGTAACAATTCCTATATCTTTCTTGGAGATAACACTTTGCTGACCATTTCCTAGAACTTGCACCTATTTTCTATCAGGGATAGTACGCCATAAAAGAAACATCTTAAGGAGGAGAGTGAGAAGAAAGAGAATCCTCATAAGTTTCTGTGTCTAAAACTAAAGTGAAATAAATACAGTCAACAAGAAGTGAAACATTAGCCATCTTACTCCTCAAAGCTAGTGGATGTAGGAGGAGAAAGGGTTGCATTTTTTTTAACCTATGTGAAAAGAAAATTAAACTATTTTAGAGCATAAGTAAATGTTTCATTTATGTTAAAAATATTTTACTTTGGTGAGACCTTATCAGCTTATGCAGTCATTCATCTCCGATTCACACTTAATCCAAAGCAAAGTTGTGAAGAATGCTTCATTAGGACATTGACGAATAGCCAACTTGTTTCTGCTAGCAAAACAAATTTGGGACTCTTGGTCACACTCTGGAGAATGTAAACACCTGTGTCATGACACAGACTTGGTTTAAAGCCAAAGAAATATTCCAGAAGTGCAAGGATATACTGCCGTCCACACATTTAGGCCAACAACAGCACAGACTGGGACCAAAGGTGGAGATGTCTAAATCTACGTTTGCAACAAACATAACTCCAGGTTGATAAAACAGAATGATACCGGGATTCAAAGATGGCTGCCATTCTGTGAACACTGCTGAACTACATCTCTGTATATACCCTGAGGAAATCTAAACTTTAAATTGATACTAGGAACTTTTTAACACTAAATCTTTGATAAAACAACTACAACTTCATCTAACTACCTTGTAGGAAGAAGAAAATCTGAAAAATAATACATTATTCAACAGGATTATAATAGATTAGCTGGCTCTGACAAGGAAATCAAACAAAGGCACCGTGTGCTCTATACACTTTATACTTCTGTACTGGACAAAGATGTCGAAAGAGGAAAAAAATATGGACACAACCACTACCAAAACAAAACTTTCAGAACTTCGTCACCGGAAAAGATGTGATCTCTAAAAGGCAAAAAGTTACTAAACTACAAGAACAATAAAAGCCAGAGACTAAAACTAAATTAGCTCAAGCACTAAATATGGAAGACATCAAAACTGCCTTATTACCCATTCAAGAGGATCTGAAAGAATTAACTAGCCAAATACAAACGTTCGGAAACTCTTGCAACCAACTACTTGAAAGAATGGAAAAATCTGAAGCTCGGATTTCTGAAAATGAAGACAAACTAAATCTACTAGCAAAAAAAACAAGTATACATGATTCAGATATTCAGGCTATTCAAAGCAAAATCACTGACTTAGAAACAAGATCCAGGAGAAATAACATCATTATTAGAGGAATTCCAGAATCGGTGCAATATAATGATTTAATCCCATCTATAACACAAATATTTACAGTGCTCTTAAATGACTCTGACATGGTAAAGCAAATCATTATTGAAAGGGCACACAGAGCTTTGAGAGAACAACAAGCTTCTAATACTCCAAGACCTGTATATGTTAAAATACTCAATTATCAGGATGTTAGCAGATTACTTGTAACTGTTAAAAAAAGTGGTGGAAGTATCATGTGGAAAAACAACAAAATCTCTCTGGCTCAAGATTTACCTTTGCAAATCAGACAAGCAAGACAGTCCTTATCTCCTTACTGCAGATTTCTCATTGATAAACAGGTTAAATTTCAAATGAAATATCCTAATTCATTAACATTCACAGTAGATGGGATTAAATATTCTGTTTCTGTGAAAAATGAAGCAAAAATTACTTTTCTGAAGGTTTTTAAAAGTGTACCTGCTTCTGAGACTTGAACTGTATTTCTGTTGGGACTATCAGGCTGCCTGAGGTCGGATTTGTTGATTACTGTGGCTCGAGGTCTGGGTAATCCTTTGTCTTCTTTTGAAATGCTTTAGGCCTCTTCTGGATTAATAGGATTGCTGTTTTTTGATTTTTTTGGCTACCTGTGATTGTTTTCCAAAGTTTTATGGCTTCCACAAGCTGTCTGCGTCGACGAGAAGACAGGAAATGCCTTTAGGACTGTCGAGGGTGCAGATTTCGATGTGGCGCTTCCAGAAGTCCGTTTGTAATAGCGGTCCCCCATCGCGAGTATCCTGCATGGTTTCTAGGCTTAGAAACCCGACAGGACTGGTTTTTAACCTTGTAAGGACATTTTAACATCAAGTAATGTACTGTTTCGATAATTTAAGCACATAGGAACATTTTTAAACACTGGTTAGTTAGTTACTAATATAAACCCTGTCATATATGGTAGATTAAAAGGCTGTATGCAGTACTGTTAAATATAGAGATTTTAGTACATTTTGCAACTTTATAATATATAATTTAACCTTTATACTTTTACTCAGGGGTGATAGCTATATATTACATTATTTACATATTAGTTTATATGAGTAGAAAATAGCAATAGTTTATAATGTATAAATAAGTAAAATGTTTATTTAAAGGTATGTGTGTTTTTATACAGGATTATAACTTAGCTTTTTTCTATAATAGAAGGAAAACTTGTCCATTTGTTAAACTTGTATTTTTTCAAATGTTATTTTATGAGTATGTAGGTGAGGTTTAGTATGTATATATAGCGTGCTAATCATAATTACTAAAGCTTTGTTACAGTAATTTATATCTTTAATATGATTTCTTTTTTCAATAACAACTAATCCAAGATGTAGATAACAGTAGTGTTTGTTAGGGAATGTTTAGAATAGACTTTGTAATAGCTAGGTTAGTTAATATAGGTCTTTACTATAGGATGTGTTTAAGATTTTATAATCTAAGATTTTTTTTTTCTGTGTTTCTTTGACCCTTTCAGTCTTCTATGTTATGCAAGACCTATGTATGTCCTGGTCCGGGGTTAGAGTGGATAGGCACTGGTATAGGACGGGATGTCAAGAATGCTTCCAAATTATTTATGTTTTTCAAGCTATTTTATCTTTCCTTTTTGTTTTCCCTTTTAAACTTTTACTTTATAACAACTATTTGAATGTGGGAGGTGGACTCATGGAACATTAAAGGACTCCAGAGCTTAAAGAAGAGGAAGTTAATTTTACACTTATGGTTGCAGGCTAAGGCGATGTTTATATTACTTCAAGAAACGCATTTAACTAATGATCAATGGGTTGATATCCAAAAAAGAAAATGGATTAGAGAAGTAATAGCCTCAGAAGGTAAAACTAACAGTGCTGGGGTAGCTATAATTATTAAAAATAAATATAAGGGAAAGATTTTAGACTCTAAGACAGATAAAGATGGAAGATAGTGTTATGTTGTTCTCTTAGCTACCCAGTTTGATAAACCTATTTTATTGTTAAATGTTTATGCACCCTGTAATGACCAGCATCTATTCATAACATCGTTATATCCAATTTTGACGCAATATGATAAATATTATATAATTATTGGAGGAGACTGGAATTCTTATCAGAATCCGAAGTTAGATAGATCTTGTCCACAAAGAGCATTTAATACACAAGTGGTATCAGTATTAAGTGATGTTAAGGAAGACTTTCAACTATATGATCCTACTCAATATTTAAATACTGGTAATAGTATAAATAATTATACCTTTTATTCCACGTGTCATAAAATGTGGTCCAGAATAGATTTCTTTTTGATTTTAAGAATAATGGTTAACCTGGGACCCTTGGTTGTTACACATGCACGTTACTTGTCAGATCATTCAAACATTTCATTAAGTTTTGCTAAAGATCCAATGGAGGCCCAGCAGCAAAGAGATTTTAACTGGTCTCTTAACCCAAATTTGTTGAATAAGGAGGAAATATTGCATGAAATTATAGGTCATCTTAAAGAGTTATTATATAGATTAATGAAACAACAAGGTGTACCTGACATTGATTGGGTGACAGTTAAAGCACAAATAAGAGGGATCTTTCTGCAAAAAGCTTCATACTATAAAAAAATACAAAATAGAGATATTCAAAAATTGGAAGCTAAAATTAAGACACTTGATCAAGAATTGATTCAAAATTTTAATACTCAAACAGAGGTGGAATTACTTAAATGTCAAAAGGATCTCTTTTTAATACAAAATAGTAACTTGACATTTCAGGAACATAGGATGTTAGTGAGGTATGCCAATCATGTGCAAACACCATCAAGGGCATTAGCTAGGATAATTAATCAGTCGAGAACACCAGTACAAATTTCGGAAATACATTTTAGAAATACAACTTATTTCAAAACTGAAGATATCATAAATGTCTTTGAGCAGATATATATTAGTACATATGGTGAGCACAGTGATTTATCCCCCTATAGAACTAGCAAGGAATTTTTACAAAATATTAAATTTCTGAAAATAGAGGACAGTATTCAAAGAAATTTGATTAAACCGATATCTGAAGAAGAAGTGATATATACAATTCAATATATGAAATCGCATAAGTTACCAGGTCCTGATGGTATGACGGTGGAATTCTATAAGAAATTTGACATTTTTGGCAAAATACTCTCACGTGTATTTAATTATATAATGAAGAACAAAATTAATGATCCCCATCTCAATGCTTCAAAAACTATTTTTATACCTAAACCTAATTCTGATTCTCAAAACCCTGACAATTATAGACCAATTTCATTAATAAATGTAGATATGAAAATTTTAACCTCTATTATAGCTAATAGATTAAAAAAAGTTGTGCATCATATCGTGTCTAGGGAACAGGCTGGCTTTATGGCAAATAGACAAACTAGTGATAATACACTTACATTACATACTTTAATAGCTTATGCTAAACAGAAGAACCTTAACATGTACGCGCTTATGGTTGATGCACAGAAAGCTTTTGACAGGGTTGATATAAACTTTTTGTTTGAAATTTTACCATATTTTAATATATCTTATGAGTTTGTTGAAGTATTAAAAATTCTATATAGTAATCCTTACACCACATTGTATATAAATAGAAATTTTTCTAAAAGAATATCAATCAAAAATGGAACACATCAGGGTTGTCCTTTGTCTCCTTTATTATTTAATATATACATCAAACCATTATTCCTATACATTAAGCAGAATATATACCACAATGCCCCACTAGTTTACGGAACAAAAATATCAATGGCAGCATTCGCAGATGACCTGAATATTTATTGTACAACTCCAGTCTCAGACACTAAAAAGATACTAAAAGCGATAGAGAAATTTTCAGAAGTTTCCAACTATAAAATTAATCTAAAAAAACTAGTATTTTCCCATTGAGAACTCCCAAACCCTTTTCACTGTTGCCTCTGGTGGGACAAATAATGTGTAAAGATAATATTAAATACTTGGGTATTGGCTTTGCTACGGATGATAAGGATTTTTATGTTACCAATATTAAAACAGTTTGGGATCAAATAGTATCTGATTTGGGGAGATGGAAGAATCTACGACTACCAGTATTATCAAAAGTATCAGTTATCAAAATGAACATATTACCACGATTATTATATATTTTCAGATCTGCTCAGGTAGTAATTTCAAAAACATTTTTTAAACGAATTCACAAAGAATTGGCTAAATTTATTTGGGAGCCGAAGAAAACAAGGATTTCATATGAAAAATTAATGACTCCAAAACATAGAGGTGGATTGGAGTTACCAAATTTTGAAACTTACTATTTTATAGTAAACTCAAGCAGGCTTCTAAGAATCGCTAATTATAATATAACTACCACTAAATGGATTCCTACCTGGGTAGTTCTGAACTATAAATATATTTTACATTTGAATATTAATCCTAAAGCCATACCCTTTTTAGGTAAAGAAACTTTGAAACTATATGGGTTAATAGATCACATTAAACTATATGTAACGTCCCTACAAACCTTATTTCAATCATTAGATCTTGCTCAATATATGATGGCTTATTAACCCTTTCATAGAAACCCTAACCTGAGACTAAATAATAAATTAATTGATCTTAAAGAATTCCCCTTAATAATCAATTTAACTTTAATAGATATTTATACACTTCTTAAACTCTCGGCTAATCAGATAAGAAAATAATTAAATTTACCTAAAAATTATCTCGTTATTGTAAGACAAATTAGGGAACTTTCTATAAGTTACTTTAAAAATTTTAAACCCAGAGAAGAGAATATAATTAAATGCTCGAATTTGTGGCAAGCTCTCCAACAAGATATTAAATGTATAACAGCAACAAATAATTTAATAAATGAGTTTAAATTCCAAGATAAAGTTCTTGTGTCAAAATATTGGAAAGAGAAAATGCCAGAGATAGAAGACAGTCATATGATAAAAGCAATCGACTTGACTATAAAAACTATTTATCTTCAAAAACCGATGTATACCCAGTTGATGATATGGAATAATGCGTATTATACACACCTTAGCCTGCATAAATTTAATTCCAAAAATTCACCAGTTTGTCCATACTGCAAGGATCAATCTGCTGATCTTCTTCATATGTTCTGGAGTTGCAAATGCATATACAAACTTTGGAACTCACTAAAGATACAACTTCAGAAGATGGGTTACCAAAGTACAACATTGTCATGGGAATTCATGATTTTACATATTCCCCCCAAAAGAACTTTCTAAATCTCAATGTATTGTATTAATCAATATTTTCTTATTAATGAAGCTATACATAGCTACTAATTGGTTAGCCCCATCCAAAATATCATGGAATACTTTTAGAGTACTAGCAATAAGGCATATAGTAGCTCACAAATTACTTTTGAACCAACATAATAAAAATATTAACAATCTAAAAATATGGGAACAAGTATTTAATATTGTATTAGCGTAACATCTTATATTTGAATTTAGCAAGAATTTTTACACTTTTAAGAGACTCTGTAACAGCAAGTGTTCATTACTCGAATTGATCTTAACCACTTTTATACTCTTTGTGTATAATTCAATGCGTTACTTGGAAGCATTTATGTAAATATTGTATATATGTTATGGAGTTAGTGTTAGTTACATTAGTTGGTAGTTTTTTCTTAATTTTCTGTATTGTTTTAATTTTGTATGGAATATAAGAAAACAATAAAAATTATTATTGAAAAAAAAAACAGAATGATACCACGGAGCTCATCCATGTGCAAGTCACCACAGGTAAGGTCTCTCACCATATCATGGCAAGCTACAGGTCTCCATCTATGCCCCTAGACTCTTACGACTCTTTCCTAAACCTACTAGAGGCACTCACCATCCAACTAAACACTCTATTAAGGGGTGACTTTATCCATCCTTCTGTAGACTGCCTCAAACTCACAGGCACAACATTTCTTGGAATGTATTAAAAAAAATACCCTGAAACAGATAGTGCAAACTCCAACCAGATCAAACATATTGGACCTGGTACTCACAATATTCACCAACATGGGAGAGCGCTGCACCCCCCCCCCCGTGTCACATCCTCATTAATGAGGTCAGATCACAAAGCTGTCTCATTTGAAGTAAAAATAAACACAGAAAATCCAGCTAAATCAGTAGCATTTAGGAACTATTCAAAGGCAAATGACAACAAAATAACAGTTTGTCGGAATTCAAGGCTCCTCCCAACCCCAAGTCTATAGTTACTTATGGAGAATTAAACAGTCACTATACAAACATATGAATAACTGCATAGAGACTGCTGTACCTACCAGAAATAAACCCAAAATGAACACTAAAAACAAACCCTTTTGGTGGAATCCTCATCTAAACAGGGTATGTAATAAAAGAAATAAATTAATCGGCAAAATCCCAAAAAATAACTCCCTTAAAGACAAGTGCTCTCTTATACAACTAAAAAAGAAACTAAGAGGTCTAATTAAGTCTGTCAATCAGTAGGCCTTCTATAGCTACAGGTAGAACCTTAAAAGTAACACACAGCATCTACTGAACTGGTAGTGAATAGTATCACCTACAGTGATCAGGGTGACATAGCAAATTTATTGGCCAATAAATTCAGCTCAAACTTTACAACTCCCCATCCACCAGGTGAAATCCCTTCCAGCATACTTCCTCCAGCTATCAGAATTGACCAGATGTGGGCAGCAGTTGCTAAAAACAAGAACACCAACTCCATGGGTTCCGACAGCATCCTGAGTTGCCACCTGAACAGTCTAAATATGACCTATCAAGACCATTTGTGGCACTCTCTAGCTACAGCCTTGAAACAGGCTATATTCCAAGGGACTGGAGGACCAAAATTGTCATTCCCCTCCACAAGGGTGGGCCATCACCTGACCCAGGGAACTACATCTAACAAGCCTAATATCCAAGGCCATGGAACAAATTATCATGGAGCTGCTAAACAAGGACATAACTACTTAACTGGTAGACTTCTTTGAGAGGGCCACTAAGGCAATGGATGAGAGTGAAACAGTGCATACTGTATATCTTGACCTGGCTAAGGCATTTGATACAATACCACACTCAGGCATTGGTGACAAGCTCTCTGAGCTATGTGTAAACCCTAACATAACTTGCTGAATTGCTGGCTGACTCACAGACAGGACCTAACAAGTCAGGATCAGTGAGTCCACCTCCAGCAAGAAACTGGTCAACAGTGGAGTACCCCAGGGCTCCATGCTGAGCCCACTCCTGTTTGCCAACTACTTCTTGGACATCAAGGCTAATGTTAAAGGCTTCTGGCTCACCAGGTTCACAGATTACTGTAAATTGGGAGCTATTATAGATTTACCCCAAGACACAAACATCTTGCAAGTGAGTTTAACATGACTGGTGCCAAAGCCACGGTCTAAAACTCAGTACCAAAAAATTCATTATAATGCCCTTTGTGAAACTGTCAATGCAAGTTAATTACTACATTGATAAAACACCCCTAAGAGTTGACCGAGTATTAAGGACTCTGTGAATATGTAGGCAGCAATCTGGTCTTTGATCAGCAATTATTTATTTATTTATTTACATTTGATTACCAGGTGTTGTCCGACTGAGCTAGGAACTCGTTTTCAGTGCAGACTCGGGAGAAAAGCTCCAAAAGTACATTAGTACATTACATAATTAAACATGGTGACAGGATGAGAAATACACTAAAGCATTACTTACAGAGAGAAATCTAAGCAAGTTCACAATATTCAATATTCAGGTAAGAAGAAAATCATGAGAGTGTCTATGCAATATGTATACTACACAGATAATATTTCTTTTTTTTTTCTCACAGGTAGAAAGAAACCGATTGTCTCATAGGATAGAGTAAGTTATTTAACGTGAAAATTCCAATTCTACAGGTAGCAAGAAAAACCAGCAGGAATCAAAAAAGATGATAAAACATAGTAGTTTAATCCAAATACTTAGCATTTTCATCTGAGTAGTGAACAGACTTCTTCAGAGTATGCAGCCACATTCAAGCACAGGTTTATATAAGCCTGTTAATTGAACATGTGACTACACACACCCTCATATTTAAAGTACAAAGATAATTATATACAATTCAAAATCTTCTAAACAAAACAAAAAACAAGAAATGCAGAGCGTTACAAAAAATACAAATATTTTATCATATATAAAAATATATACACATTCCTAAAACAGTAGTCATTTTAAACTTGATAAGATTTAAGTTTCAGAGCACTGCAAATAGAAATGTGCTCATTAACTCCAGGGGCATGGCTAGCATTTAGTCTGAGTTGCCATAGCAACTCTCACTGCTCCAATGTATCCTCCCAAGGACCTCCTCTAGGGTCTTTTAAAACATAATCTAAACCAAAAAATAAAAAATAGTGAGATGGATACTCATTAACATGCTTTGCCAAATAGTTAGATTATTTTTTCTTTCTAATGTCAAAGGAATGCACATATATTCTGTCATTAAACCTTCTCTGAGCTTTTCCTACATAGAAGCGTGTACATTTTTGGCAGCAAGCCAAATAAATCACCCCTATAGAATTACAGTTGTAAGCAAAAGTGGCCTTACAGGTTACACCATTAACCTGCACAGAATCAACAATTTGCCTGCAAAGATTTAATAAAGTTCATAGTTATTTGAGTAGTGGTCTTCCATTAAACAATCAACCAGAGGAAAGTCATTGGGGAATTAGTGACCCAGAGCAGAACCTGTTGATGGTTTTACTAGGAGACATCATTACAGTGCAAAAACAACAGACAGAAATGATCTAATGAAGGAGAAATTGTAAATACAACAAACCAAAGTAGCACTGCAAAGATAAAATAAATCAGATGTTGTGGAGTAGGGAAGGGAAGCACTACGTAGGGACCATATTGTCTGGAGAGCAAAAATAATAAATAAATGAAGAGTAATTGTGAGGTGCACTTCTGTTATAATTGTGAGGTGCACTTCTGTTATAGTCAGGTTTCTTCTTAACAGCTCGAGTATCCTTTCCCCCTTACTCATAGTGACGCTGACCCCAGTGCTATAAAAGACCTTCGTTTAAAGGATATTATTTGAAAATGATGAGTTGCAGCACAATAGATTTCTTTTAACAATGATCTAGTTTTCCTTTTCTTTTTCAAATTCAATTATTACATCACTGAACAAAACACATATCCTGGTGGAAAAAGAATAAATAAAAATATATATATATATATATATATATATATATATATATACATATATACTTCATTTCATTGAAAACTAATTTCCCTGAAACTCAGCTGCCTGAGAACAATTCACTGAAAGCTCACTTCACTGAAATCTTATTTGACTGAAACTCATTTCGTCCAAACATATATATGCCATGTTCCCCACTGTAGTGTGATCCTGGAGTTAGTATATATAGTAAGGGGGAAGGTGGTCACAGCCCCCCACATAGTTTCATATTGTCTTTGGAAAGACTTCATTCAACTTGTAAGTATCCATGTCTATGGTTTACAATGTTTAAAATAAATGGGGGGCTACACCCCCCACACCACCCAATCCCACCCCCCCCTTCCTTACTATATATATATATATATATATATATATATACTAACTCCAAGATTGCGCTACAGTGGGGAACAGGGTATATACCTTTCTATGAAATGAGTTTCAGTCAAATGAGTTTTCAGTGAAGTGAGCTTTCAATTAAATGAGTTTCAGTGAAATGTGTTTTCAGTGAAATGAAGTAGACCCATATATATATATATATATATACATATATATATATATATATATATATATATATATATATATATATATATATATATATATATATATATATATATATATATACATATATATGTATTAGGAGAAAGACATGATTGATAGTTGGCATTCGGCATCCTCAGGATAAGTCTCATTCTTTCGCCAGGCATGTCTCCTCATTGCACGCTTGACATGGCTGTCATAACAGAGACATTCACGACATTATACACGCTCTCAAGGGTGTGAACCTCAGATTTATCAGTTGTGGAACTGAGTTTTTCCTTTCCCTTCTTTTTCATTAGTGTCAATTTCTCCTCCTCTAGCCCAAAACGGAACTCTTATCAGGTGACGATTTGGGCCAAGCTAATAGACATTATTTGAATATCTATCTAGAAACCTCAGTTCTCCTCTGAATGGTCAAGGGAACAGTGATATGAATTTTGTAAAATGATCTGGGACCTTTGCTGCTATCAGTCAGGGTTACCTCAGAAAGCAACCTTATACTGGTCCAGAGGGAGAAAATGACAAGACATCCCTGTTGTCTGGTCATACCTTGAACAATACTGGAATATTCAAATAACAAATAACTTGTAATCAAAGGCTGCAGGGAAGAAAAGCAAAAGTGCCTGAAGAAGCCTCCAAGTGCATAAAAACAACTTAGCTGTGTCAACTTTAAACTTGTCTACAGTTAAGCCTCCCAGATCTGCTATCAGCTGTACTTTTAGTATTACCTGAATGGCTTCATATAGATGCTTATGAATCTGCTGTTTAATTCTTTAATGTTTGCAGTAACAGCTTCAGTGATTGTTTTTCAGCACTTTGGTGACCAACCTTTAATCCCATTTATTGGACGCCACTAAGAAGGACTTACCATCCCCTGCAGAACCAGAGAATAATTATATTTTTTCTGGATTCTAACTTCCCTCCTTACTTTTCACAACCTTTTAGAACTTACCAGTCTTTTTCTGTCATTCTCAGACATCCCAACCTCTTATCATAAAATGTTTGGACAAAGCCAATAATAACTGGGGGGAAATAACCCAAAAAATAGGAACAGATTTTAAGTATTGCTCTTATAAAAGGTTAGTAGAACAACACATTTTGTATTCATTTTTCTGATGATTATAAAGTCTGAAACTCAATAGTCTGACATCATTTAGTGACTTCACTTCTCAATGACTGCCAAAAAAACATAAGTTTTATTTGTAGCAGACCAAAAACTTGAGGCAAAAATCTGGACAGTCTACAAACATCTGGACAGCTGAGAGGTCTGGTCATCCTTCTTTTCTGTATCCGGTTTTCCAACTGTCTGACATTTTTTAAGCTTTGAAACCTTTTCCCGTGGTTGTTTTTCCATCGGTCTTGAGCATTTCTCTGTTATATATAAGGAAAATACTTTCAAAAGTTCATAGGTTCATAGGTGTATACTAGGCTAATGACCACTGGTGCCTTTATAAGCTGAGCCATGTAACCCAAATGTATCCCACAAGTTATTAGTGCCTTAGAGGTTATTTTAAGGTGCACATGTTAATATTAGCATGATTTAACAGCTACCTCTGTCCATGAGAGACATAGTACTCATACTGGGGTGAATTTCCAATTTCTTATCCACTGGTTCAGGTTGCACTTGTATATGGGTTAGGGAAGGGCTCTACTTCACATGGATGGGAAGCCTACTCCAGAGAATTTGGATTCGTCGAGACACATAACTGTCCCTCCAATGTGTTCTTTTATATCACAAGCAGAGTTTAAATCCTTAGAACTAGTAGTTCTGGTGCTGTTCATTTTGTGGATATCGAAAAGATCCATCAGAGCAGGATGCAAGGATGCTTTGAAAGCCAGGCATAAACCTCCTCTCAGCAGTCTGTAGGAAACAAAGTGTAGTGATAGCAATTTGAGACGATCCACATAGGACATTGTGTTTACATTCTCTATTCTTTTTGTGAGGAACCCCTGTGGATGTTACAGTTTTTGCATATGCCTGGTCAGGTACATACCAAAGGGGGCATCATACTTAATGAAGGGTCTGATAAGGGCTGTGTACAGTGGCACAATGACTTCCCTGGATGGTCTTTGGGAGTTTGGGAAGACTGCAGTTAAGAGATTCAGCATAAGTAGGTATATGTGTTGGGTGCATACTATCTGGAGTGGATGTAGTACGTGTATCTCTAACAACCAGATTGCTATTATGTGTGTTTGTATGGGAGAGTTTTGCCTCCAGAGAGATGTGTATATACATCTCTCACATTCTGTATTTGTTTCTTTGAGAATTAAATGGTTGTCAGTGAACATGAGACAATTGTTACCTTGTCTCAGTACTTCCATATCTACCAAACTGGCTGCAGAGAATTTGCATATGCATGATATCAGGTCCTTTGCTAGGTGAGCTACTAGTGTGTGGTGCATAAGGGGTTAATAGTGGGTTGACTAAGGGTGCTTTTGAGGCTAGACACCAGACTGGGTTATATAGTAATAAAATCAATGAGGAGTGCAGTTCTTCTAAACAAGCTAACTAACTCCTGTATGCTGCTCAATATGCAAAGAAGTTGCTCTACACTTATCAAGTTACTGGTAGAGTTTCAGAGGTGGTTTTATAGGGAATATTTAGTTTCTAACAGCGTGTGTCAATACAGGGACTGCTAACAACCACTGCTCAATGAGCAGTGGAATGCAAGAAGTGTCAGATTTACACAGGCCCTCAAACACAGGAAACAGGCTTCTAATCTCCCTGGCCAATAAAACAACCACACCTACAACTTTCATACATGTTTCCAAATTCAGGCAGACAGGCCCACCACCTAGTGCCACTAGATGGAATATCCTTATACTCTTAATTTAAAAACACCAAAAAAGATTATTTGAGAGTATAATGCTACCACAAAACCAAGTGCTAGTCTTTTAGCCTTGTTAAACTTCTAACAAATTCTCCATCACTCTTACTTCTGCTCAGGCCCTAGATAAAAAGCGCTGGATGTGGTATTCTTTATATGCAAGATACTGACCACTCCACAAGTACACATTTTTTAAAAGAGCTTGAAGAAGAAGATATACAACTTCCTCCAGCATCCAGAAGAAGATATCATCTGTCTGAGATTCATTTCCACCAAAAAGCATCCAACAGACGTGGGCATGAGACACTATGTAGATGCAGTCATCTACTACTGTGAAAATGCATCATCATTGGTACTCTGAGCAGAAGAACTGAAGACAGTGCATAGAAAATGATAGCTAAATAAGGGAGTCTTGTATCACCTGCATCACCACATTTGTAGAAATAAGACCAGTACTGGTCCATGCAGGGAAGATGAGGAAAGCTAAAGTAGCTGAACAAGGACAAAAAGAAGACCAGTAAAACTAAATCTTATGGCTTACTTTAACAGTAACCCTCCCTGCAGAAGGCATTCCTCTTAACTGGACCATCAGTAAGTAAAGGCATGATGTTTAGATGTTTTACAGGTACACAAAATACTTTTGTAATAATTTTACGCAGGGAAATTTTAAAATACAGTTGGCTGAAGTTTCATCATTATCATCTAAGGTAAGCAGAGTGTCTCACCTTTGAAATCATCTACGTCAAGGATAAATTAGTAAGCACAAAAAATGTATTTTACCCCTGCTTTTTGTTACTAGTTGCCCAACAGACTTGACTCATAAAATTTGATGGTTTACTTGTATGTCTGACACTGAATTACTTTGGAAAATTTGAAATGTTTTTTTGACATTCGATTTGTTATGCAATTCAGTATTAATAAGGATTATTTTTCATCAGTACACATGTATTCTCAGGCACGGTCCAGTTTGAAATGAAATACAACTAAAATAACCTGGTTTCTTTCCATTTGTTATATCTACTATTGCTGCCACTGTATTGTGGACTGACCTTGGAGTTTAAACAATATATTTTAGCCAGATCCATAGCAAGCTATTCCAGTGACTCTCAGCTTAAGTTCAGGATCTAAGGAAAAAAGAGAACCAAAAATATAAGAGGGCAGCTCATACTTGATGACCAAAACCCCATCCCCACCCGAGCTACACCTCTAATTCTGCCTAACAAAGCCCAAACAGAATACTACACTGTAGAAATCTTCTTACTTGTATTCCCACATTTATGCATTCCTCCTTTCTACAACCTATAGTTTGGAAAATAAATGTTAAGACAGGATGCTTAGTTCAAAATTTGCAAACATTTCAGTTCCTGCTGACTGGCAAATCCTAGTGCAGGGAGGGAAGGACACACATGAGTGGTGGGTGAGTGCTGGAAATCATCATTCTGTGACAATGAGTTAGGATCTGTTACATAGGCAGTGATGTACAATGTCTTTGACATGCACAATGTATACACCCACATGTGAAGCACTAGACACCTTGTCACTTCCAGACTGCAGTCTCTCAAACTAGATTCTGAAGCCAGAAGCTAATTGCAAAAAATGTCTTCCCAATAATATATTCCTTATTTCTACTACAGAAGTTACAGATGCGAAGTAGTCAGGGAGAACAGATATAAAATAAATGGATCGCTACTTATGTAACATTTCATTTTGGAGTGGGGGGGGTCCCTTCCTGTATTTGGATATCTAAAGCACTCAAAACATATATAAATCTTCTGTGCAGGTGCACAGCTTGTTTTTTTTTTTTTAATTCAATGAGACAATTATACATCTTACTTTGTCATTACAATATAACAATAAATATACAATAGTTATTATATTTTTCTTAAACATTCTTTCTCTCTCAACCAAATTTCTATCTAAACATCATTGTATTATGAACTAATAAACATAAATAAACAACTATTTACAATATGTACATGTTCTCTATAAATACAATATTTATTGCATATAAAAATCATACGTGCCCAGCTTGATTGTAAAATTGCCCATTCTAGTAGCCGTCCTACTGCAGTATACTGGCCAGTAAATGGGTACACTGAAACACCGCTTGTCATGTATTATTGCATTACAAAAATGTAGTTTCACAGTCCTCGTACATATATACTGTAGTTGGTGGTGAGATTGCTCAGTGTATGCACAACAGATCAGATGGGTTCCACTAGAACCAAGAAGAGATGAACTAGAGTAGAAATAAGGCTGCATAACAAAACCTCATGCAAGTGTGAATGTAAATGAATAATTCTTTAAGCAATGTGCCAGCAGACAGTTAAGTTCAAAACACTGCACTTTTGATAAAAATACAGTGCACGATTGATGCACAGCAATTATGGGGGTACAGAAAAATGATGCAAATAGATTTTCTCCAGAAGAGCAGCTATTTAGTGATACATGTAAGCAGTTCACTCAAAAATAATAAAAAATAAACAGAATTATTTATAGGAAAGGAACTTGAGTATACAAAAATGATTTATATACACAATACAAAATGATTTGTTCCTACAGTAAGGCACTATTTATTGAAACATATAAACAATTTTTTAAAGCAATGCATTATTAATTTGTGCACAGAAACAGTTTTATATGAATTAATTTTATACATGCAAACAGTTCCTATGAAATAATAATATAGAATGACTTGCCCATAAAAGGGACTATTTGCCTATTATACAACAAAACAACTGGAATGTATTGACGTATGCATCTCAAAAACTGTCTGGAAGCAATACAAGGTGAATTTTTTTCACAATGAGAGCTTGTTCATTTTTTAAAAACCAATATATGCACTAGTTTATTTGTTGCTTCTGCAAGAAGCCATTTGTGCACTATACATTTCGAGTGTAAAAGGTTTTGACAAAAAAATAATTAGCATTGAAAGTAAGGAGGGGAGTTAGGGGCTATGCCTTACCTTGTACAGAGATAATTTTTTGTAACATGTTTTTCACACCAAACTGATTTGTGTGCAGTGACTGATAACTATCACATTTATGTAGGGTACAATATTAGCAATTTTTGTTGATAAAGGAACTAATTAGTATATTTATATGAAAATGATTAATGCAACATAAATTTGAGAGCCAAAAAGATTAAACTGTAGTAAATTCGGCATAAAAGCTATTTATTCAACACAATACCAGTAACTATGCATTATATGACGGCTCGTTACTGGTTCTAAAAGAAAACTATTGACACAGTGTGATATAACCACCACAACCACACAAGCCTTATGACTTCACATAAGGACAATTTAACTAATACAATATAAGCAAATTCTTTTTAATTTTTTTCATTTATGCACTTCCCTGGTCTGCCATCTGACCATTGACTGCTTTCAATTTTTTTCCTCACCCCCCAGCCTCTCCCCTAAGTTACTGCCTCAAATGCTCCTTTCCAGGCAATTCTAGAAGTGGAAGTGGTCCTCCAAACTTCTTGGAAGGCATCGTTTTCTAACTTGTGACTCCTAATACAGGGAGGGACTTACATGAGTGTTGGATGGGTGCTGGAAGTCATCATTCCGTGGCAGTGAGTTAGGATCTCTAACTTAGGGAGTGATGTACAATGACGTTAGCATGCACAATGTGTACACCCACATGTGAAGCACTAGACACCTTGTCACTTCCTTTCTTTACAGACTCTAATCATTAAGATCCCTACTCTCCATCAGAGGTCACATGCAATGGTAAATACTACCCCTCACCCAGTATAGAAGATGTGACTTAGCTGCTTTATTCTGGCCCACTCCGCCAATCATTCCATTGTACCTGCACTATTACTGAACTGATTTACCTGTGCCACAGATGGAAATCTTGCCTCTAATTCAATTGAACAGGTAAAGCAAGGTAAGCAAATTCTGCATAACATAAATATTAATTACAGACTTTACAAGAGCAGATTTGATAGTGTGCAACTGTGGGTGACAAAAACAAATTCTACACACCAATACTAATATGCAGGATCACAGCTTGATTTTATAAACTATTTTAGTAATGAGTTCAAACCCATCTTCTCCTCTGTAAACTTTTAGAAAAAGTGAATAAATTATGTTTTTTTCTACTTCAATATGGGATAATGACCCCTTCTTGAAATATAGTTCAACAATTCTGCCTCTACAACCTTTAACTCCATTCTTACAAATTTCAAGAACAACAACAAATGTGTTTTTTTGGTCATCTCAAAAGCTTCTGATACTACTAGTCATGAGTCCTGCATAAGCCATCTCCAGGACATTGCTATTCATCTTCAGCTGATTGACTGGCTCTGTGGCAACCTTATCAATAGATCTTATTCTGTAAAATGAAATAACGTTATATCCTCCCCAATCAATTCCACCATGTATAAAACAAAGACAACTTCTCAGATCCCTACACATTTTCAGTTTCATAAACCTATAAATCCTGTACTCCCTGCAAATTTCTGCCAAATATGTTGCCAATTCAGTTGTTATTTTCTCATCTGAGACACTTGCATCCCTTAAATTTGACCTCCACAACATATTTTATGCAGCTTATCTTTGGTTAAAAGGCTTGGGCCTAATTCTCAGTTCATTGAAATCAACAGAAATGTGATTGATTCTTAACTTAAACACAAGTAATGCATCCAGTCTCCTGACACTCAGTGCATTAGATGACAGCAACACTGAAGTAGTCAAGCAGCTTGACATGAAGACAGATCAAGACATAAAACTGATACACGTGGCCAAACTCTATACTATCCTGCTTAACAATTTTGGTCAGCTGTTCAGTCTCAACTCCGATTTTCATTCCAAATTAAGTACCATAAATCACAAGAAGCACAAAACTGCAAAATTTGCCAATAACTTTGCAATCAGCAGTACTATTGCCTTGTACACAATCAATTGGCTTTAATGGTTCTCACAGTAAGTCATTCAAGCTACATCATGCATTCCTAGATACAATCCTAGGATCCTATCATTGCTGGAGCCTTCCTGTGTCCTGACAGAGTGATCTTCAAATTATCTGGAGATATACAGAGCTGAGTATATTTTTCTGGCACTTCAGAGTTGTGTATTGGTAATTGTTGTTTGACTAATTTTATATCATTGCTGGCTGACTTCAGAGTTGTGCACTGTTATTTTTGCTTCACTGTATAGTATTTCAGATCTCTGCTGAAGGTGTTTTTCCCCCTCCCCCTATTTCTCTGTGTCTTCAGTTGATATAACTGGTTTTACATCCTGTGTGTTATCTGACCATCTCAAGGATTACTTGCATAAAATTAGACCCTCTTAGTAAAAGTCTGCATATCATTGCTGGAGCCTTCCTGTGTCCTGAAAGAGTGCTCTTCAAAGTATCTGGAGATATACAGAGCTGAGTATATTTTTCTGGTACTTCAGAGTTGTGTACTGATAATTGTTGTTTGACTAATTTTATATAATTGCTGGCTGACTTCAGAGTTGTGCACTGTTATTTTTGCTTCACTGTACAGTTTTTCAGATCTCTGCTGAAGGTGTTGGTTTTCCTATACCCACCCTCCCTATTCCTGTGTTGTTGTTTAAATTTGGAGGCTTTTGCAGTTGCCCACCCCCACTGTAGATTTGATCTGGGCACTCCCCCCAGTCCCATCTCTTTACCTCATTCTACCTAATAGACTCCTTCTGCACTTGTTTTTAGTCATTTTTAATTTGATTGCATTTTTTAAACTGGTTGGTCTAACATTGCTACATACTCAAGTGGGCTAGCTTGCACTGCATTTGAATTGTTTTGACTGCTGTTTTAGCTACTTTTCTGTATGTGTATATATATATATATATATATATATATATATATATATATATATATATATATATATATAATTAAAAAATATATATACCTTTCCTGGAACTAGTGTAGTCCAGATTCAGATTTGCTGTATCGAGGACTGTATGTAAGCTTCTGAGCCCCCCCAAGCTTTCTGTGTTGGAGGGAAGCCTTCTAGCTTATCAGTGGGAGTGGTAAGCACTAGGTAACCTATCTACCACATAAGGAGTGGTTCTGGCCCAGAAATTGTAGTTACTGGCCGTTTGGGCAGTTTTTCCATCTCTCTCAACTTTCTTATTTAAAAGCCCACATTTGCACGTGTTTCCCCCCTTTCCTGTAACTAGTTTAGTCCAGATACAGATTCTTACTTTTAGCACTTGAATTTGCTTATTCGTGATTAGCACTTGTTCAGAACTTGTAAGCACTAAATAACCTATTAATTACTACAGCACTCAACCTTCCTCATTACCTAGAGGAAAACAGTTTTGGTACTTACTTTCCTCACTTGCCTAGAGAAAAACAGCTCTTGTACTCACTTTCCAAACTTATCTAGAAGAAAATAGTTTTTTATTCAGGCATGTCCAAGGGTCAGCTCCCAGTGTTCTCTCCTGTCTATCTGATGAATCTGGGCATCTTGGGGCAATGTAGAAATTGCCTCATGTACACAGACAACCCTCTCCTCCTACCACCCAACACTACAATCTGTGAGAGATGCACTTATCTAGCTAAACTGGAGGTAAAGCTCTCTCCAATCAAGACTGAACTTGACAGTCAAGAGGAGAAGGTAAACACTTGCACCACACTACACTCATCACATAGTCTCACTAAATCTACACCACCAAAATGCACACATAGAAACACAAAAACATTTGTGGAGGCTCTCAATAATATTCTGGTCAAGCAACAGAGACCTCCAAAGCAGAAATGCAAGCAACCTCCACCCCCTAACACAACCCAAATGACACATAGCTCGCAGACTCAGTCTGCCACTCAAACATAGCCAATAAGGCAAAATAACGTACCCAACACACTAGTCATAGGTGACTCTATAGTCAGGCACACTGATGTCCCACTCACCAGGCTAAACAAGGAGATGGTTACTGTCAGCTGCCTGTCGGGTGCCATTGCATCTTGCTCTATCACACCAACCACCTGCATGTCCTCTCTCACCACATCCATAAACCTTATCTTAGGCCTTCCTCTTTTCCTGTTACCTGGCAGCTTCATCCTTAGCATCTTTTTCCCAATATACTCTACATCCTTCCTCAGCTCATGTCCAAACCAACATAATCTTGCCTCTCTAGCTTTGTCTCCAAACCTTCCAACCTGGGCTGACCCTCTAATATACTTATTCCTAATCCTGTCCATCCTTGTCACACCCAGTGCAAATCTTAACATCTTCAACTCTGCCACGTCAAGCTCTGACTCCTGCCTTATTGTCACTGCCACTGTCTCCAACCCATATAACATAGCTGATCTCACTACCCTCTTGTAGACCTTCCCTTTCACTCTTACTGGTACTTGTCTGTCACAAATCACTCCTGACACTCTTCTCCACCCACTCCATCCTGCCTGTACTCTCTTCTTCACCTCTCTTCCACACTCACTATTACTCTGAACTGTTAATCCCAAGTATTTAAACTCATCCACCTTCGCCACCTCTACTCCCTGCATCCTCACCATTCCTCTATCCTCCCTCTCATTCACACATATATTTTGCCTTAGTCCTGCTGACCTTCATTCCTCTTCTCTCTAGAGCATATCTCCACCTCTCCAGGGTCTCCTCCACCTGTTCCCTACTCTCACTACAGATCCCAATGTCATCTGCAAACATCATAGTCCACAGGGACTTCTGTCTGATCTCGTCTGTCAGCCTGTCCATCACCATTGCAAATAAGAAAGGGCTCAGAGCTGATCCTTGATATACTCCCACCTCCACCTTAAACGCATCTGTCACTCCCACCTCAGACCTCACCGCTGTCACATGACCCTCGTACATATCCTGTACCACTCTTACATACTTCTCTGACACTCCCGACTTCCTCGTACAATACCACAACTCCTCTCTGGGCACCCTGTCACATGCTTTCTCTAAATCCACAAAGACACAATGCAACTCCTTCTGACCTTCTCTGTACTTCTCCATCAACACTCTCAGAGCAAACATCGCATCTGTAGTGCTCTTTCCTGGCATGAAACCATACTGCTGATCACTAATCATCACCTCCCTTTTTAACCTAGCTTCCACTACTCTTTCCCATAACTTCATGCTGTGACTGATCAATTTAATCCCTCTGTAGTTACTACAGCTCTGCACATCACCCTTATTCTTACAAATCAGTACCAAAACACTTTTTCTCCATTCCTCAGGCATCCTCTCAATTTATATATATATATATATATATATATATATATATATATATATATATATATATATATATATATATATATATAGTGTATGTTTGTATACATGTATGTGTACTTAAAATAATCTAAACATCCAATCGTCAATGTCCCTAATGTTGACCAAACAAAATCTAAAAAAAAAAATCATCAGTTAATTGCACATGCTATAAGACATAACCTCAAAGTGTGTAACAGGAAAACTATGTTTTCAGGAGAAAGTCCCCTCTACCTCCCACATCGCTTGCAATAAAAAAAAATTCCAACTCTTGAGATCACACAGTGATGGGCAGAGGGTATAGTCACCCAACATGTGTTAACAAAATAGGTGTCAATTATAAAGAAAGGCAATGTAATTAATGGCTCCCAAATATATGTGTATATACAAATATATATATATACATATATATATATATATATATATATATATATATATATATATATATATATACATATATATATATATATATATATATATATATATATATATATATATATATATATATATATATATATATATATATATATATATTTATAAAGAGAGAGAGAGAGAGAGAGAGAGATACGTATATAGTTATATAGGTATAGATATGGCATATATCATCCATGTCAGGATGGCAGAGTGGTCTAAGGCGCCATACTCAAAGAATAATAAGTATAGATAATTATAGAGATAGCATGTGTGTTTCATGGCATAATACCTCCCAATGACTGCTGTGGGGCTTGTGGAGCTCTAATGTCAGTGCATGCTGGGAGGAAGATATACACACATACTCAGAATGGAGGGGGACACACCCCTTCCTATAAAATAAGTAGGCCAAAACAGGGAGGAATAGACATTTACCTCTCAATGAGGAGATACATGCCCAAGAATAGCAATTCCTGAAGGATACCAGCCACAGATTTGTCTGAAACTTTGGAGAATCGCAAGATACCTAAGGGATTACTTAGGGGACTACCACAATTTTAACTGAGGAATACATGGAAGCTTGTGGCAGAAGTCTCTGCATTTAAGTGAAAACCAAAGATAAACCTCCAGCCTGACCCATGCTAGGGGAAGCAGAACTGCAAAAGTTTTGCTTTTTTGAGTCACGCTTCCTTGTATTTTGAGTTATAGCCTCACTAAATAAAATGCTCTAAATCAAAAGTACTACTTTCAGTGTTACATTCTACTCAGGTGAAGAATGTGGCACATTTTCATTTAAAATATACTGAACAACAATATTTTGCATTCCTGTATCAATGTCGGTAAGTGCTAATGCCAGGTGGGTTAGTTTTTCCACTAGTAAAACTGTCACTGCTCTTGTTTTAAAACACTTACTATACAGAGAAAGAACTGAGTATGTGCTTGTTGAGTGATTGCTACTTTTTTTGGTAAAGTGGGATTTCTGCTGTGAATAATCACGTATGAGAATGTTTCTGAGTTATGGCAAACCTAAAAAAACTGAATCTCAGAGTGGTACATTTTATAGATTATACTGAAATGGATATGGAATAGCAACCCCTCCCAAAAAAAGTACCAGTAAATTAATTCTTAACTAACACTTAAATATTGAGAAAAAAACATTTGCTAGAATCAAAGAAGAAGAACCAGAAGTAAAATGTAGACTCAGAGTGAAGTCAGTGAAACAATTCTTGAACCTAGTTTAAAAAGAACTGTATGCCAGGAAAAGCAATTGCCATGTCAGAGAACCAGCCTAAGTAAAACTCTCTTACTCAACACCATAATTTCATCATTCTAAGTTTGGAGCTCTGGTAGGTTTGGGCCAATAGGCCCCCCCATAAGTTCTTAAATTATGTACTGTAATCATTAACTCATTCCATTTTCAGTCAGTTATCCACCCTCTGATAATGATGTTTCTGCTCCCCCCACCATGAAAAGAACCTGTAATTCTTCATATTCCTTCCATCCATCACCATGTTCTCCAGTTCTGAACAGCAGGAAAGGAGAATTCCTGGAGACCTTTTTATTAAAAATGGCTTGCTACTCATTATTACTCTATGCCAATTACCTCTGCCTTTAGAACATTCCCAAAACGTGTGTAAGGTCCCAGCTGTATGGTCACCCTACCTCCAACAGTATCTGATGCATCCTCAAATAGATTTGAAGGGGAGTTCTATACCACCACATGTAATAGCCCCAAACAGTTGGGAGCACCCTGACCAGGTCTTCTTATTAAATTTAATTCTTTCCACTGTGCCCCAGTGCTGTCTAAACTTGTCGATGGAAGAGAAATATGCCTCCTTGTTTAAGACAGACTAGATCCAGACACTTCTAAGCCCTTTCCCAAATGGAAAATCAACAAACCGAAAATCCTTAGGAGTGTTGCGGGTGCCCCATCTAAAAGGCATAGCCAGGGAAGACATACAATTTTTCATTCTCATCAATAACATCTGATAGCTATGCCTGAACTGATGCCTTGAAAGAAATACTGAGTCACTAACTGATTTGTCATTTAAACAGGGGAGATCAGTTGCCTTCATTATCCCTTCACATCTGCAATCTTTCCAATCCCAAACTTCTCCGGGAGAATGTTTTACAGTATGTGCTTAAAAATATTAGTGAAACGTATTACTAAGTCTGATGAATTTTCAAACCACAAAACTAGCTTACTGCAGGGCTGAAATCAATGAACTGTACAGCTTTGTTGTGTCAACATTGCTTCTGACATGGGAACAGCTGTGAAAATCCCTCCAAAACTGGAAAGTCTTAATGAGTGATGCAGAGTGTGGGAAAGTTGCATTATTGCAAAAAGTAAAGCAATCACTGATTTAAAAGTATCAGAAAACTTTATGGCAGTACAAAGTCTGTTTTCACAAAAACAATGTAGTACGAGAAAAACTGTTGTACTGGCTTTTCTATAAAAATAACTCAGAAAGTTTTAAACTGTGGACAGTGGAATATGCAGGAGTAAAGTATTGCAGAGGCTTTCTGAGAAAAATGAATCTCTAAAGTGTGTGTGGGCTGGAAATGGAAGCTACACTGTGTTTTAACTGCAGTCTAAGCAATGTGTGAAGGGGTAATGAAGTTAGAAGTTCAATGGTATGGTATTTCTAAAAAAGTTCAAAGGCACTGATTCACAGAAATAAACCAAGCAATATGGCTATATTCTGTTGTTCACTCTGTGACAACCAGTGAAAATCTGCTGTGCATGTCTTGTGGTATGCAAATGAACTTCATGTTAGAAAAAAGGAAACGGAGCAACTGAAAGCCTTTCACAAGAAAGAAAAGTTTATTTTTTATTATTATTTTTTTTTATTTTACATTTGTTGACCGAGCTAGTCTAACTGGATATATGTCCATTTTCAGTAGAGGCCCGGGGAGAAAAGCTCCACAATAGTGTTGTGCAAATTGACATACATGTGTAAGAAAAGACATAAGGGGATAATTTCCAAATTTGATTAAACATAAAAAACCCTTTTTAATTAGGTCTGTATAACATAAAATGACAAAAAAAATGAAACTAATAAGCAAGAACATATAGCTTAATATATATAAGGATTGATGTGTAAACAGATTAGAGCAGTTAGAACACAACAGACAAAAAAGAAACTTATAAACTAGAGAAGGTTGGTCATGTCCGGCAGAGGGCTGCCCGGCAGAGGGCTGCCTCCCAAACATCTCAGATGCTCAGGTGAAGGCTGCCCTCTCCAAAGCAAAAAACACTGCTTCCATGGGACCAGATGGCGTCCCAGGTTGCGTCCTACATGAACTACAAGAGGAACTAATCCCTCAAATAAAACAGCTATACAGTCTCAGCCTCACTACAGGATATGTGCCCACAGAATGGTGTACAGCAACAGTGGCCCCACTCCACAAAGGTGGAGCATCTACGGACCCTGGAAACTATCGCCCCATAAGCCTGACTAGCTTAGTTTGCAAGGCTATGGAGAGGATCATCATGGAGCTCATAAACAAAGACATTGGGGACCTACAGACACTAGATCCTACCCAGTTCGGCTTTGTCAAGGGCAGATCCTGCCTTTTGAACCTGGTTGACTTCTTTGAAACAGTCACCAAAGCCATAGATGAAGGAAAGGTAGTCCACACAGCCTATCTGGACCTTGCAAAGGCATTTGACACAATACCCCACTCGGGCATCATAGATAAGCTATCCAGCTTAAATATAAACCCCTATGTCACAAGATGGGTGCAAACTGGCTCAAAGACAGAACCCACAGAGTGAGAGTTGCTGGAGCCATGTCAGACTCAAAACCGGTCACAAGTGGCGTCCCACAGGGTTCTGTCCTGGGACCACTCTTGTTCGGTATATACTTTTCCGAGGTACAGGCAAGCGTGGGAGGACTATGGCTCACCAAGTTCGCAGACGACTGCAAACTGGGCCATAATCAACTCTCCAGCTGACACAAACATCCTTCAAAAGGTCTCACAGAGACAGATAACTGGTGCCAGCGCCATGGTTTAAAGCTAAATGTCAAAAATGTATAGTCATACCCTTTGGCCAAAACAATGTGCCCACAAATTACCACATAGGCGGAAACCCATTAAGTACAGAGAAAGTTATTAGAGACCTGGGGACCCAAGTTGATAGCAATCTCTCCTTTGAAAACCACATTGCCAAAGTGGTTAGAAAGACCTTCTACATAGCCCACCTCATCACGAAGGGTTTCACATCTAGATCAAGAGAGGTAATCGTGCCCCTTTATTCATCCCTCATCAGGCCCATCATAGAATACAATGCCCCTTTTGGGATGTACCTTACCCGACACCTGCAGCAATTAGAAAGACCCCAAAAGTATCTCACCAAGAGGATCAAGGGTCTCAAACAGATGCCATATACTGCTCGGTTAAAAACTCCAGCTCTACTCAGTTGCATACCGCCTACTTGAGGCGATCTATGCCTGACATACAAAGCTATGTCAAATCCAGAATTAATGGACATGCTCCACCTCAGTAAATCTAAATCCCTTAGAGCCACATGCTCGAGGGACTTGAACCTCAGCACAGAAATAAATAGAACTTGCTGGAGGGACAGGTTCATAACCCAGAGGCTCCCTTCGCTCTGGAATAGAATTCCAGTTCATGTGAGGCAGAGCACCTCACTGAATCTCTTCAAGAAGAATCTCGATAAGTGGATGGGGGATCGTAGGTTTGTCCCAGGGATTACTCCTGTGTCACTATTAGACAGAGGCACAGTAAACTAAACCTTAAAGGGCACAGTATACTCAAATCAAGGGGTGGCATAAGCCATACTGAATCGGGCTAGGCTTATAATTGCCCCAGGGCAGATAGCCTAGTATGAACCTATGAACCTATGAACCTATGTCAAAAGTGTTTCAATCAGGATTAGTACATGGGCATAGCCATTGTGAATTTAGGAAGATTCTTAGTTGCTTCTTGAAAAGTGGAGTGGATGTCAGGGATGTTAGTTTATTAGGAAGCTTCTTCCAAGAGTTTCCAATGGTGTTAGTAAACAGACAATCACCAGATTTATTTGTGGATTTAAGGGTTGCTACTTGTAACTTGTTAGCTGAGCTTAGGGTTCTCAGATTTTTATACAGGTTGATGAGGTTAGAAAGTATGGGAGTATTTGTGGGATGATACAAGATCTTGTGGGTGATAGCTGCTGAAGAAGAAGCTGGTTTTGCAGTTCCAACCATCCTAGCTTTTTCAGATTTTGGCAATAGTGAGTTCGGAATGGGGAACCAGTGGCAAATCTGGCAATGTTATTATAAGAGGTGGCCAGCTTATTGACTTTGTTTTTGGATAGATTAGTGTAAATTGGGGAGGCATAGAGAAAGGTAGAGAATAGGCGTGTTTGGGCAATAGTAGTCCTGGCTGTAGGTGTAAGGAAGGGTTTTAGCCTGTAAAGGAAACCAAGTTTTCTATTAACTGATTTGATGGTTAAGTTTATGTGTGAGTCAAAATTAAGACTATGATCAATTGTTACGCCTAAAAGTTTAGTTGTTGTGCCAGGTACTATTACAGTGCCATTATTTGATACAACTGCGAAATTGATAGGGGGAGATTTCTGGGTAGGGGTAAACAGTAGAAGTTTAGGTTTTGTAGGATTTAGGAGGAGACAGCATTTATAGAACCAGTTTTCAACTAAGGTAAACACTTTTTGGGTGCTAGACTGCAGTTCAGCAGAAGATGCTGTAGCACAGATTAGTGTTGAGTCATCCGCATATTGTATGCGGGTGGTTTGAGGTAGGGATGTTTTCAGATCATTAATGAAAATAGAAAAGAGGAGGGGTCCCAAAATAGAGCCTTGTGGGACTCCCAGGTAGATAGTGAGCAGAGTTGATAGGTTATTGTCCCAGAGGACTGCTTGTTGTCTATTTCCAAGATAGGACTTAAACCATTTGACTGCCTGAGTGTCTACTGAAAGTGAAGTAAGTATATATAACATTAAGTGATAATTCACCAAGTCAAAGGCTTTGGAGACGTCTATACAGAGAGCAGAGGAGAGCAAGTTGTTGTTACGATTTTTATTAATACAGTCAGAAAAGGATAGGAGTGCAGTTGTAGTACTATGAAATGGCCTAAAGCCATGCTGGCAGTCAGCTAATAGATTATTTTGGAGGAGATGATCAAGTAGTTGCCGATGAATGCATCTCTCCATGATTTTTGCTAAAGTAGAAAGTAGAGCTATGGGACGGAAGTTAAAGAGTTTAGTTGAGTTACCTCCCTTATGTAATGGGATAAAATGTGAGACTTTCCAAAGAGATGGTATAGAGTCTTCTGTAATGGTTCTGTTTATTAAGATGGAGATAGGGTATGCAAGTACACCAGCTGTGATTTGCAAAAATTCAGCTGGAAGAAGGTCAGCTGAAGGAGTACATGGTTTTAGTTTATGAAGTAGGGTATGGATGAGAGATGCTGGAACAGACTGAAGTTGTAGGGCAGGAGGTAAATTGGTTAGAGAGAGTGTCTTAGAGATGCTGGCAGATGATAAGGTATTTGCTAATGATTGGACTGTTTCAGAAAAAAATTTATTAAAAGAATCAGCAATTTGGCTGGGAGAATTCTGAGTCAAATTAGATGGGTTTGGAGTTTTGGAGTGCCCTGGGTGGAGTAGGCTATTTATACCTGACCAGAATTTTTGTCGGTGTTGATGTTGGGCTTGCTGGAGTTTAAGGTAATATTTTTTTTTTTTATCTTGGAGTATTAATTTTTGTGGCATTTCCCAGCTGTCTAAAGATTTCATGATCAGTCGGGTTTTTAGTATTTCTCCATTTAGACCAGATTCTATTTCTTTGAAGCATTTTTTGCCTCATCTCTTTTGTGAGCCAAGGCGCAGGTTTGTTCTTAGTTCTGACAGTACGAGAGGGGGCATGGTGTTCTAGGATTTGCAGGAATTTATTGTTAAAGTAAGAGACTGCTTTGTCAAGAAGTAGGTATTTTAGGGGTGACCAATTGCAAGCTTTGAGTTCGGCTTGGAAACTAGCTGGGTTGATTTTTTTTGTTACAGGAAGTTCTGAAGATTGTTTGGTGGGGTATTAGGGTCTTTTGTCTAGTTATAAAGGTAAAAGAATGGTGACTAATATCATCAGGAAGTATACCTGTTTTATAAAAGAAGGGATTACTGTTAACTAGTATCCAGTCTAAGGTGGCTTGCTTATTGCTAGGTTTATGTGTTCTGGTAGGGTAGGTGATGGTTTGATTGAAACCGTAAAGGTTTATGTGAGTAGTTGGTTTGAAAGAGTTACAACAGTTCCAGTCAATGTTAAAGTCTCCAAGGAGTATGGTTTCTTGTGGGAAGGATGTGGAGAGCCAGTTGAGGACATTTTCAAGAGTATTAATGTTGTTGCCTGGAGGGATATAGGAGCAAATTATATATAATGATTTATTAGCGTTTATCTGTAGCTTAGAGATTAAAATTTCAGCATTACTGAATGAGGGAGGTTGAATATCTAGTGGTATAAACTGTAATTAAGATTTATATAGTATTGCTACCCCACCACCCTTTTTATTTAGATGGTCAAATCTCAGGATGTTATAACCTGGTGGGATTATATCATTATCCTTAGTTACTGGTTTCTGTTTCTGTAAGACATAGGATATCAAAAGAGTGTACGTCTAGCTGGGCATGAAGATGGGTTATTTTATTATTTAGGCTACGTATATTGAGGTGGCCTATAAGAAGAGAGTTATGAGTACTAGTGAGGGTATGAGAAGTGATGGGATGGTAAGAATGGGGATCAGAGATGGTATTGTTTGGACCTGGGTTAGGGTGAATATCACCGTGTAGTAGTGGGTGCTGTAGAGGCCTATGTAGGTGTTTCAAGAGTTTACAGAGACTAGGGGTTAGTTTTCTAGTGTGGGGATACTTAATATGGGATATTCTATGAAATTGTGGTAGAAGGTAGGATGATGAGGATGTTATGTTACTGTGGGTTTGTGAGGCTAGAAGAGTGAGTGAAGTTGTTTGTTTTAAGGGGTGATGAAATCTAGTAAACCTAAGAAATTCATAGCGAGTAAGGTAATGGGATATAAGTAGGGGGGTAAGAATTGTGAGAAAGATGAGCACATTGTAAAGTCCTGGCCTGCCTAAAATAGCCATAGCTGTGAGAAATAGGATGATAGAAGCTGGAAGATATGTGATTAAATAAAAAGGAAGTTAAAGGGTGGAGTTGTTAAAGTGAAATTGGGTAGTGGGAGGTAGCAAGTGATAAGGTAGGTATTTAATGAGATAGAGCTATTGGTTACTAAAGGATGAAGGTGTGGCTTGAGATGTATAAGGTGAAGTGCACTGGGTTGGGAGGGATTTGGGGGTAGGGTAGAGGAGTGGAGTGAGCCTGCAGGGCGAATGGAGCGGGTTAGAGCAAGTGAGGAAGAGCTCCCAGAAACAATCTGTGAACAGCTGATTATTGCTATGTTCTTAGAAGTTCAAGGTAAGAGGGGAGTGCTAGTAGATTTATTCAGTAACAAGGGATAAAGGACTGTAGAAGGAATTTAAGGAAAGGAAAAGGGACTACACAAATTACAGATAAAATCAAGACAAAAAAGTGTTACAGAGTGGTCTAGTAATACTCCAAAAGAGATAAAGGTAAGGAATATTAAGAAGCTTATAGGAGCCTAGGGAAGGGAGACACCTAGAGGAGAAATGATAAAATTACATTCAAGCTATTAGGAAGGAGCAGAAATAAGGAGGACAGAGCTGGTAAATCCGAATTAAGGAGAGACAAATACCCTATAGGGTAGATAGGGGGTAAGGCTGCTGGGTACCAGGTTCAGGTGAGAGATTTAATACAAAAATACTAAACTGTAAAAAATGTCTTAGTTTTAATGTAATAGTAAATACAATTTAACTTCACTTCAAACAAGTTTATTGTTGGAAATCACAAACCCAAGTAAGTGTGGGGGGGGGGGGCTTTGTGCTGAAACAGAAAATCTGGATTGCTGGTTGTTGAGTGTAAATGGTCTAGCTTTGTGGTATGAAGAGTGAGCAGAACCTCTTGCATTTGGGATTTGTCCTGTGTTTAGAGCAAGTGAACAATTGCCAGTTGCTAATGTTTTCTGAAGAGAAATGCATTGCTTCTGGGATACACTGTTTTAGTAAAAACTGCTTAAAACTCTGTACATACCCTGCTTGTTGGGTACTAAAAGTAGAAGCAGAGAAGTGTGCAATGTTTGGAAAGTAATGACGTGCATTTTATTAGGTGCTGTCTTTGGCAAAATACATGCAGCAGTAAATGTATGTGAGAGGCCGTATAATTCTGTACAGTACTAGATCTTATTAGATGCTGTCAGAACAGTAGTAAGAAACCTTTGGCAAAGTATATGAGACACCTAAGTAAAAACCAAGTCTTCTCCAGCAGAATTGTTAATACTAAGGAACTGGTGTATATATATATATATATATATATATATATATATATATATATATATATATATATACACACACACACACACATATATATATATATATATATATACAAGAATCTGTCCAGTGTCTGTACAAAGACTTGCCCCACCAATAAATGTCATTTGTGGCAGATGAAGGGAAGCTTGCAAAATAAAGTTTTGTTTGTTTATTTATTTATTTATTGTCAGTGTTATAGGAAAGACTTGCAAAAATGTGAGGGTGATAAAATTGTTTTACCAAAGTTCCAGTAGTATTTTGTGACATTAAAGGTTGGTGCAAGGCATTGACTCTAAAAGTGAACCCCTTTGACAGGGAAAAGGGATTTTACTGCTAAATATAGCAAGAAAAATGGTTTTAAAAAGTAAATTCCCTCTGACAGGGAAAAGATGAATAACTACAGTGTAAAGCAAAAAATAAATATTGACTTTAAATGTAAAATCTTCTGACAGGATAAAAATGGAGCGCATTACTTAAAGCAAGAGATAGATGTTGAATCTTAAGGTAAACCAATAACAGTTCATGGTTATCTAATGTAACAAAAAAATGTGAGCAAACCTATTGAAACTGGTTGTGAGTTACCTATGAAAAAAATGAGTGGTAGAAGAGGTAACAAGCAAAATAAAACTTGTGCTGCTATTATAGAAGAAGAACAATGCTATGCTCTGTTGATATACAACAATGTGGGGTTATAAAAACAAAAGAAAGTTGTGTTGTCTAGCTATTCTGATCACTGTGCTTTGGTGGTCAGTGTAAATTAGCAAACAGAGAAATAAGAGACGTAGATGTGCAAAGAAGCAAGAATGCATGCAAAATTATATAAAGCTTTGTAAACAAGTTTTATGTGTGGCACAGTGGATAGCATTGTCACTTCACAGCAAGAGGTTCTTTGTTTTGATTCTCACATGGGGTGTCTTTGTGGGGTATGCATGTCCTCCCTGTGTTTGCATGTGTTTTTTCCCCCATTCCAAAGACATGCAGTAGGTAGATTGGACACTCTAAAATGGCATAAGTGTGAGTGTTCATGTGAGTGTGTATCCATGTGAGTGTTTGTCCATGTGAGTGTGTGTGTGTGTGTGTGTGTGTGTGTGTGTGTGTGTGTGTGTGTGTGTGTGTGTGTGTGTGTGTGTGTGTGTGCATGTGTGTGTATGTGTGTCTGTGTGTGTGTGTGTGTGTGTGTGTGTGTGTGTGTGTGTGTGTGTGTGTGTGTGTGTGTGTGTGTGTGTGTGGTATAGAAGAACAGCCATAACAAAGCTAACCACCCAGTGGTATGAACTTTGGCTCTAGATTGTCATTGTTGACATGACATCCCAACCTCCATGTGCAAAAATGGGAAAAGTGGTTGAGGATGTATGGAATCAGGTTGTTTGGATACATAGATTAAGGACTGCCTAGTCCATCGTGCCTGATCACTCCCCTAATTATCAAAAACAACAGGTCTTGCTTAACTAAAACATTTTTCTTCTTTTCTTCCACCCAGGATAAGAATTGTTCAGTGTCAGTTACATGCATCCTTCATTTCAGTGACTATTTATGATGCTGACAGTTCTCAAAAAAAGCTGTTAATCATCCCTCACCCTTTAATTAAACATATCTCTTTGTACTTTCAAACTCTGATGTCATGTTTGCCTACAGCTCTTATTTTGAAACAGCACACCTGCATGGACTGGGTAGATTCCCTTGAGATCATAGGATCATAGAAGATTTCTAGGCTAATGGCTCTGGGGCTCTTACAAGCCTAGACAAGAGTTTATCCCCAGAAAAGAAACCACAATCAGCAACTGTCACCGCTGTCAGTGAGGGACACAGGTGGAACCCCTGGGACAAATTTGTGGTTGCCCATCCACTCATCGAGGTTGCGCTTGAAGAGGGTCAGCAATGTACTTTTCTTGATGTGTATGGGGAGTCTATTCCAGAGACGGGGCAGCCTCTGGGAGACAAACCTGTCTCCAGCAGGTTTTGTTAATGTCACATATTAGATTTAAGCCTATGATCGGTACTACATGAGGAGTTAGACTTATGGATATGGAGCATCTCTAGTAGAGCAGGGTCTGAGATTGCCTTGTAGGTGAGACATAGGTCACCTCTGAGCAATCTTTACAATACAGAGTAGAGTGATAGTGATTTGAGCCTGTCCACATAGGGCATGTGTTGGAGGCCATGGATTCTCTTTTTGAGGTATTTCTGCGGCCTTTCCAGTTGGTGTAGGTGTTTGGAGAGGTACATATCAAATGTGGCATTGTACTCAATTATTGCCCTAATGAGGGAGGAGTACAGAGAGGTAATAACCTCCTTTTTTCTGGATGCAATCCCTTTCCTTATGAGATAAACCAAGTAAAAGGCTTTTCTGACCACTGCCGCTACATTATAGTCAAATGTGAGATTGTCGTCAACTTGTGTACCTAGGTCTCTCACCACAGGTTGTGTGCTTAGGGGACTGCTGCTAATGTGGTACTCAGTAGGGGCCGTGTTTTGCAGAATGGTATGATGATACATTTTTTTGCATTTAACTTAAGACCATGACTTTGGCACCAGTCATTTGTTGCTGTGAGACCCTCTTGAAGTATGTTAACATCATTCGTGGAGTCAATGACAATACCCAACTTACAGTCATCTGCAAACTTGGTCAGCCACAGGCCTTTTGTCTTTGCCTGGACCTCTGAGAAGTGAATGCCAAACAATAGGGGTCCCAGGACAAATCCCTGGAGGACACCACTAGTGACAGGTCTGCTATCGGAGGTAGTGGCACCTATTTTGACCTTGTGGTTCCTATCAGTGAGCAAGTTGGCTACCCACCTGATAGGGATTTACACCAAGTTCTGTTAGCTTTTCGATAATGCCTGAGTGGGGGATTGTGTCAAAGGCTTTGGCCAAGTCAAGGTAAGCTGTGTGTACTGATTTTCCCTCATCCAGTGCCTTGGTAACAGTCTCCAAAAAGTCAACCAGATTTGACAGGCAAGCTCTGCCCTTGACGAATCCGAAATGGGTGGGGTAAAGTGCTTGGATATTGCCTATGTCCTTAATTATGAGGTTGATAATAATACGCTCCATGGCCTTACAGATCAGACTTGTCAAGCTAATGGGGCAATAGTTACCAGGATCAATAGTGGCACCACCTTTGTGCAAAGGGATGACAATGGCAGTTCTCCACTCTGCTGGAATGAAGCCTGTACTTAGGCTATGGTTAAATGGGGAGCTCAATGGTGAGGCTAGTTCTTGCTAGAGATGTTGCAGAATACAGCCTGGGATACTACTAGGTCCCATGGAAGCTGTGTTCTTTGCCTTGGATAGGGCCTTTAACACTTGATCTACAGAGATGTGAGGTGCAGAGCAAGTATTGGGGATGGAAATGGGACTTTGAGGGGGGCAAGGAAGTGATATTTGTGCTGAACCTATCTGCTAGCAGGTTGGCTAAGTCAACAGGATCAGTGTAAGTGGCACCGTTAAGAAGTAATTCGGAACAAACCTGGGCTTTGCCATGGAGGTTTCTGATGAAACTGAAAAAAGGCTTTGTAGGTAGCCTTTGTTTCAGAGGCTAGTTTCGATTCATAATTGGTTTTGGAGGTTTTCACTAGTGATCTAATTTGCTTCTTGAGGCTAAGGATGGAGCTCTTCTAATTGGGAATTTGTGCCTTTTTACCCTTGGACAACAGTTTCTTCCTTTTGTTGTAAGGCCTGTTGATAGAAGATGTCCACCACATAGGTTTGTGTTTCCTTGAGGAGCAGGTTTTAGTTCTGTTGAGTATGGCTGAGTCCATGGAGTTGTACAGGTGTTTGTATACTGCACTGACATACTGTTTAGCATATTTGTCTGCATCCTCTGAGGGGGGTGGTGGTGTGAAGCTACTGATACCCTCCCTTAGAAGGTTGTAGTCAGTTTTTGAGAAGTTTTTTAGCCTGGTTACGGCTGGGGGGGTTGAACGGGATAGACACTTTGAATGAGACACACCGATGGTCTGATCTCACCAGCAAAGAACTTACTATGGGGGGTGGTGCAGCAGTCATCCATGTTGGTGAGAACCAAGTCTAAAATGCTATCTCCCCTTGTGGGGGATGATACAAGCTAGTCTAGTGCATTAAAATTGATGAAATCAAGGAATTGTTGGGTGAGTGTATTAGAGCAGGAATATTTCACCCAGTTTATGGTGGGGTAGTTGACGTCACCAAGGATCAGGGTGTTAGGGGGTACCTTGAAGGACTCAAGTAGGTCCACGTAGGAGGAATGGGTGTCCTGAGTCATGGAGGGGTGTCTATAGCTGGCTATAACTTGGATGGGTGTCTTTCCAATGCATAAGTATTTCTGTAATATTAATAAACAATGAAAATCCAACAAGGGTAAAATAACTTGTACCAAATGTAAAAAATAATAAAAACCAAACAGAAAGAAAAACTCCACTTTAATAACAAGATAAAATCCCAAACGACTGAGGGCTTTCACCAAAAAATTTTACGGCTTCATCAGAGTCATTTGGAAACAAAAAAACAGATGTTTAAATGCAATGATCTTGTGACTTTGCAATCAATCAAAATGACCAAAATAGGCTACATAATAATCAAACCTTCTCAAAAAAATAAATAAATAAAAAGCTCAGTTGAAGTTAAAAGCATAGTAACATAAGCTATATTAGCAGGCTATCTACTGATTTTGGAAAAATATGCCTTTGTAAAAAGTCAGTATTTAAGACACTACATACATACATTAAATTTTCCATTTGAAAATCATACCGTAGTTGTTCAAATTAAAAAAAGAAAGAGTAGTTAAATAATGTTCACCCTTTGCTTCAACACATGGACCAATGATATATTATCATTTAAACCTGACAGACACATGGTATTTAACCTTAACTGCCACATATATTCCTTTGTCTCAACTTTCAACTTGTCATCACCCCCTCTCTCGTTATGAAAAACCCAGTCAATGACAAAGAAAATAAACCTTTTAAAATTGGTGCATCTAGTGCTGTGTAAAAACAATGCATTGTGCTTGTTTTGGTTCTTAATTGCTCTCAAATGCTCAGCTATTCTATCACGGAGCCTACGTATAGTTTTTCCCACGTAAAATCCCTGGCAGCTTGTGCATGTAGTCACATAGATTAACATAGTAGTATTACAACTACATCTTCCAGGGCAAGAAAGGGCATATTCATAATTCTGTACTGAGACATATGGTCCATCGTTTATAAATTTACAATGTTTGCATGCACCACATTTATACATTAAAGAGTTGTGTCATTTAATGCTGTGACCCTCTAGAATGTTCTTTATGTTTTTGCCTCTACTAAACACAACTCTGGGTTTACTCCCCAATTTTTCTTTTGCTTGGTGCTCAAGACATGTATTGCAGAATTTGTTAACAGCAGAGGGAAGAGTGGGGATACATGGTTGTATCTCAATATAAATACTTCAGAGACATTTGTCTGCATTGTGGTCTGCATGCTCCCTTCCATCTGCCCTCAGAATTGGAGGAAAAGTTTTCTCTTTTTCTGGTGACCTCCTGTCGGGTCCTGAGCAGCATTTTACGAGGGTACCCTCTTTCCAAAAACATCCCTATAAAGGTAAATAACTCGTCTTTAAAGGTCTCATTGTTACTGACTAGGCGAGACAATCTCACCATCTGCCCTTTGATGATGCTCTTCCTTTGATGGAGGGGGTGGCAACTTTCAAAGTGTAGCAAGGAATTCAAATGAGTCTCCTTCCTAAAAATGTTACTTTGCAACCCTTCACAAGTTTTGGTCAACTGTATATCAAGGAAATCGATTTCCCTTGGATGCCAATGGCTGGTGGATTTGAAAAATGGGGTAGTATTATTCAGGTACTCAACAAAAACCTTGGCTTCTTGTTCATTTCCCCTCCATAAAATGAGTATGTCATCCAAAATCTATTGTATAACTTGATTTCACTCATAAATTGAGAGGGAAAAATAAAGGTGTCATCCCATTGAAGTAGGACAAGGTAAGACAAGGTAAGATTTCCATGAAGTCCACCAATATGTTAATTTTAGTTCTATCAACCCTTCTACTTTTAAGAAGGCTTTCCCAAAAAAGCCCAACCCCTCCTCATGGGGTATAACTGAAAAGAAGTTCACCATGTCAATGGTGTGGAAGGGAAACTCATCACTGCACCCTGTCTCTTTAAACATTTCAGATAATGCCAGGAGTCTTTTAATATATGATCCACACCCCAGACAGCCACACTGGCCCATTCATCCACAAATGCTGCAAGGGGTCTGTCTTTGAGCCCCATGCCACCACTATAGGTCTAAAGGGTGGAGTGCATATATTTGTGGACCTTGTGGATGCCAAAGATGACAGGAGTAGTGGGGTGATCGACACTAAGACATTTAAATTCAGTCTGATCAAGGGCTCCCTGATAAAAAGCATCTAACAGGTACAGATATAGGTTTTTATAAGCCCTGTTAACCTCATTTCTTGAGACCCTACTATAGGTGGAGGAGTCATTCAAGATCTCGTACATTTTGGATACATAATGTGAGCCATAATTACGACTCCCCCACCTTTGCCTGGTTTCATAATTTTGACCTCTTTGCTCTTAGCTAAATCAAACAAGACAGCTCTCTCTTCATAAGTAAGGTTGCCCCTCCCCTTGTTTTTCCCTGTAAGAGGTGGTGCAGCAGTCACCCATGTTGGTGAGAACCAAGTCTAGAATGCTATCTCCCCTTGTGGGGGATGATACAAGCTGGTCTAGCGCATTAGAATTGATGAAATCAAAGATATGTTGGGTGAGTGCATTAGAGCAGGAATAGTTCACCCAGTTTATGGTGGGGTAGTTGAAGTCACCAAGGATCAGGGTGTTAGGGGGTACCTTGATGGACTCAAGTAGGTCCAGGTAGAAGGACTGGGTGTCCTGAGTCATGGAGGGGGGGGGGTCTATAGCTGGCTATAACTTGGATGGATGTCTTTCCAATGCGTAAATATTTCTGTAATATTCTCTGTCTTCTTTCCTTAGGGCTGCCCATATTAAGCTCTTGTAGTCTTTATTTGTATGATCTCTGCTGAAGACCCACACAGAGTGTTCCTGCCATTCTATATTCTGCTGCTATCATTTCTATAATTTCTGTATACTACTGAAAATGAAGGAAGAGACCTAGAGGTCTTATTTAATTCAGACACATGGACAGCTTCTAACCAGAATGTTAAAATATGCAAGTGCCAGTGATCCATTTTTATGGACAACACCGGCTACCAATGAAAGAAAGCTGAAGTTTTAGCCCATTGACATGTCACTAGGATGCATGCTTCAGTTTAACAGAATTTCGGGATTTTGCTTAAGGAAGGAAGTGAGGCAAACACTAAAGGACAGACACGTACAAGCGGTTTTGGGTTAGGTGGTAATTTGCATCTCTAGCCATTGGTCAATGCAATATCACATTTTATCACAAAGCAAACATTGGTCTGACAGATGAGCTCTTAAGTGATCTTAAAGAACAGAACACTGTATGCAGAAACAATTTGTCACAGAAAAGGGGTTCATCTGGGACTATCAAAGTTATTACAATATTGTAATTCTCAGATTTAGAGATGCCATAAAAACAACCTGTGAAAGCTAGAGTAGAACCATTTATGACTGCAGAATTTCTGAAAGAGGGGCCAAGAAAGCCAAGGACCATCACCAAGATGCAAACATCATTCTTCACTACCTTCAGCCACTATTTGTTCAAGATACACATAAACATACTTTCTGTATGTTCTTGTTTAGCAGAATTTCAGAAAATGTACAAAAATGTACATTTTCCAGAGTCGTTAGTGTTTCAAATAAGCTTAACACAAGTCAATTTACAGTAAAACTACTCATTTTGATCTTCTCCAATGTTATATTGCTCTGAATGCAAAATAATAAACTATTTTTCAAACCATTCCAGGATTTAACATTTCCTTCTGTCAAATCCCTTTTTCCAATGGTCCCTACAAGATTAAGAGTACTGGAAAGACAATTCCCTTTGCAGTGAACAACATAAAATATGAACTTTTATTTTCTTCACATAGGATTTATGGTTTATTCCGGTGTCTTGGCACACTAACAACTAACAACCTAACGTTAATGCATTTACGGGAGAAAGGGTCTTAAAGGAAGAAAACATTACAATGTACATTAAACAGTGTATTTCAAGCATATTTCCCTGTACTCAAAATCAAAGTCCTCCAAGACTATCACAGATAATAACATAAGTAATACTTACCAAGATCAAGATGTATGCCAGGAACAAAAGAGTTGATAAAGAACATGCATATGACAAATCCTAATACAGACAAGCACTTGATTAGGAGGGATACATCTGTTATTTTGTGCTGTAAAATCAAAACACAAAATAAATACATTAATGTCTGAATTCTGGATTAAAAAAATTGCACAAAAATTGCGCCATGCTGTGCAACTGATATTTTTGAATGTTATTCAAAGATATTCCAAATGGTTTGAATTCAATGGTTAGACATTTAACAGTTGTTATTTAATATTTTACTGCAACCAAGCTGAAAAACTATTAAAAGCTTGCAGTCTTAACCTTTTAGCAGTTTAACTATTAGGGTTAAGGCTATGAGTTGTTAATGAGCTTAATCCTGTAGCCCTGAGTTTGATTCCCTCAATTTCCAATTGCAAACAACAACACTGAGTGAATTTAACCAGAAAGTACTCTCAGGACACTACTAAAAAGGGATACTTGCTTCCAGTGGGCTTGTCTATTCAGTACATTAGTCAATCAATGAGTCAATCAATACACATGACTATTCAACAAAAAATAAAAGAATATTCAAATAATGAAGTAGACATGAGAGTGATACAAACAAAAAAAAGCAAATCTGGGACTTAACTCTAACAGGGTCTTCACATTATATACATGCAAATCTGAATCATATCCAAATCTAATAGGGTCTTCACATTACATATGTAAATCTCAAACACCAAAAAGCTTCCACAAACCAAAAACAGGGTAAGGAACATCAAACTCGAGCCTCGAGAAAAGTCCACAGGTTTATTGAACCAAACTGCTAAAATAAAGACAGTGATACTCCACTTAAAACGACTGCAAACAAAGGGTATGTAAAGCGCTTTTCATTCGGGTTAATACCCGAACTTCATCAGACAACTTTTCAAAGTGAACTGCCTAGTGCTGAGGTTAAAATAACCTCTCCTTTTTAAATGCACCTATCAGAGAGCTTATTGCCAGTACATCATTTAGTGAAGATACATAGTGTCAATTTAAAGTTGTACTACGTTCACATTCATCACTTGACATCAAAACAACATCATCTCAAAATTGCTGTCTTCATAAATGTTGTTTTCCCACAAGGCACACGTCAGTAACAAAAAAATAATAAAAAGTAAAAAGTAAATAATAAGCAGTAAGTAAAAAATAATAAGTAATAAATAAAAATAAAAAGTGAAAAAATAAAACGTAAAATGTGTAGAAAGAAAAGTAAAATTAATTTTCTTTCCTTGACACCATTTTAACATTTTCACATCAGAAAGAGTTGCCACAGTGGCTAAAAACAAATAACTGTCTAAACACAATGTGAGACCCAATTCTTCTAGTTTTTCACATTGTAACAGTACTTTAAACCAAGTAAGCATCATATTGTAATATTTTCTTGTCTTCTATAAACAAGTCTCAGTCAGCTAAGGGAGTTTTTTTAAAAGTTTTCATTAGTGTTGTTATTAGTATAGTAAGTTAGCGTCAGTAAAGTAAAGAAAACACACCTTGTTAGCCCGATTTAACTATTTGTCAGTAGCATCTCGCCACCCCAATAGGAATGCTCAAGTAGTGTGGACCTAACTGTACATGGTGGACTCCTTTCCCCTCACTAACTTATTCCATCAAGAGTAACTAGTCAGTGCAGGTCTAATTTAATCTACGCCACTCACAACCTAAACATTTGTTTAGCCGACAAGAGTTTTGTGTCAACCCTTATGTCATCCCAATGTGCTATTGCCCTTATGTAGCGAAGACTAAAGACCATTTTGTCAAAGGAAGGTACACTGTAGTTGAGACCTCTCACTTATAATGCTGTATTAGCCTAGTAGGTGTTCACCTCACCTTTAAGTTTTGAATAGGTGTTTCCTTACTCCCTGGTCACCTAAGGAGACTTTTTAGTTTCAAAATGCATGCAGTCGAACAGGAGTCATTGATTCCCGGTTCGGTGCTTGCATTGAGCCTAATCTGCCAGTTTAATTCACTCTTCTCCAAGAGTAACTGAATCAAACTGGTATTTACCTGTCCAGGTCCAAACGCCCGCAGGTCCATACTTGAAATGACCTTGAATTTAAAGGAGTGCCCCTCGTGGCAGTCGCAATGTTTTGCCAATGCATTCTCCTTATTCTTTCTCCTAATGGCATAACCGTGTTCGTAAATACGGTCCCTAAGTCTCCGGTCCGTCTTTCCAACATAGAAAGCCGGGCATTGTTGGCACTGTGCGATATAAACCACAAATTTTGTGTTACAGTTATATTTGCCTTGGATGTGAAAAGTCTCTCCTCTAATTCTAAACTTACTATCTCGATCAATGTGGGTACATTGTCTACATGATCCACATGGGTGTGTACCTCCTCCAGATCTACTCCCCTCAGTATGTTTCTTTTCGAGTAGTTCTTTAATATTTGTTCCACGCCTAAAACAAATAAGAGGGTTTTCACCTATCCTCTGGGAAATATCCCTATCCAGTGCCAAATAATACCAGCATTTTCTAATAGCCATTTGGATCTCCGGGGCCACCGGAGTATACGTGAAGGTAAAAGAAAGTGTCGACCACTTATCATTCCCATGTAAGGTCCCACTACTTGTCAATGTGTTCACTCCTTGATGCAAACTGTCAGAAGGGAGCCCAACTTGGGATTCGTTGTCAATAAGCAGTACCACTTCCTCTTGGTTAGTTAGTGTTCCTAGGAGGATGGGCTTGTATGTTCCCTTACTTCTCTTTGTCCTAACTTCCTTAAATATATTGTTTAGGAAGCCTTTAGGGTAACCTCTGTGTTTGAACATACTATATAAGAAGTCACATTCCGTCACAAAGTCTTCATCTAAAGTTGTCATACGGGCTGCCCTCACGAGCTGGCCTTTTACAACTGATTTTTTCTGATGTAACGGGTGTTCACTAGTGAAATGTAGAAAGGTGTTAGAATAAGTGGGTTTTCTATAAATTTTAGCTGTGTATCTCCCCTTCAGTAAGTCTTTACTTAGACAAATATCTAAGAAATTGGTTGAATGAGTCTGGAAGTTCTGGGTGAATTTCAAAAACGTGGTGGTTTGGTTTAAGAAGTCAACAAATGTCTCAGCACGGTGTCTATCTCCCACTAGGATGATAAAAATATCATCCAAGTACCTCTTATAGGCTATAACATGTTCAAATTGTTGGCTAATGAAAACAAACCTGGTCTCCCAGTGAGCCATGACTAAGTTGGCAAAACTCGGCCCCACTGGTGACCCCATCGCTACCGGTATCTTTTGCAAGTACACTTTGTCGTTAAACGTCAAGTAATTATTTTTCAAGACAATGTCAAGGAGCTGTTCAATCAAAAGGCATTCATTCTCAGGTGCCCCTCTGTCCCTTATGTGTTCAACCACCCATTCTACCCCTACGTCGTGTGGTATACTGGAGTACAAGTCACAGACATCTACTGTGAGAAAGTTACCCTCTTCTGTAAAAGGCAATGAGTTAATTTCCTCTAAAAACGACCATGAATCCTTGCATATTTGTTTCTCTGTTGCGACATATTTTTTCAAAATTAAGTCAGCAACTTTTGCACAAGGGTAAGTGATCGATTGTCTGCCATCAACTAGGGCCCTAAATGGAGGATTAGACAAGTCCTTATGGATCTTAGGTATGCCAAAAAGTCGAGGGATCCTAGGGGCCATCATTGTTAAGTATTTGTCTATTGTCATGTCAGTAAGGCCATCTAAAATAAATCCCCGATGAACAATCTAATTTTGTTATGGGCTTGGTTTAGTTGGTTAATACTCACTTCCTCGTAAGTATTGTGGCCCAAAATAGATAGCATTCCTTTATTATAGTCATCCCTATACATCACAACTAAACCCCCTCCCTTGTCCGGTTTCATTATCCTAATAGGCAATTTACAAAGGGCTTTAAACAAGTCTCTTTCTTGTAAAGTAGTATTAGTATGTTGTGGGTTGAAACTCCTATTATGCCTTTGCACTATAAGTCTTAGTTCGTGCTCACATAAGGTCTCAAAAAGACTGATACTAGGGTGTAAGGGTGGGTTATAAGTACTAGACACCCTCAATTCATTACTTACGTATGAAGAGTTACCCATTAGTGTGGTCAAGTTTAGTTTCCGAACAAACAGTCTAAAGTCAATCATTAATTCAGCTAAGTTACATTTCACTGTTGGCACGAAAGTTAGTCCTTTTGCTAGATGCTCAATCAGTTCAGGGTCAATAACATATTCCGTGTAGTTATAAATTTTAAAGTCACAATCCTTGTTGGTAATCAATACATAAGGTGTTGTTGTTAATTCCGGTTGCTCCTGGTATTGTACCTCCTCGTTTGCTGGTACTGGGGGTTTGGTAACCAGTTGTCCCTTAGTCCCCCCCTCCCCCTGTAGTTTTTTTGTCTTTGCTGTTGTTGGTTTTGTTGTTGGTTTTGTTGTTGTATGCCAGCCTGGTCGTACACATTGTCTTGGTGGAAAAAACTTTGGTGCTCGTTATAGTCAATATCGTCGGTAACAATACCACCCTCATGTGTAACCATATTTGGTGTAAACTCTTCTACTGTCTGGTTGTTATCACCTCTTTGGTCTGACCAGACGGGACGTTGATCTACTCCCTGTTGTGAATGAGGCCCTGGTAAGTTGGGGTTCCTCACCCTATAGTAGTTTTGTTGGGAACCTGGGGATTTTTTAAAAGCATAACCCCTTTATAAGCTTTCATGTCCCTTTGCAATTTACTAACTTTTGTGCTTTTTATTTTATTCAGTTGTTGTGCTATCGAAATAAAAATCCTATTAAAATCATACTGGTAGTCTCTGAACACAATATTGTTCTTAATGTCTCTTTCCAAGGTAGTTGTTTCTGTTATCAACTGTTCAACCTCAATTTGATAATATTTAATCATACACTTCATCAAGTCCAAACCTTGGTTGTTAAAGAGTTCGACCAGCTCTTTGTGAAATAGGGAGCCCTCTACTAGGCCTGTAGGGAAAATGCTATGCCTTAACCCTTTAGGCACAATCCGTTCACCAATACATTTATTTAGGTAATTAATCTCAAGCTGTAGTTTCTTTATTTTTAACAGTTTATTATCAAAGAGTTTCAGCTGGTCTAAAAATGGTGTCTCATTCTGGTCTCTCTCCACAGTAGTACCCCTTGAATAGTCACTGTCCAAGCTTAGTTCATCATTAAGCCAGTTACCAATATTAAAAGAGTGACAAACCTGTTGGTTGCTAGTCCTTGCAGGTGCACTGTCTGTTCCAGTATTGTTGTTAAAGTTTGTATTTCCATTCTCTCCCTCTACTGCAGTCTCCCTGTTTCCAACAGTCTGAGAAGGGAGCGTCAGCCCTCTCCTCTGTTCAGGTTGCCAGTGAGGGTTCTGCGGGGAGTTACTCTGATGTTGTTTACTCACAGTGTCCACTTTCTCAGTTAGTCTATCTAGCCGGTTGTTCATCATTTCTATAAGCTGGGTAAGGTTCCCCTTTTCTCCATTATCATTTGTGGTAGTGTCTTCCATCCCAAGGACTCACGTTGATGTGAAGAACAAACTGCAAACACCAAAAAGCTTCCACAAACCAAAAACAGGGTAAGGAACATCAAACTCGAGCCTCGAGAAAAGTCCACAGGTTTATTGAACCAAACTGCTAAAATAAAGACAGTGGTACTCCACTTAAAACCACTGCAAACAAAGGGTATGTAAAGCGCTTTTCGTTCGGGTTAATACCCGAACTTCATCAGACAACTTTTCAAAGTGAACTGCCTAGTGCTGAGGTTAAAATAACCTCTCCTTTTTAAATGCACCTATCAGAGAGCTTATTGCCAGTACATCATTTAGTGAAGATACATAGTGTCAATTTAAAGTTGTACTACGTTCACATTCATCACTTGACATCAAAACAACATCATCTCAAAATTGCTGTCTTCATAAATGTTGTTTTCCCACAAGGCACACGTCAGTAACAAAAAAATAATAAAAAGTAAATAATAAGCAGTAAGTAAAAAATAATAAGTAATAAATAAAAATAAAAAATGAAAAAATAAAACGTAAAATGTGTAGAAAGAAAAGTAAAATTAATTTTCTTTCCTTGACACCATTTTAACATTTTCACATCAGAAAGAGTTGCCACCGTGGCTAAAAACAAATAACTGTCTAAACACAATGTGAGACCCAATTCTTCTAGTTTTTCACATTGTAACAGTACTTTAAACCAAGTAAGCATCATATTGTAATATTTTCTTGTCTTCTATAAACAAGTCTCAGTCAGCTAAGGGAGTTTTTTTAAAAGTTTTCATTAGTGTTGTTATTAGTATAATAAGTTAGCGTCAGTAAAGTAAAGAAAACACACCTTGTTAGCCCGATTTAACTATTTGTCAGTAGCATCTTGCCACCTCAATAGGAATGCTCAAGTAGTGTGGACCTAACTGTACATGGTGGACTCCTTTCCCCTCACTAACTTATTCCTAATTACTAATTCCTAATTACTAATAACTTATTATGTAAATCTGTATCATACCCAACTCTATCAGGCTCTTCACATTAAATATATAAATCTGTATCATACCCAACCCTAGCAGGCTCATACATTATATATATAAATCTGTATCACACCCAACTCTAACAGGCTCTTACATTGCATATGTAAATCTGTATCATACCCAGCTCTAACAGGCTCTTCAGATTATAAATGTAAATCTGTATCATATCCAACTCTAACTGGCTCTTCACATTATATATGTAAATCTGTATCATACCCATCTATAACATGCTCTTTACATTATAGATATGTAAATCTTTTTCATACCCAACTCTAACTGGCTCTTCACATTATATATGTAAATCTGTATCATACCCAAATCTAAAAGGCCCTTCATATTATATATGTAAATCTGTATCATACCCAACTCTAACAGGCTCTTCACATTATATATGCAAATCTGTAGGCTCTTCACATTATATATGTAAATCTGTCAAAACCCAACTCGATCAGGCTCTTCACATTATAAATGTAAATCTGTATCATAGCCAACTCTAACTGGCTCTTCACATTATATATGTAAATCTGTATCACACCCAACTTTAACAGGGTCTTCACGTTATATATGTTAATCTGTATCATAACCAACTCTAACAGGCTTTTCACATTATATATGTAAATCTGTATCATACCCAACTCTAACAGGCTCTTCACATTATACATGTAAATCCGTTTCATACTCAACACTAAAAGGCTCTTAAATTGTATATGTAAATCTGTATCATACCCGACACATACCCAACTCTAACAGCCTCTTTACATTATATACTTAAATGTGTATCACATCCAACTCTAACAAGCTTTTACATTATATATGCAAATCTGTATCATACCCAAGTCTAACAGCCTCTTACCTTATATATGTAAATCTGTATAATACCCAACTCTAACAGGCTTTTCACATTATATGCGTAAATCTGTATCACACCCAAGTCTAACAGCCTCTTACATTATATATGTAAATCTGTATCATACCCAATTCTAACAGGCTCTTCACATTATATATGTAAATCTGTATCCCACCCAAGTCTAACAGCCTCTTACATTATATATGGAAATCTGTAACATACCCAACTCTAACAGACTCTTCACATTATATATGTAAATCTGTATCACACCCATCTCTAACAGGATCTTCACATCATATATGGAAATCTATATCATACCCAACTCTAACTGGCTCTTCACATTATATATGTATATCTGTATCATACCCAACCTTAACAGGCTCTTCACATCATATATATAAATCTTTCTCATACCCAACTCTAACAGGCTCTTACATTATATATGTAAATATGTAACATACCCAACTCTAAAAGGTTCTTCACATTATATCTGTAAATCTGTATCATACACAACTCTAAAAGGTTCTTCCCATTATATATATGCAAATCTGTAAAATACCCAACTCTAACAGGCTGTTCACATTATGTATGTGAATCTGTATCACATTCAACTCTAACAGGCTCTTCACATTATATATGTAAATCTGTATCATACCCAACTCTAACAGGCTCTTCACATTATACATGTAAATCCGTTTCATACTCAACACTAAAAGGCTCTTAAATTGTATATGTAAATCTGTATCATACCCGACACATACCCAACTCTAACAGCCTCTTTACATTATATACTTAAATGTGTATCACATCCAACTCTAACAAGCTTTTACATTATATATGCAAATCTGTATCATACCCAAGTCTAACAGCCTCTTACCTTATATATGTAAATCTGTATAATACCCAACTCTAACAGGCTTTTCACATTATATGCGTAAATCTGTATCACACCCAAGTCTAACAGCCTCTTACATTATATATGTAAATCTGTATCATACCCAGCTCTAACAGGCTCTTCACATTATATATGTAAATCTGTATCACACCCACCTCTAACAGGCTCTTACATTACATATGTAAATCTGTCTCATACCCAACTCTAACAGGCTCTTTATATTATATATGTAAATCTGTATCACACCCACCTCTAACAGGCTCTTTATATTATATATGTAAATCTGTATTATACCGAACTCTAACAGGCTCTTTACATTATATCTGTAAATCTGTATCATACCCAACTCTAACTGGCTCTTCACATTATATATATAAATCGGTATGACATCCAACTATAACAGGCTGTTCACATTATATATGTAAATCTGCATCATACCCAGCTCAAACAGGCTCTTCACATTATATATGTAAATCTGTAACACACACAACTTTAACAGGCTCTTCACATCATATATATATAAATATGTATCATTCACAACTCTAACATGCTCTTCACCTTATAGATACGTAAATCTCTATCATACCCAATTCTAACAGGCTCTTCACATTATATATGTAAACTGTATCATACCCAACTCTTACAGGCTCTTCACATTATATATGTAAACTGTATCATACCCAACTCTTACAGGCTCTTCACATTATATATGTAAACTGTATCATACCCAACTCTTACAGGCTCTTCACATTATATATGTAAATCTGTATCACACATAACTCTAACAGCCTCTGCACATCATATATGTAAATCTGTATTATACCCAGCTCTGACAGGCTCATCACGTTATGTATGCAAATCTGTATCACATCCAAATCTAACAGGCTCTTACATTATATATGTAAATCTGTATACACCCAACTCTAAGAGACTTCACATTATATATGTAAATCTGTATCACATCAAATTTTAACAGGCTCTTCACATTAAATGTAAATCTGTATCATACCCAACTCTATCAGGCTCTTCACATTAAATATATAAATCTGTATCATACCCAACCCTAGCAGGCTCATACATTATATATATAAATCTGTATCACACCCAACTCTAACAGGCTCTTACATTGCATATGTAAATCTGTATCATACCCAGCTCTAACAGGCTCTTCACTTTATATATGTAAATCTGTATCATACCCAACCCTATCAGGCACTTACATTATATAAGAAAATCTGTGTCATACACAACTCTAACAGGGTCTTCACATTACATATATGCAAATCTGTATCATACCCAACTCTAACAGGCTCTTCACATTATATATGTAAATCTGTAACATACTAAACTCTAAGAAGCTCTTCACATTATATATGTATATCTGTATTAGTCACAACTTTAACAGGCCATTCACATTATATATATGCAAATCTATATCATACCCAACTCTAACAGGCTATTTACATTATTTATGTAAATCGGTATCATACCCAACTCTAACAAGCTCTTACATTACATAGGTAAATCTGTATCATATCCAACTCTCACAGGGTCTTCACACTATATATGTACATCTGTATCATACCCAACTCTAACAGGCTCTTCAGATTATATAGGTAAATCTGTATCATACACAACCCTACCAGGCATTTACATTATATAAGAAAATCTGTGTCATACCCAACTCTAAAAGGCTCCTCACATTATATATGTAAATCTGTATCATACCCAACTCTAACAGGCTCTTACATTAAATATGTAAATCTGTAATAAACCCAACTGTAACAGGCTCTTCACATTATATATGTAAATCTGTATCATACCCAACTTTAACTGGCTCTTCACATTATATTTGTAAATCTGTATCATACCCAACTTTAACTGGCTCTTCACATTATATATGTAAATCTGTATCATACCCAACTCTTACAGGATCTTCACATTATATATGTAAATCTGTATCATACCCAACTCTTACAGGGTCTTCACATTATATATGTAAATCTGTATCATACCCAACCTTAACAGGCTCTTCACATCATATCTGTTAATCTGTCTCATACCCAACTCTAACAGGCTCTTAAATTATAAATGTAAATATGTAACATACCCAACTCTAAAAGGTTCTTCACATTATATATGTAAATCTGTAACATACTCAACTCTTACAGACTTTTCACATAATATCTGTAAATCTGTATCACACCCAAGTCTAACAGGCTCTTACATTATATATGTAAATCTGTATCACATTCACCTCTAACAGGCTCTTCACATTATATATGGAAATCTGTATCACTCCTATCTCTAACAGGCTCTTCACATCATGTGTAAATCTGTATCATACCCAACTCTAACAGGCTCTTCACATTATATATGTAAATCTGTCATACCCAACTCTTACAGGCTCTTGACATTATATATGTAAATCTGTATCATACCTACCTCTAATAGGCTTTTCACATTATATATGTAAATCTGTCTCATACCCAACTCTAACAGACTCTTCACATTATATATGTATAGCTGTATCATATCCAACTCATACAGTCTCTTCACATTATACATGTAAATCTGAATCATACCCAACTCTAACAGGCTTTTCACATTGTATATTTAAATCTGTACCATACCCAACTCTAACCGGCTCTTCACATCATATATGAAAATCTGTATCATACCCAACTCGAACAGGCTCTTTACATTATATATGAAAATCTGTATCACACCCAACTTTAACAGGCTCTTCACATCATATGTCTAAATCTGTATTATACCCAACTTTAACTGGCTCTTCACATTATATATGTAAATCTGTATCACATTCACCTCTAACAGGCTCTTACATTACATATGCAAATCTGTATCATACCCAAACTCTAAAAAGCTCTTACATTAAATATGTAAATCTGTATCATACCCAACTCTAACAGGCTCTTCACATTATACATGTAAATCTGTATCATACCCAACTCTAACAGGCACTTCACATTACATATGTAAAGCTGTATCATGCCCAATTCTAAGAGGCTCTTCACATTATATATGTATATCTGTATCATACACAAGTCTAACAGGATCTTTACATTATATATATGCAAATTTGTATCATACCCAACTCTAACAGGCTTTTCACATTATATATGTAAATCTGTATCATACCCAGCTCGAACAGGCTCAAATCTGTATCATACCCAACTCTAACAGGCTCTTACATTATATATGTAAATCTGTAACATACCCAACTGTAACAGGCTCTTCACATTATATATGTAAATCTGTAACATACCCAACTGTAACAGGCTCTTCACATTATATATGTAAATCTGTATCATACCCATCTCTAACAGGTTCTTCAAATTATATATGTAAATCTGTATCACACCCATCTCCAACAGGCTTTTCACATCATATGTGTAAATCTGTATAATACTCAACTCTAACTGTCTCTTCACATGTGAGAGATGCAACTATATAGCCAAACTGGAGGCTGAACTCTCTCAACTCAGGACTGGCAAGACCAGACAGGAGGAGAAGGTAACCACACACACAACAAACCCAGTCACACATAGACCTACCCCAACTGCAAATCAAGCACATAATAACACAAAAACATACTCAGAGGCTCTATTAAAAAACTTACCAAAACAACAGAGGCTCTCAAAGCAGACACCCAAAAATCCACCACCTCAAAACATAACACATGCAACACATACTTCAATAAATCGGTGTGTCAATAAATCACAGCCCTTAAGGCCAAACACTATGCCTGATACACTAGTGATAGGTGACTCTATAGTCAGACACACTGACGTCCCACTTACCAGGCTGAGCAAGGAGAGGATAATGGTAAGCTGCCTATCGGGGGCTAGGATCTGCCATATAACACACGCTCTCAGGTCACTCAAAAGCATGTACAAATATGACTCCATCATTGTCCATGCCGGCGTGAATGACCTGAGACGTACCTCCTTGGACTACATGAAAAGAGACATAGAGGAGCTCTCTGATTATGTAGCCCAGGCTGGTATGACCCTGACCCTGAGCAGCATCCTGCCCTCACCAAGAATGATGCCACAATACAAAGACAAGATGATCAGCTTTAATAATTGGCTCAATTACTGGTGTCATTCTAGGGGGATCCAATGTCTGTCTGCTTGGGATGACATGCTGGACAAGCCATGCTGCTTCAAGAAGGACGGCTTGCACCTGTCACCACTGGGCTTCCGGATATTGGCTAAGGCTCTTGCCACCCCCATAGTGCCTTTTTAGGTAAGTCTCAAAAGACGAACCCACCTCCTTAGAAAACAAAAATGGAAAAAAATTAAGAGTAATGCTGCTCAATGCCAGAAGTCTAAATCTCAAGATGCAGGCTCTCGAAGCACTCCTCAGTATGGAGAACATTGATGTCTGCGCTGTAACCGAGACCTGGTTCAAGGCTCCTGAGAGCACCCCAGCACTACCAGGCTTTACCTCATATCATGCTTTTCGGCCCCAAAACCCGGGCCGAACCACAAAGGGAGGGGGAGTGTCCATATTCATCAAGGATACCCACACCTCCAGGTTAGTGGCAACTCATGAAGCATCGGAGATCATCCAGGTGCAGCTAACCATAGGCAAAACTGCTATACAACTGGTTGCATGTTACAGACCACCCTCCCAATCTCAAGAACCCCACTCAGCCTTCCTGAAGACATTGGAAGATATGAATGTCTCACCAAATACCATCATATTGGGAGACTTCAACTACCCTAACATAGACTGGGTGCACTATTCTAGCCCTAACACCCTAGCCCAAAGGTTCCTGGAATTCATAAACTCAAATGCAATGGAACAGCTAGTCACCTGTCCCACAAGGGGGGATAATATACTAGACCTGATCATCACAAACATGGGGACAAAATGCTCCACACCGGAAGTATTGCCCTCACTGGTGAGATCTGACCACAAACTAATCACCCTGGATATACATTTACCACCTCCACCCCCAGCACAAAAGACTACAGTGAGAAACTTCTCAAAAGCCGACTTTACACTTCTCAAGACTGAGATGGTATCATTTAAGCCCACAGGGCCAATGGAAACCACATTCCACAATGTTGAATCCTACACAAATGCTTTCTACGGACATCTCCAAGAATGCATGGATCGTGCAATCCCAAATAAAACCAAGACCCTCTCCACCAAAGGAAAGCATCCTGTCTGGTGGACCCCAGCCATAAACAAATTGTATAACAAAAGAAGGAAGCTACTGCAAGACAGAGCAAAATCCCATAAAGGGAAGGCATCTCTGATCAGCACTAGTAGAAAGCTACGTTCTCTCATAAAAATATCCAAGGCCAACTTTGAGAGAAAAATCGCCAAGGACACTAAAGATAACCACAATGCATTCTTCAGTTATGTTAGAAACCTGGGCGGAAACCCTCAGATATGCTCAGAGTTAGTACACAACGACAAAAAATTTACCGAACCCACAGATATTGCCAACATTCTGGCAGACAGGTTCAGTGCAAATTTCTCACCTCCCTCACCTCCAAAAGAAGAAATACTCATCCCAGCTGAATGTAACCTCCCTGTCATCTCAGATGCCCAGGTGAGAACCGCCCTCAGCAAAGCAAAAAACACAGCATCTATGGGACCTGATGGTATCCCCGGCTGCGTGATACGTTAACTCCAAGAGGAGCTAAACCCGCATATAAAAATGCTATTCAACCTTAGTCTTACCATAGGATATGTACCTGAACACTGGCGTACAGCAACAGTGGTCCCACTCCACAAGGGAAGCTCCACTACAGACCCTGGGAACTACCGCCCCATAAGCTTGACCAGCCTGGTTTGCAAAGCTATGGAAAGAATTATTATGGAACTCATAAACAACGACATTGGGGACCTACAGACACTTGATCCCACCCAGTTCGGCTTTGTAAAGGGCAGATCCTGCCTTTTGAACCTGGTTGACTTTTTTGAAACAGTCACTAGAGCCATTGATGAGGGCAAGGAAGTCCATACAGCCTACCTGGACTTGGCTAAAGCCTTCGACACAATACCCCACTCGGGGATCATAGATAAGCTAAACAGCTTGAATGTAAATCCATATGTCACAAGATGGGTTGCGAACTGGCTAAAGAACAGAACCCATAAAGTCAAGATTGCGGGAGCCATGTCAGACTCAAAGCCAGTCACAAGTGGTGTCCCACAGGGCTCTGTCCTGGGACCCCTCTTGTTCGGCATTTACTTCTCAGATGTGAAAGCAAACATGGGAAGGTTGTGGCTGACAAAGTTCGCAGATGACTGCAAACTAGGCGCCATAGTCGATACACCAGCTGACACATACATCCTACAGAAAGGCCTCATCGAAACAGACAACTGGTGCCGGAATCATGGCCTTAAACTGAATGCCAAGAAATGTATAGTCATCCCCTTTGGGAAAAACAAAGTACCCACAAATTATCACATAGACAGTAACCCACTGAGTACCGAAAAAGTAATCAGAGACCTGGGGACCCAAGTTGATAGTGACCTCTCATTTGACACCCACGTTGCCAAAGTGGTTAGAAAGACTTTCTACCTTGCCCACCTTATCATGAAGGGGTTCACATCCAGATCAAAGGAGGTCATTGTGCCCATGTACTCCTCCCTTATCAGGCCCATGATTCAGTACAATGCCCCATTTGGTATGTACCTCACCCGGCACTTACAACAGCTGGAGAGACCCCAGAAGTACCTCACTAAGAGGATCAAGGGTCTCCAACATATGTCATATGCTGCCACGCTAAAGAAACTCCAGCTCTATTCAGTAGCATACCGCCTGCTCAGAGGTGATCTGTGCCTGACGTACAAGGCCATGTCCAACCAGGAATTGATGGACATGCTCCACCTCAAAAAATCAAAATCCATAAGAACCACGAGAGCCAAAGATTTAAACCTCAGTACAAACATGAATAGAACATGCTGGAGGGACAGATTCATAACTCAGAGGCTTCCCATACTCTGGAACAAAATCCCAGTCCATGTTAGGCAGAGCCCCTCACTGACTCTCTTCAAGAGAAATCTTGACGAGTGTATGGGAGATCATAGGTTTACCCCGGGGGTCACCCCTGTGTCACTACTTGACAGAGGCACAGTAAACTAATTTTAATAAGTAAGGGGGTCTTCAATGTGTCACTACTAGACAAAGGCACAGTATTCTAAATTTATTCTATACACCTTAGTACCACTACATGGGGTGGCGAAAGCCACATCTCTAGGGCAGGGCTTGCAAATGCCCCACGGCAGATAGCCTAGTACTAAACTATGAAACTATATATAAATCGTCATCATACCAAACTCTTACAGCCTCTTCACATTATATATGTAAAGCTATATCACACCCGTCTCTAACAGGCTCTTCACATCATATGTGTAAATCTGTATCATACCCAACTCTAACAGGCTCTTCACATTGTATATGTAAATCTGTATCACACCCAACTCGAACAGGCTCTTCACATTACATCTGTAAATCTGTATCATACCCAAATCTAACAGGCTCTTCACATTATATATGTAAATCTGTATCACACCCAACTCGAACAGGCTCTTCACATTATATCTGTAAATCTGTATCATACCCAGCTCTAACAGGCTCTTCACATTACATATGTAAATCTGTATCACACCCAACTCGAACAGGCTCTTCACATTATATATGTAAGTCTGTATCGCACCCATCTCTAACAGGCTCTTCAAATCATATGTGTAAATCTGTAGCATACTCTACTCTAACAGCCTCTTCACATTATACATGTAAATCTGTATCATACCCAACTATAACAGGCTCTTGACATTATATATGTAAATCTGTATCATGCCCAACTTTAACAGCCTCTGCACATCATATATGTAAATCTGTATCACACCCAACTCGAACAGGCTCTTCACATTATACATGTAAATTTGTATCATACCCAACTATAACAGGCTCTTCACATTATATATGTAAATCTGTATCATACCCACCTCTAACAGGCTCTTCACATTATGTATGTAAATAATCATACCATACTCTTACAGGCTCTTCACATTATATATGTAAATTGTCATCATACCAAACTCTTACAGGCTCTTCACATTATATATGTAAAGCTGTATCATACCCAACTCTAAGAGGCTCTTCACATTATATATGTAAATCTGTTTCATACACAACTCTAACAGGCTCTTCACATTATATATGTAAATATGCATCACATTCACCTCTAACAGGCTCTTACATTACATATGTAAATCTGTATCACACCCAACTCTAACAGGCTCTTCACATTATATATGTAAATCTGTATAATACCCAACTCTAACAGGCTCTTCACATTATACATGTAAATCTGTATCATACCTAACTCTAACAGGCTCTTCACATTGTATAAGTAAATCTGTATCATACCCAACTCTAACCGGTTCTTCACATTATATATGTTAATCTGTATCATACCCAACTCTAAGAGGCTCTTCACATTGGGTTTATATCACAAAATCGAATGTTGTGAAGGCCGAATACTGGAAGCCCAAACTTGGTAGTTCGAAAGATGAGAATGTCGAAGCCGCGGAAACCCAAATTCTTTCCCAGGGGAAAGATTTCAGTTGGCCGTTTCTGTGGCTTCGGCATTTTCGGACCTGGCCAAGGTAAGTGTATGAATGGGTAGTGATGGACTTTAGGGTTAGTGCACAGGTCAGTTAAGTGTGCGATAGTGGCAGACTTTAGGGTTAGGGCGCGGGTCAGGTAAGTGTGCAGTAGTGACGGACTTTAGGGTTAGGGCACGGGTCAGGTAAGTGTGTGGTAGTGATGGACTATAGGGTTAGGGCGTGAGTCAGTTAAGTGTGCAGTAGTGACGGACTTTAGGGTTAGGGCTGGGTTAAGGATAGTGCATAGATAGTGGTGTATGTTAGGTTTAGTGTTGGTTTTGAAGGTGTTTGGTGTGATTGTGTTATGTGTGTGTTTTTCGGAAAAGCGAATTTTTTCTCTGGGAAAAAATTCGCTGCTTTGAAGTGTCGATATTATCCGAATTCGATCTTCCAAATTTGAACTTATGGTGTTCGACATTTTGGAAGTTCGATTTCGTGATATAGACCCCTTCACATTACATATGTAAATCTGTATCATACCCAACTCTAACAGGCTCTTCACATTATAGATACGTAAATATGTATCATACCCAACTCTAACAGGCTCTTCACATTATATATGTAAATCTGTATCACACCCAACTCTAACAGGCTCTTTACATTAAATTTGTAAATCTGTGCCATACCCAACTCTAACACCAGTGGAGGCTGGTGATTTCAAATCAAAGGGGGGGCTGCAGGAGACCACTGAATGGGTGGGGCCAATGGGAAGGGGTGCAGCCAACTAGAAAGGGGAGGAGCTATGCTCAAAACTACAAAAAATGGAACTTTAAATACTCCTCCCTGGGTGCCAAACCATCATTATGGGAGTCCAATCAAGACAAAATGAAGTGTAGAAGAAAAAAAAAATATTTCATTGCATTGGCTGCATGACAGCTTACTTAATATCTAGATGGAAACAAAAAGGTTGTGAGGCATGAAAAAATAAATTACTTTTTAAATACATTACTGGAATGCCAGTCAAATGAAGTATAAGAAAAACAAGCAGCACTCAACTCAAACCACTTCTCCTTGCACTGCAGTTCTAATTATAATTTATATTCAGCTTTATTAAAGTACCAAGTAACATGCTGAAAGTCACAATCTCTGTGATACCCCACTTGTAAAAATGTTTCTTATCCAAAAAAGACCTGCTGCCTGACAACTATCTACTTGTTTCATGGAGAAAACATTATCAGAGTAAAAAATGAACAGCAAACAAGAAACAAGCTCAAGGTAAATTGCTTAAAGGATTACTGCACAGGTTATGGACCACACATGATACATTGGCATTCTGTTCAGTTTACGGGTAAAGCCTGCAAAGATGACTGCAAGTCTCCAACAAATGTAATGCACTTCTTAAAATAATGTAATCCTTTCCTTTATTACAAATACTGTCATATGCATTTCAATACCCAAGGCTTAAACATTATCTAGTTATGTAAGTATTCTTTGCATGGCAACAACAGAAAGGCTTTCAATGCTGGTAATTTTTTAACTGTATGCTTATTAAAGCTTACTTGCATCTTACAATCTCAGACAAGCTTACCTGATGGTCATGAAAGCATTGCTACTTAAACAGAGCAACGGGCACTTTCTGAATAATAAGAAGCATAAATCAACAGTATAAAAATATGACAGAAAACCAAAATATTCTACAAAATCAAGCAAGGACAGATGAAGAGCCACTGTAGTACTTGTGTCTTCCTTGGATGTGGGGATACTCTGCACACTTACACTGCTCCTTGCCTTGCTTGGACATATCAAGGTGTCACTACATGGGGGGGAGTGGGGTGTAACAAGTATGTCATAATTTGAAATGTCTCTGGCTGACAGTGATGGCCCTGACACATTTGTCATACTTCTCAACCTCAGAGCAAGAAATCTGGACAAATCCATACATAGAAGTGGAACAAAGTGCCCAAAATAAAGACACTAATTAAATATTGCTCTTATAAACTTAGAAAGATAATAGAATAGTAGGTTTTGAATTAATATGGATTTTCTGAAGGGTATGGAATCTGAAACTCAAATGTCTGTCATTATTTTCTAACTTCAGTCTTTAATGATTTGCCACTAATTTGCCAGAAAACCACAATTTTATGAAAAATGGACCAAACAGGTAATGCAAAAATATAAAATAGCCACACAATACAGCTGGGAGCCTGTCAAAGAAAGGACACTTTTCAATATTAATATTGTTAACTCGAGCAGATGACAACATAAATGAATCTACATGCATTTCTGAAATAAAAGTAATCTATAACTGTGATTATTAGGTATTAAGTATATATATGAAATTTCAAAATATCTGGTTCCACTCTAACTTGACTTGATTCTCTCCACAGATCATTTTCTCTGCCAGTGACTCTTATTGCCATGAATATAATTTTCCTTCAGTATCTTTAACAAGACTGAGTGAATGTCAGTGTATTCACAATACTGCCTATATATTTCAATGTTTTGCTCAGCTATGACCAGTCTGTAATCCTCTGGTGTACAGGAGGTATTTGAAAGGTGATCAGTTAGATAAGACATAGGTTCATAGGTAAATACTAGGCTAACTGCCCTGAAGGGCCATTTTAAGTCTAGCCAGTTAGCCAATGTCAAAATCAAAGACCTTAACCATTATTTCATAAACCTTCCAATATCCCAAAGTAACAAATAGGCACATGTGCTCAGCAGGATATCCTCATAAAAAGTGGAAGCAGACAGAGTAAGAATTAACAGGAGTGAGTAATCCTTCACAGAAAGAGTGGTGGATACACAGATAATATGCCATGCTGTGGTGGTGAGGAAGTAGTATGGTGGAGCTGAAAAGAGCAGACATGAGTATAGCAGATGCAAGCTAGTATTAATAAAGTAAACTGAGAGACACTGTGAAAAATCTAGAATTTACAGTGAGTAAGGAAACTCTGAATAATCATGGCAAGGCTTAAATGTTGTCATTGTCTTCAGTGAATATTTTTTTTAATTCACTGAAGACAGCAGCAGACTCTACATTTATAAATCAATTTGCTATCCTTAATCCTCTAAAGCAATTTTAAATTAATGAATCTTTATTTCAGATAATCAGACTCAATTCTGCAATATAATCAGAATATAAGTGCAGGCATAGCTCTATTTTCAGATCTACAACATAAGAACACAGTCACAAATCACTGTCAACCTAATAGAAAGGATAACATACATAGATTTTAGCTTCATCCAAAATATGTTTATAACATCAATAGATCTCTTTTTATATTTTGTAACAGCTGCACATCCATCCATAGATCTTGGTTTAACCCTCATAAAACAATGGCATACCCAAATACCTTTCCTTAAACTTATAACACAAAGGCATGCCCAAATGCCTTTCCTTAACCTTATAAAACAATTATAAAATAGTATCGCTTTGCTTAAAATTATAGCAGTAGCTTTTTTGCATGTTATCTCTGCCATAGACAAACAAACATTTATATATATACAAAGACCACAAAATGTTTTATTTACAGCTTACAAACTGTAATCCTATACAACAATATTTGACACAAACAAGAAACATACAGGTGAAGCCCTGTAAAAGCCATGTAAAATCAGAAGCACATTGATTTAAATGTATTATGTCTTGACATAAAAATACAGCCATATAGCATGTTATAACAAAATAAAAGCAGACACATGCCTTTAGATGCTAGATGAATAAATACAAGTAGCTAGCTGTGGTGGTGCAGTGGTAGCGTTGATTCTCGGCTGGAGCGTCTGTGTGGAGTCTGCATGTCCTTCCCACGATTGGGTGGTGTTCAAAAGACATGCGTGAATGGGCGTGCCTTCATTGAAGGTTGGGCATCTGGTTGGCAACTCGGCACCGTAAAAAAATCTACTGCCAATCATTAGCGGACCGGAGTTCTATTGTGGCTACCCCTAACCGGGAAAAGCTGGAAGAAGAAGCTAAGCACTCCTGGTTTGAAACTGTTAACACAATGTAGGAATTGTCTATGGAAACTGAATGATTTTTATTTAAACTGTTAAAAATGTAATGCTCAGAATTATCTAACTGATAAAAACAATACAATACACTTTCATTTGACCAGCAAATAATGGTATTCTATAAAGCAATAATCTAACCCATCAACAATAATAAAATTATCACCGATCTTTTAGTCTATATGAAGTGCATTTATTTATTCATATTCTGCAGCCATAATCCAACTCAGTGCCTGTTTTAAAAGTACTGAACATAAAAACATACAAATTAATGAGAAAACAGTACCAGAAGAAGATCATAATTAAAACATTTGTTAATTTGTGTTTTTATTCATTCACTGACATCTGCTTTATCTTATTTGGGGTCAAAGAGGAGACAAGGGCTATTCTGGCAAGCAAAGGAATGTAAGACAGAAAAAAAAATCATGGATGGAAGGCTAGGTTGTAACAGAGCAAATTTATGCACTGATAGACTGCACACATATCTACAGGCAGTTTAAATGATCTCCAGTTTCACAGTCTGATCATTTGCAGAAAATTAGAGCATCTGGTGAAACACATGCAAAACATAAGAGGACATGCACACTATCAGCATAGAAGGGCATCCAGCTGGGAATGGTACTAGAAAAATCACGGGCTGTGAGACAGCAACGCTAACATGTCACTTTCACTACTGTACGACCTCACAATAAAACAGTTTTGTGAACACACACACCCTACCTCCATAGCAGCAGAAGATCAAACTCCATTCCTCCATGGCAGCAGATCCTCGTCCTCCTTAGCAGCCTGAATCTGTCCCCTGCAGCAGCCCAATCAACTGTCCATCCTCTGTAGCAGCCCACGCAAGCTGTACTGGTTTCCCTGTGAGATGAGAGTAGGCTGGAGCCTCCTGCCTGCAGACGAAGCAGTCCGGAGTCCTTCCAGTCTGTGCGGTCATCACTGCACAGACTTCTCGGCTGGCAGTCCTATAGCATGAGCCGCCCCTGTCTAACAAGCTCTTCACATTATAAATGTAAATCTGTATCATACCCAACTCTAACAGGCTTTTCAAATTATATATGTAAACCTGTATCATACCCAACTCTAACAGGCTCTTCACATTATATATGTTAATCTGTATTATACACAGCTCTAACACGCTCTTCACATTATATATATAAATCTGTGTCATACCCAACCTAACAGGCTCTTACATTATATATGTAATTGTCTATCATACCCAACTTTAACAGGCTCTTCACATTATATATGTAAATCTGTATCATACTCAACTCTAACAGGCTCTTACATTATATATGTAAATCTGTAACATGCCCATCTCTAACAGGCTCTTCACATTATGTATGAAAAGCTGTATCACATCCAACTCTAACAGGCTCTTAACAGGCTCTTCACATGATATATGTAAATCTGTAACACACCCAACTCTAATAGGCTTTTCACATTATATATGTAAATCTGTATCATACACAACTCTAAGAGGCTCTTCACATTGTACATGTAAATATGTATCATACCCAACTTTAACAGGCTCTTCACATTATATATGTAAATCTGTATCATACCCAACACTATTAGGCTCTTACATTATAGGTGTAAATCTGTAACTTGCCTAACTCTAACAGGCTCTTCACATTATATATATAAATTTGTATCATACCCAACTCTAACAGGCTCTTCACATTATATATGTAAATCTGTATCACACCCAGACGTTGTCCTATTCGATTCTCAGCTAAAGCGTCTTCTCTCTGGAGACATGCATGAATGGGTGTACCTTCATTGAAGGTTGTGCATCAGGGTTGGCAACTTGGTACGTAAAAATCTACTGCCAATCATTAGCGGACCGGAGTTCCGCTGTGGCAACCCCTAACCAGGAAAAGCTGAAAGATACAACAACAACAACCCAGCTCTAACAGGCTCTTCACACTATATATGTAAATCTGTATCATACCCAAATCTTATAGGCTCTTCACATTATATATTTGTAAATCTGTATCATACCCAGCTCTAACAGGCTCTTCACATTGTTCCTGTAAATCTGTATCATACCCAACTCTAACAGGCTCTTCACATTATATATGTAAATCTGTATCATACCCAACTCTAACAGGCTCTTCACATTATATATGTAAATCTGTAACATACCCAACTCTAACAGGCTCTTCACATGATATATGTGAATCTGTATCATATCAAACTCTTACAGGCTCTTCACATTATATATGTAAATCTGTATCATACCCAAAATATTTAATACTTCTGTGCTTCTCCACCATCATTACAGAGACCTAGGACTGGCCCATCTTGATGTTGCTACACATTAGGGAATGGAAGACCTGCAGATCGGCACCCTGATTAGAGAACAAGTGTTCTGTACCAGGGTATTAATCTACAGATAACACCCACTGAAAAATCAGTCTGCCACGTCATAGCGGCATATCAAGCTGCCGCAGAGCTCAGACTGAAAAAAATGTAATGTCTGCCATTATTTTATGCTCACTAAGTAGTGCTTCTGCTTTTAAAAAATTAAAATAAAAAAGCTTGCGTGTGTCTGTGTGCGAGTGTATACATGTATGAGAGTGAGTGGCAGAGATTGATAGAGCTATTATTTTACACTAGCTAAATAGAGCTTTTGTTGTTTAGCCAGTGTAAAAAAAATAAATAAATGAAACAGAAAAAAGTGTGTGTGTGTGTGTGTGTGTGTGTGTGTGTGTGTGTGTGTGTGTGTGTGTGTGTGTGTGTGTGTGTGTGTGTGTGTGTATGCGTGTGTGTGTGTGTGTGTCTACATGCATGTGTGGGAATGAGTGAAATCAACCACTGGCCACAGCAACAGTAAAGAGGGTTCAATACCTCTGCACTTTTCAGGTGAAGAAATCCAGATAAAGCTTAAAATAAAGGGGGAACAGTCTGAAAAATAGTAACAAATTTTAACTATTGCTCTTGTAAAATTATAAAAGGATTTCTGTTAGCATGAATTTCCCAAAGGAAATAAAAGTGTGAAACATAATACCTGTGGCATTGGGCCTCAGAACATCCCTGGGCGAACATTATTTCCACAATAACAAACACCCTGTTTAGCATTACTGCTTCAGTAAATCTAACATGAGACCACCCTTTAAAATAGGAGAATTGTTATTAAAACTGCTTACTAATCTTGCAGAAATTTTAAATATGTTATTCATTTTCTGTTTTGGGTTTCTACTACCATGTCGGGGATGAAACCCATTCCTAAGTTAAAGTACAATTAAAGTTTGTGAAATTTGTATTGTTCCAGTCTTTGTCAGCCAGAAGTGCACTTCACAGCACCCACCATGTGCCCATTAATGACTCCTTCTGCAATTTGTACGGTGTTACACTTATTGGTAATATATCTTAATATGACTGTAGATTCTTTTTTATAAAACCCATTGCTCCTACTACTATTGGAACTGTCCGGGTATCTTTCTTCCACATTACTCCCATTTCTGCCTGCAATCCTGATATTTTATGACTTTGTGTCTCTCTGTACACAGGACACTGTAGTAACTGGGTGTAGTGATTGCAATGATCAATGCTACTTTTTTCTTTTCATGTACTGCATTATCTGTTTTTCTCGCATCTGTCTTTTGAACTGTTGGTAATGGGCGATCCCATGTGATGCAGACATCATTTTCTATGATGCTTTGTGGCTTTCCATTTCAGTACTATAATGTTTGCACAATCCCCAGTGCAACAGTCTTGCCACATTATTATGCCTTTCAATATACAGTCCTTCTGTCATTAGTATATTGCAACCAGCAACAAGATGTGCGACTGTTTCAAATTCTGTTTTACAAAACCTACATTTGTCTGTTTCTCCCACATGTTCAATGGACTTTGTAAACCAATGTGTACATAGCCCATTATCTTGAGCTGCCAATATTAACCTTTCATCTTTTGGTTTGAATTCACCTCCCCTTAACCATTCCTGTTTTCAATTCTGATCAACATGAGGTTCTTCCAGGTGTTTTCTATACTTGCAACTATATTTATGCATTTTCCACATTTTTTGCCTTCTCATCTGATCCTTCATCTTATATTCTTCCTTTTTTTATTTTTGGAGCATTCAGTTGCTGCTGATTTTTATCTACTTCTGGTTTGATTTCCATTCCCACTTGACACTGGTATGCTTCTGCTAGACTAAGCAGGGAAGTCATCTTAGATTTATTCTCCTCATGTTTCAAAACTTTCACTACATTTGGGTCTTGTGAAGTCAGCAGATGTGTGCAGTCCCACACTGCAGAACTACACATGTAATCATTTTCAAGAAGGCCCATATCTCCTTTGGAATGGGGAATACATAATCTTGGTATGCACTGATTTTTATAAATCATCTGATGAGCATGAATCATCCTTCTTGTTTTCATATTGATCAGTCCAACACCTTTGCCAGTCAATCACTCCAAAACTGTAAGTTAGGACAGAAAGAGCAAATTGGTTTATAGCTTGAATTTTGTTCCTAGATGTCAGCGCTGTTTTCAGGATTAATTTGTCTTCTAAAATATTCCTTACTAAGTATTATTTGCATTTGTTCATGTTTTATTGTTGATCCTTGATCAGTTTCCAAATATTTATACACTGCCACTTGCTCAAGTTCTTTTATATCACATTCTTGTCCCAAACTGATGTTTTCTTGGTGCTGCAGTTTTCCTGCTTTAAAGGTTGCTTTTGCACATTTATCAATACCAAATGACATGCTTATATAATCTGAAAAAGTTTTGACTATTTGCAGTTGTGCTTTCAGTTCCTCATCTGATGAGTTATACAGTTTTAAATCACCGACAAAGAGAAGATGAGGAGTCTTTACACTTTGTTGTTTTCTAAGAGCCAAATTATAGCCATGGCCTAATCTGTTAAGTAGACAGCTTAATGGGTTAAGGGCAAGACAGAATATTAGTGGTGACAGTGAGTTGTACTGGAATATCCCCCTTTGAATTTTTATTGCTGGAATAATAATTAGTCCTTTATCATTGCTTAATTGCAAAGTGGTCTGCCACTGTTTCATGGTCACTGTAATGTAATCGATCAGTGTAGGGTGTCTCTTATACATTTTTAAGCACTCTTTTATTCATGCATGTGGGATACTGTCAAATGCTTTTTGTAGTCAATCTATGCCATACTTAGCTTCTTCCCCTTTTTACAGTTGTCCATTATGACTTTATTTGGCAACAAATGATCCTTTGTTCCATATGACTTTCTTTTATTACCCTTTTGTTCTATGGCCATGATTGAATTTTCTTCTAAATGACTATAAACTCTGTTGGCATCATTTTTTGGTGTATAGTTTATATGTTGTCAGAAGGCAAGTTATTGTTCTATAATTTTTAGGATAATTTGCAGGTTCACTCTTAAGTAGGAGCATTGCTTTTCCTGTTGTTAACCAGGTTGGTGTCTGTTCAGGGTGCACATATAAATAGTTCTTACTCATGACTAAATCATCTACAAACATGTTAATACTTTTAGCCAGAAGTTAGGTACTGCGTCTGGGCCTGGGGTTTTTCATTTGGAAGCTTTTCTTAACTTTGTTTCAGTCTCTCTGGCCGTTATTTCATCCCGTTTCATATCCTGTACCTTTGAACTTCTTATTCTTTCTTTTGCTTCTTCTGTCCATTTAGCATCTCTGTTATGTTCCACAGGATCTTCATAAATACTTCTACAAATGTATCTATTTCTTCTTTTTAGCGTGGTCTTTCAATTCCTTTTGCCTTGTTTCTCAGTTCTCTATAGAACTTTTTGGGTCATCAATAAATTGCTTATTTTGTACTTTTCCTTTATAATTATCTGTGTATCTTCTAAGGTTTTCTACCTGTGCAGAGATTTTTAGTTTGTTATTTGCAATAGTGCAAGATGGATCCTGATCTGTTATAATATTGTGCATTGCTTTTTGCACATCTATCTTTCTGAGTATCTTTGTTGATCTGTTCCTTTTCTATACTCTTCTAACAGTGACACTTTTCTTAATTGTTTTATAGTTTTCTCTATTCGATACTTCCACGATGTTATTAGATTTCTCCCCTTCCTTTCCCTTACTGCTCTGTGTTCTTCTGGTAGAATTTTATCTGTTATTAATTTAGCTGCACAGTAATATATCCTGTTTACTTCTGTTATATTGCATGGATCTGTATGGGCAGTCCTAATTACTGTGTTCATTTGTTTTAGCAAACTTCTAACTTTTTGGGTTTTGTTAACCTTCTGCAGTCTATTTCTTTCATTGATCTTAATATGCCTATTTATCTCTATTAAATCAAGCAACTCTTCTCTTAGCTCATTTTGTTCTAAACTGAGGGCATATGTTTTGTTCTCCAGCTCCTGCGGGTATTCTACAGAAAGTTCTGTAGCATCTTCCTGTGGCACACTCTTCAAATTCATACTGTGTCATTCATTGCTGTGTCATATGGGAACTCACTGGCCTATCACTCCTCAATATTAACTGCATCAGAATTGTCACAGTTTTCTGTTCCTTCCCTTGCTGTCCAACTTCAAGTGGATGTTTGTGAAAGGTTCCAAAATATCTTCATATGGCAACTGACCTATTGTTTCCCATTCCACTGGTTTCTCCTTAATTGGGGTGTGCATTGCTCTATACTGCTGTGTTGTTTTCTGAGTTAGATTTTCTATACTGAATCCTTCATTTTGCAGTTACTCCATAATCACAGTTTCTATTTCTTTAAGTTCTCCATTACTAATATTCTTTTTTACTTTTCTTCTTTGTCTTATTTTTTGTATTGTAAAGTTTTCCATGTCTGGATTCCTTTGCCTGCAATTCTCTTCAAATATCTTTGGTACTGCCATACCTCTCAACCTGGAAACATCAAAAATCTGGACAAGGCCCATTGAAAACAGGTAGAAACCTGCACACTGATTAACATAAAATTTGCATACATAATTGTGTAACCCCACCCACTCCAATGTAATTGTGGGATACCAACTTTCAAACGCAATCTGAAGAACAGACAACCAAAATATGTCACCATAGTTCCCCTGCAGCCATTCCAATGTCCCATTACCTGGCTATTTTACCCAATTTACCATAAACACTAATGTGTGCATACTGCTTTACTTCTACAATGATTATTTGGATTTTATGTTTACATTTTGTAGCACAATGCACAGACACTAATAGACATCTGCTAAACAAAACAATAATGTCTCACAATGAAAATAGACTTGGCATTAAAACTTCTCTGCCCTTGAAACTCACATTCAGTGAAACAGCATTGAAACCCACACCACATCCAAAGAAAATGCATCTGTCCAGTGGTGGATAAAGATTATCTTTGGGTTACTTTCAAATCATTGGCCCCTTGCACACAAAACAAGAAATATATATGTGTTCTTTGATACACCTTCCTGACATTATTAAATGTATATTCCTTGTATAATACAGCACACTTGTTAGAGCGCATTTTAAATTTATTGTTTGAACATTTATCCAGTAGGCAATGAAACAAAATGCATAAACCAATAATGACAAAACTGCCCAATTTAGAACATTTCCATCATAAAAGTCTACTTCCACACCCATACTATATATATATATATATATATATAGAGAGAGAGAGAGAGAGAGAGAGAGAATGACAGTAGTGTAAGCCATAGGCATCTTGCACAGCTTCTCACAATTATTTTCAATTTCAGTTTTTTTGGGGGATGACAAAAGGCCAAAAACCAGGGACACATTTTAAACATTGCTTGTATAATTTTAAAAAGTTGCTAGAATAAAATGTTGCATTACCACCATGCATTTCACTGCCAAGTCTTGAACCCAAGACTCTGTGCCCTATAGTCAGAGCAACATAACACTATGCCAAATCAGCAGTTTCCTGAAAGATAGGAAGACTGAAACTTAAATGGCTATTGTTTAGTGAATTCAGTTCTCACTTCTCACCATAGCTCGTCTCAATACTCTGGTGTGGGAATAGAACCCACAACCATAATCAAAGGCAAATGTGCTACCTGTTGTGCCAGTAACACTGCAACTAAATGATTCTGATGAGCACAATTAAAAGAGTTGCAATGTAAACAAAAGCTTTAAGACTAGAAAACGAGAGTTAAGCTGATGATGTTTTATGACAATCTGTCACTAAGGCACTGATGATTACATATATTTATGGTACTGCTTTCACAAAACTCCAGTCACTGCAAAACAGTCACTAGTCTAAAAAAAAGAGTAGTTAGAAATAAATCAACAAATAGTTAAAATAACAATATATTCAATGCTTAACATAAAATTGAAGGTACCACTAATGTAGTGAGGTTTATTAAGCATAAACTGAAAATGTTTTAGCAACTCTAATTATGGTTATTCATGGGAAAATGTAAAGGTGCATGTGTAGAATAAATAATTGTATTGATTGTTGGTAGTTAAATAATTATTTTTAAGTAAGTCTGTTCAAACAATTCCATCAGAAATAATTGCTTATAGTAAGGTCAGGACATAATTCAGTTATTACAATAGAAACAATGCTTAATCACATGGCCGACATTAACAACACTTATTACATTACTCACTGCACATTAATATATATGGACATGAAAATATAGATTAATACCATCCCCTCCCAAACCCACAAAAGAAAGTAACACAGTAAATGGTTGTTTGGTCTAGTATCATTTGACACCATGAAGAAAGACACATTGGTTATTATGTACGCAATGTAAGAACAGATATGTTATATCAGAAAAGTGACGGGTATCTCATACTTCAAAGTTTAATAACCTATGACCTATAACAAGCCAAACTACTTTCCTGACTGAATAACTTAGCAGGCAGGCATAAAAGGTGAAATATATGTGATGGACTGAAGGATTATTGCATCCGCTGTGCCTTTGATCTACCAGCCTAGAAGTACTCTTGCATAATGTGCTAGTTTGCCTTTCCTTTTTTATTTTTTTGTAGAGTATATCAGCTTGCATACCTTAAGAAGCTGATGCCACCTAAAATGCATAAAAAAGTAAACACATTTTATTCTTTAAACCACAATGGAACAGACAGAGTTTGCAAATATTATATATATATCTTTCCTGTATAACAGGTCCTATAGAATCATGCTGATATATTAATGGTATGTTTCTTCTTACCATAATGATTTTCTTATATTCTTTGTTATATATATTTCTGAAGAAAAGAAGTTGCCATGCATGAAACAGATTTTTAATGTGCCATGAAAACTTACAAGGCCGTACAAATGCCATTACTGGAAAAGAAGCAGAAAACAATATAATTTGTGCTGACAATATAAGTTACTGGGCAAAATAAAAGCATTTTTTTCACAAAAACTGTAGCAGATTCTTTAAGAGGCAACAGGATCCCAAGCAGTTCAAGGCTGTTTGAGTACTGGAGGCAACTAGTGAAAACCTTAATAGTAGATAGGGAAATAATGCTTTTTAGGTGCAATATGCAGCTTGTCCTGTTGGAATGGGAACCTAAAGACTAAATACCCCAAGCAGGATCTTACCTGCTATGTGAATAGTCATTACTAAATCATACAGGTGTTTTTAATGGAGCTAAGTACATCTAATACAGTTAAACCTAGTTATAGGCACACATATAATAATGAAATGGCAGTCAGTATAGAGTATTTCATTCTGTACACTCACACACACACATGCACACACACACGCACACACGCACACACACACACACACACACACACACACACACACACACACACACACACACACACACACACACACACACACACACACACACACACACACCCTCTTCCCTCGACTGAAGATGATTCAAAAGTAAGTTTCCTTACTGCAGCAGGTCACACACCCTCTCTTCCCTGACCAGGTCCATTCCCATTCGTAGTTTCTCTTGACCGACAGATCCATTCGTAGTTCACACTGCAGTAATCTGCATTTATAAATCCATTCCATTTGTAATCATAGTTCACACTGCAGGTCCGTTCCCGAACATGATTCCTTACTGTGCAAGTTCAGACGTTTTCACTCGCAACAGCCGGAAATGCATGCATGGCCATGACATGAGCTCCTTGAGCTTAATTCTGACAGGTTGGTATCGCTGACAGAGCTGACGTCATTGCACACATAATGATGTCAGCTCAAAGCACGGAAAAATTACAAAACAAAAGAAAAAATCAGAAATGAAGGGGTGCCACTCGGGAATCGTGGCACCCCTTCATTTGGACCCTAAAACTTGGTAAAAAATGAGTAATTCAGGATGGTTGGGAGGTATGGGTGCTGCTCTTTTTGTATTGATTAGTTTTCTTTTCTCCTTCATATAGATATTGCACCATATTAAATCTCTTTTTCTTTCCCATGTCCATATTTCTTCTTCAGATGTCTCCTGATCTTTCTGTTTCTTCTTACTTTGGGGACTCGTTCCATCATGCTGTGATGTAAACTGTGTTAGACTGTCTACACCAAATCCTTCACTTCACGAGCATTCCATAACTTCAACTTCTATTTTTTTTAACTTCTACTTTACTAATCTTCTTTACATTCCCTCTTTGTGATATTAATTTTTTATTGTGAAATTTTCCTTATCTGGATGCCTTTGCCTGTATTTCTCTTCATATATCTTTGTGGCTGCCTTTCTTCTATTGATTAATTTGGCTTTCAACTTTGCCTAAATATTGCACTGTATCAAATCTCTCTTTTTTTCTCATGTCCATATTTCTTTTTTATATTTTTCAAAAATCTTTAGGTTTTGTTGTTTATATTTTTGCACCTTTTTCCAAACAGATTACAGTTTCTTGGTCTATATAATGCTTTTTACAAATTTGTTTATTAATGAACACAATTTTCTCAATCTAGTTGTATATCTTGTGTTTGGAAATTCTGGGCTTTTTGCATAAAGGAACAATACATAATTTCTTTCTTATCCTCAGTAGTCCACTTTATCATCTTTATGGTTTTTCTTTGGCCTATCCGTTTTTCTGATTTTTTGTGGACTGCTGCTTCCTTCTACAACAGGTGTGCCACCTCCCCCCTGGGCCTGGCCTGGCCCCATTGTACGAATGTTTCCATATTTTGAGGATTCTACACTGTCATTTTTTCCAGTCCTAGCACCAGTGTGCCTACCAGGATTGGACACTTTTTTATCCAGGGTCTTGTGCACCCTGCTATATTTTTTTAATTTTTGACCTACTTCTGTCCATGATATATGCTATATAAAATACAGTCTAGATATCAGTGTCATCTTGGTGAGATTTTGTGAAAAACAAGGTCCATCTCCTGAAGTTACTCACCAAGACTTGAGGATGAATTCACTTTCAGCAATACTACTCTCCTTTGCTTGCTGACTTATCTCTCCATTCATTCTGAAATGGTAAATATTATACCACAAACTCAACTCTACCATTTGTAAATATCTTTAGCAGCAAAAATGAAAAAGGAAAACACAAGATATAAAACTGAATGTGGTGAGTAAACTGGCACATAAGTTACTGACATTGATATACAGCCATAATCAGAGACAAGTAGAAAGGATAAATATCAAAAGATCTGTTGTACCTGTGACAATGTGAGGTATTGCCAGCTATGCCAGGAGAAGTAGGGCAGTGGATGTGTAACATATGCCATCCCAGCTAGCTGGAATTTGATATATAATTACACAGTATGTCATTTGTACAGTATATCAAACTGATTTGGACAGATGCTTGTGTTGAAAAATGTATTTGTAAAGCTGCTTGCGTTAAAAATGTACAAACAGTGTGCCCTGCTGGACAGAAAAATAAATATACATGTATTATTGTAAATGTTGAGATGTATGTATTATAATAAAGGATACTGGAAGAGAAGGTTTTAATCACAGTCTAGCTGTAGCTAAGTTTGAAAATTTTTCTGAAATTAAAATTACTGGGCCTAGGCCATAAAGATTGTATCATACAGTTCTCAATGCAGCCAAAGACAAAAAGTCTGTACTAGGAAGCTTTCTGCATTGTCTTTGGGGTAAACTAATTGTTGCTCTGGAAGGGTGGAGGTTTGAAATTATTTTATTACTTCCAAGAGCTGCAGCAAGTCTTAGCAAGGCTCTATGTGTGTGTATTATTGTTACATATGTACTTAATCCTGACAGCTTCTAGCCAAGGGGGGTTGCATGGGAACCAGAAGTCAGATGACCAGATTTATGTGATGTCCTTCTGTAATCCATCACTAAAATAATGTTTAATGTTTAATAATGTTTAATACTATATGAGACTGAAGTCTCAGAGCAGTCTGTTTTTGTAACCTGACAAGGAAGGACCCCTCACCTACTTCATCTTGCCTTACTCTAGTAAGTAACTATGGAATAATAATTCTTTAGATCAGTCAGAAAAATATAGCGAGATCAGTTGAACATTGTTTTTCTGTAACTGTGTGAATGTGTCCACCTGTGTTATTTTTAATATTATCTGTGACTGAAACTCTGGTGTTAATTCTAAATAAATATTTAGTATTTTCATGCCCTTTTATTATTTATAATTAAATATATTTCATCGTGGCTGGTATTTTAGAGAATCTCTGAGAGTCTTATATATTTGGTGACAGCTCTGGCCACTCCTGAACGTCTTACCACATTGGCCAAGAACTACCATTTGTATTAATATTAATTTCACTCAGTATAATTGGATACCCTTGTAACATCCTTGGAGTAGCTGGTTTTGGAGTGTCTGGTGATGGTGTAACTACCTTGTAATCTGGGCAGAAGGTGGCATAGCAAGTAAATCTGTGCCAGCCTTTGCCAGCGTGAGTGAGTGTGTGTGTGTGTGTGTGCGTGTGTGTGTGTGTGTGTGTGTGTGTGTGTGTGTGTGTGTGTGTGTGTGTGTGTGTGTGTGTGTGTGTGTGTGTGCAAATCCAATCTCAAAGAGTGTATGTGTCAGCTGCTTGGAGCAGGGACACTAAACATTGGTTTACAGAGAAGGTGCTGGAGGACTTGGCTTGGCTGAGGAGTCCACCCTACAGCTGTGCTAGTGGGAAGTTTTACTGGGAATCTGGAAAGAGAGAGAGAGAGAGAGAGAGAAATCAGTCCCCAACTGAGCCTGTTCTCTGTGTGCTCTTAAGGGAAATTGTGCTTTATGCAGAGAGCTGCATCTGGAAATACTGGGTGTATCCATTTTTGTTCCAAGTGAATGTCCCTGTCTAGTGCCAGTGGTCAGGATTCAGGCTCCTTGATTACTGGCCCAGAGTGGGGACTTCACAGTACCATTGCCTAATGTCCAAGGAACTTCAAAGGGATGACAACAGAATTGTAGACCTTATTATGTGGTAATAATTTGGAATAGCAATTACCATAAAAGAGGACTGTCAAAAAATGTCTTAAATGTATATTTGAATTCAGATGACCCTGATGCTTTATGCATGTCAGAAAAAAATGTTCACCTGTTATGTCCCTCAAATGAGTCTAGTGAGTAATAACATAACATTTAACTAGGACAGACAAACATAACATTTAACTAGGACATAGCCAAACTGGAAGCATAGCTCTCTCCAGCCAAGATTGTCTAGACAGTCAAGAGGAGAAGGTTAACACCTGCACTACACCTCAAGCAACACATAGCCCTTCAAAACCCACACTATCAACACCCACACATGGCAATACTAAACCCACATATGCGGAGGCCCTTAACATTAACCTGCCCAAGCAACAAGGACCTCCAAAGCTGAAACACAAACACCAGTCACAACCAAAGTGACACATAGCTCATAACACCAGTGTGCCACCCAACAACAGCCCCTAAGGCAAGACAATGTACCCAACACTTTAGTCATAGATGACTCTATAGTCAGGCACACTGATGTTCCACTCACCAGGCTGAACAAGGAGAAAATTATAGTCAGCTGCCTGTCGGGTGCCAGAATCCGCCAGATAATGCATGCAATCAAGTCACTCCACAACAAGTACAAATATGACTCTGTCATTGTCCATGTTGGAGTGAATGACTTGAGACATACCTCCCTGGACTACATGAAAAGAGACATGGAAGAGCTCTCGGATCATGTGGCTCAAGCAGGTATGACCCTAGCCCTGAGTAGCATCCTGCCTTCGCCCAGAATGATACCACAGTATAAGGTCAAAATGACTGACTTCAAAAATTGGTTAAGCCTCTGGTGTCATTCAAAGGGGATCCAGTATCTCTCTGCCTGGGATGACATGATCAACAAACCACGATGCTTTGCCAGAGATGGTCTGCACCTGTCGCCCCTAGGATTCAGGTTACTTGCTAAAGCTCTTGTCACCCCTATAGTGCCTTTTTTAGGCAAGGTTCAAAGGAGAAAACTACCACCATAACAGATACAAGCATGCAAAATCCGAAGGTAATGCTACTCAATGCTAGAAGTCTAAGCCTCAAAATGCACTCTCTCGAGGCACTTCTAAAAATGGAGAAAATCGATATCTGTGCAGTAACTGAGACCTGGTTGATGGCTCCAGAGAGCACCCCTGCAATACCAGGCCACAACTCTTACCACACTTTTCGGCCACCAAACCATGACTGAAACACTAAAGGTGGAGGAGTGTCCATATTCACCAAGGATAGTCACACCTCCAGGCTAGTTGCCCAACACAATGCATCTGAAAGTCTCCGGGTGCAACTAACACTAGGTAAGACTGCAATCCAAATTGTAGCTTGCTACAGATCCCCCACCATGCCCCAAGATTCTCACTACACCTTTCTAAACATACTGGAAAATATTAAGATACAATCAAACACCCTAATACTGGGTGATATCAACTACCCTGCCATTAACTGGGAAAACTACTCGGGTACCAACACCTTTTCCCAATGGTTCTTGGAATTCATAAAATACAATGCCCTGGATCAACTAATCCATTGTCCCACCAGGGGCTCCAATATCCTAGACATGGTCATTACCAACATGGGAGATAGATGCTCTACACCAGTGGTCACCCCATCATTGGTCAGGTCTGACCATAAGCTAATCACCCTTGACATCCACATCCCCCCACCCCAGTAAGGAAACTTTCATAAAAAACTTCTCCAAAAGCCAACTTCATGCTACTCAAGTCAGAAGTGGTAAACTTCATGGCACCCATGCAGATGGGAGCTGAAAGTTTGACTGCTGAACCCTACATTAAGGCATTGTATGAGCACATGCACTCATGCATGAATCATGCCATCACAAATTGAACCAAGATGCTCTCCTCCATAAAAAGGAAGCCAATCTGGTGGTTCCCTGTCATAAACAAACTATACAACAGAAGGAAGAAACTGTTGCAGAAAAGAAAAAAATCCCAGGATGCAAAAAACTCCCTTACCAGCCTCAGTAAGAAGCTGAGATCCCTCATAAAATCCTCCAAAGCTAGTTACGAAAATAAAATTGCCAAAGATTCCAAAGACAACCACAAGGCATTCTATAGTTATGTCAAGAATCTAAATGGCAATGCTCGGATCTGCTCTGAGCTACAACAAAATGGCATTAAATATACTGATCCCAAGGATATTGCTAATATCCTGGCAGATTGACATAGTGCCAACTTCACCCCCCTCTCGCCCCCTAAAGGGCCCATCTCAATAGCAAAAGATTGCCAAATTCTGGTAATCATGGCCACACAAGTAGAAACCACACTCTCCAAAGCTAAGAATACAGCATCCATGGGACCAGATGACATCCCGGGCTGTGTACTACATGAACTACAAAATGAACTGGCACCTCACCTAAGTGTCATGTTTAATCGTAGCCTCACCTCAGGCTTCGTGCCCACTGATTGGCACACAGCTACAGTTATTCCACTCCACAAGGGATATCCACCTTGGATCCCGGGAACTACCATCCCATCAGTCTGATGAGCCTGATCTGCAAGGGCAGGGAATGCATTATCATGGAACTTATAAACAAAGACATTGGCAACCATCAAGCACTGGACCCCACCCAGTTTGGGTTTGTGAAGGGCCGATCTTGTCTCCTGAACCTGACTGACTTCTTCGAATCAGTCTCTAGAGCTGTGGATGAGAGTAAGATGGTCCACACAGCTTATCTGGACCTCGCCAAGGCCTTTGACACCATTCTCCACTCTGGAATCATAGATAAACTTACTAAGCTGGGCATAAATCCCTATGTCACTTGATGGGTTGCCAACTGGCTTACTGACAGAACTCAGACTATAAAAGTAGCCAACTCCATATCCAGCTCCAGACAAGTGACAAGTGGAGTACCTCAGGTTTCAGTCCTGGGACTGCTCTTGTTTGGCATCTACTTCTCTAAAGTACAGGCCAACACTAAGGGACTAAGGCTAACAAAGTTCGTTGATGACTGCAAACTGGGAGCCATTACTGAATCCCCAAATGATGTGGATATTCTACAAAAGGGCCTTACAGAAACAGATGCTTGGTGCCAGAGCCATGGGCTCAAGATTAATGCCAAGAAATGCATAGTTATCCCCTTTGGGAAAAAACGTGTACCCATGAATTACCACATAGGTGGCAGTGCATTAAACACCGAAAGTGTGATGAGAGTCTTAGGGACACAGGTGGACAGTTGTCTCACCTTCAATAACCACATCACCACAACAGTCAGGAAATCCTTCTATGTGGCACACCACATCACTAAGGGCTTTTCATCCAGACAAAAGAAGGTCATTGTCCCACTGTACTCATCCCCTCATTAAACCCATTATAGAGTACAACGCCCCATTTGGTATGTACCTCACAAGACATCTGCAACAGCTGGAAAGACCGCAGAAATACCTCACTAAAAGAATCACAGGCCTAAAGCAGATGCCCTATGCTGACCATCTAAAAAAACTCCAGCTATACTCTGTGGCATATCGTCTACTCAGAGGCGATCTCTGTTTAACATACAAGGCCATGTCAAACCCTGAGCTGCTGGACATGCTCCACTTAAAGAAGTCACAATTCCATAGAGCCACATGCTCCAGGGATCTAAACCTTGTCATCACAATGAACAAAACATGCTAGAGGGCTAGGTTCCTGACCCAGAGACTCCCCATACTCTAGAATAGACTGCCCCGTACATGTCAAGCAGAGCACCTCATTGGCCCTCTTCAAAAGGAACCTTGATGATTGGATGGGAGATAAGAAATTTACCCCAGGGATCATGTCAGTTGCCCTGCTAGACAGGGGTCCAGAGAAGTAAATATTGTGGGAAGAAATATCCAGGGAATTGTTATGGCTAGGCTTGTATAAGCCCTAGGGTCACTAGCCTAGTACCAGCCTATGAACCTATGAACAAGGTCATTAATAATGCTGAACTATCTTTGTTAGGATTAAAATTTAAATTACCTATAATTGCCTGTTGCTGAGTTAAACTACACTGCATTAGACAAAATTGCTTTAACTGGTTGATATATTTCCAAATATTCTGTTCATAAGGTGAAAACCATAACAGTATATCAGCTGGTTCTGCAGCTCCTCAAAAGATGCAGGCAACTGGATTTCCAGGATAATAACTAACTTTTTTAAAGGGAGCAAAATAAGAATTATAAAAAGTGTATACTTAGTATAGAATAATTTAGTGAAAGGAATATAATTTCAAGAAATAATCCAAGTTTTCTTCCACAAGCTGTCCCTCTTGAGCGAACAATCAACTGTAGCCCAAAGTGGTAAATGAAAGCACACAGCCAAATTTAACATTTTAAATTAAAGTATATAAAATGGATATTGAATTTCTTGAAGTAAGCATTGCTTTAACATTTGAGAATGAATACAGTTTATTCTGTCCAAGGGAGATAATGTAAACGTGTATAATGTTAACAATGGTAGTATGCCCAACCCATAAGTAACACAGAGTACCTTGTTGAAGTTAATTCCTTAATAATGAAGTTTTATACAGTCAAATACTTCAAGAGTGTAATGTGATGGTCACCGATCTTTTGACTGAAATGTAATATATTAGAATTATTAAAACCCAACAGAAAAAGTTGTTATACTAACCGTAGAAGACTCAGCATGCGCATGGAAAAGGCATACATTCTGATGGAAGCAGAAGAAACTAACATATAAATTAAAAAGGCAAAAGTACTCAAGTAAGGTGTGATAAACTGCCAGACAATGTGGATTAATTCATTTTTACATAATAATAACTTCAATTCTGGTTAAATATTTTAATTTGATCTTATAGTGACCTGTGTGGTGATACGTTTTTGTACTTCTCTGCTTTTTGTTCATTAGCCAAAAAAGTTATCTGTTTGCATTTTTTTTTTAGTTTGTACTGGGACCTTAGTCTTGTAGCTACATTTGTAGTTGTGTAAAGATACTATATTACAACAAGATTTTAGCATTGTTTATATATTATACTGCACGTGTATTTCGATAAGTAAAATTGTTTGTAAAATGTAGCTTTTTGTATTTTGAACTCAGTCTGGGCGTTTAATCAATCTTGTAGCTTATTTCACAATTGTTACAGGACTGTGATCAGTCAGACTTCAGCCCCAAATAGTCATTTATTACAGCATTACTGGTAAATGTCTACATAGTCTGGTGTCATAGGCTATGGTAGGATTGCAGTAGTTGCAGTATTGTGAATTCTGCTTCCGGAGATTGTGCTCCAGTACTTTTTATAGCCATATATACTTTCTTAAAGTTGCATTCCAGACCCTTTTTGTTTACCTTGCTACTTTTTTCCTCTGTTCTTTGAGTCCGCCCAGCTCCCAACTGATTTGCTGAAATTCTAAACACAGAACAAGAGCTCCAGTTTTAATTTTTTCCTCAATCCTTACATCCTTCTCTTGTGGTTTTAAAAGGTTGTGTCACTGGCTACTTCCCCTTATGGAAATCTAACTTCCAAAGTCTCTCCCTCCCCTCTTTCATTGTTAATCCCTGTTGTGTAACCTCTTTAAGTACTTCTCCACCTATTGTTTTCCATATATCCATAATAATAAGTGCTCACCCAGCAAAAAGTATTGCAGTCGAGTAAACCTCCCTTACTTCAAATTCCCCCTGCTCATTTTCCCAGAGCTCCTATCTGCTTGGAGCCCCTACCAGACTCTGAGGAGGTCCTGGATTAATCCTGCTTCATTCTTGGAAGATAAAAGATTTATTGTTTTGCTCTTCAGCTAACTGTTTGAGTGCTACTGCTTTATTTTTGCTTTATTTGCTGGTTCAGCCTTTAAATCATTCTAAAGCTCCTAAATTCTTGACCTTTGTTTTGTTTAATTTGTTTTGCTGTAATATTACAATCACAACAAATCTTTCTTGGCATTATTACAGCAAGAGGTTAGCAGTGCTCTGTACAGACATAAAGTCCTTGAAAGTAAATTTTATCTATAAAACGTCCCTTAGAACTGAAACCTGTAGCTTGGTGTGGCTAAAACAAATCAACTATGCAGAGACAAGCTTAGAGCAGGTAGTTTGCACAGTAGACAGCACTACTATCAAATCTTAGCACAATCTAACCTAGTCTAGTGCCAAACCCCAGAGACCATCCAAGGAGACTGCTTTATAACCCTGTCAATTTAATGCTTAAAGAAACAAACACAATATGTGACAGATGCGCATACACAATTTCACTGCATGCAAAACTCTCACATATAAACAAGAATGTCAAGAACACACACATTCTACATCCATCACACATAGTGTCTAACACACACACAGCCCAACTTATGCTGAGGCAGTAAAAAGCAATCTTTCCAAACCTCAAAGACCACCTAAGTCTATAAACAACAATGCTTATCCTCAGCAATCTCTAAAGCACTCACCAAAAGCAACACCAAATGGCACATCTATGCCTGCACCCAGTAGAGCCTTAAAAATAAAGCTCATAAGGCAAATTAACACATTATCCTGGATTCTTGTCATAGGAGGCTCCATTGTACAACAAACAGATGCCCAACTCACCAGACTAAAAAGAAGAAGGTAACAGTTGCTTATCTGGAGCCAACATCTGCCAAGTTACGCATTCACTCTAGTCACTATACAACAGCTACCCGTATGATTCTATCATAATCCATGTGGGAGTTAATGACCTGAGACATACTTCCCTGGACTATATGAAGAGCAGCATTGTCGATTTCTCTGAATATGTGTCTGGCATAGGTATGTGCCTAGCACTGAGTAGCATACTGCCTTCACCAAGGATGATACCACAGTGTGAAGAAAAGATGATTGGCTTCAGTAAGTGGCTTAGTTTGTAGTATCTTTCCAGGGAATTCAATATTTGTTACCATGGAAGGACATGGCCAATAAATCATGTTGCTTTGCAAAGGATGGTCTGCACCCATCTCCCTTGGGCTTCAAAATATTAGCTAAAACTTTATCCATTCCGTACAGCCTTTTTTTTTGGCAGTGCCAAATTGACAAACTGACCAGCATAGCAAATAAAACCCAAAGAACTCTAAGGGTGTTACTGCTCAATGCTAGGAGCCTAAATAAGAAACTCCACACACTAAAAGCTCTCCTCACTCTGGAGAATGTAGGCATCTGTGCCATTACTAAGGCATGGTTTAAATATGCAGAAAGTACTCCAGCAGTGCAAGGCTTCAGTACCTTATACATATTTTGCTCATCAGCTGGACAGACCCGGACAAACGTTGAAGGAGTCTTAATCTATAGTTGCAACAAGCATAACTCTACGTTGGTTAAATAGGATGATGACCTGGAATTTATCCACATGCAAATTAGCATAAACAAAGTCGTATACCATATCCTAGCAAGTTATAGGTCACCCTTTATTTTCTTAGTATCCCATAGCTTGTACCAAGCTCTACCTGAGACACTCACCATTAAACCAAATACCCCTCTATAGACTGGGAAACACACACTGCCTCACACTCGCAGGCACAATTTCTGGATTTTATTAATACAAATACCCTGATCAGGTACTGCACACACACACCAGAGATTCAATCATACTGGACCTGGTACTAACCAATATGGAGATGGCAGCATCCCCCCCCCCCATGTCACATCCTCATTGGTGAGCTCAGATCACGAAGCTGCCCTATCCAAAATAAAATTCAACTCAGTAACTCCAACAAAACCCTGTAATGATTAGGAACTATTTCAAAGCAAATTGCATCCTGTTAAGCAATAGTTTGTCAAAATTCAATGCCCTTCCCAACCCAGAGTTCACAGCAACCTAAGCAGAAGTGTTCATGTAAATGCTGTACCTACTAGAAGTACACCCAAAACAAACCACAGTGGTGGATTCCTATCCCTAGTAGGGTATGTAACAAAAGGGAAAAAGTCATGACTAAAATCAGGAAGAGCAACTTCCATAATCATATGAGCTCTCTTATTAAACTATACAGGAAATGAATAGGACTAAGTATGACGTCAAGATAGCCTTATAGGCTAAAGACAACCACAAGGCATTCTACAGGTATGTCTGAAGCTTCAAGGGCAGCACACATCAGTGTGTAGAACTGGTGGTCAGTGGTGCCATCTTCACTGAGCACAGAGCCATAGCAAATTTGGTGGATGACATATTTAGCTCAAACTTCACCCCTCCTCATCTCTCCCCCCCTGAATTACCTACTGGCATAACACCACCAGCTATTAACAAGGAGCAGGTCTTGGCAAAGCTCACTAAGGCCAAAAACACAACCTCAATGGGCCCCAGCAATATCCTGGGATGCCCCCTAAAAGGCTTGAAACATGATTTATCAAGAACACTTGAGTCAGTTTTCAACTATAGCCTCAAAACAGTCTTTGCACCATGAGAATGATCGATTGCAACAGTTATCCCACTTCACAAGGGTGGACCATCAACTGACTGCAGAAACTACAGACCTTTTTAATCTGACTTGTTCAATATGCAAAGCCATGGAACAAATTATCATGGAAATTATCAGCAAAGACATAGAAAACCCTCAGACACTGGACCCCACAGAGTTTGGCTTTGTCAAGGGAAGGTCATGCCAACTAAATCTGGTGGGCTTCTATAAGAAGGTCACCAAGACAAATGTATGAGGAGAAAACAGTGCATACTGCTGACTTGAACCTGGATAAGGCATTTGATACAATACCCCACCTTGGTATAGTTGGCAGACTTCCTGACCTGGGCATAAATCCCTACATAACACTGGATTGTCAGCTGACTCACAGACAGAACCCAGGAAGTCAGGATTGGTGAGACTACCTCCTCTAAGGGACCAGTCGCCAGTTGGATAACTCAGGGCTCCATGGTGGAGTACTCCTATTTGGCATCTACTTCTTGGAGGCAAAGGCTCCAAATGTCTGCAAATTGGGAGCTATCATAGATTCCCTACATGGCACAAACATCTTACAAGAAAGTCTAATATGAGGAGTCATGACACACACATTGCCAACAGATTTGTACTGATATAGAGGTAAGTAGATGAAAGACTTGCTCAAGGAATAAGAGAACAGTGTTAAATTATGTGCTAGTCAAAGGAAGTTCAAAATGGTGGGAAGCCTGCTTTAAAAGCCTAGGGCTCAGTTCATACCAAACTCCTGAATGATGTGTTCCTCCTGTACATGAGACTCAAGCTCCCATAAGAAATCAAACATCTGTTGAGAAGGAACAGAATGATCCATCTTACTTGCAGCATGCTATCCTTCAAGGGCTTGGTAGAGACACAGAAGGACAGTCTCAGGTCCTGAATACCCTGTCATTAACCAGATAACTCAAAATATTAACCTGGATGATCTTAAGTGAGATGGATCAGATGGTGTGGGGGGGCTGTCTTAGGGAAGATAACAGAGAAGAGCAAGGAAAGCTGTGACAGATTAAGTGGAATGGCATGAAGGAAGGAATTAATGCAAGAAAATGACACTGCTGCCTTGGGCTATAACCAGCCCCAGCCACACCCATATAAACTACACACTGGAGAGTTTAACAGCAGAGTTAATGGATATTGGTTTCCCAGCAATTCACCCACATCACAATAAGTCCAGTGCCTTTCAGCATTATCATAGCAATAACTGTATTTTGATGAAAATGACTTTGCATTAACACACACAACACACACACACACACACACACACACAACACACACACACACACACACACACACGCACACACACACACACACACACACACATAGTTTTCCATCAGGGGCTAAACTATTCTATTCAGTGCCACTACCCCTACCTGGTTTCACAATAACACTCTGCAGCTTGCCAGCCCAATTAGGCATATGAAGGTTGGTGTAATGGTTAAGGTCTTAATCTCATAGATACAAGGCACATGGTTTGATTCAGGTTATTTGCTAGGCTTTAGTGGCCTTCACAGCAGTTATCCTAGTATTCACCCATAATCACCAAGTTCACATTTACTGACCACACCTAAAATGAGCCAAACATGCTATTAATGTATGGCAGCTATAACTACTGTATGCACCCTTTCTCTCTTTAAAATGTGGGTGCCATGAGTTATAACTCACCAATTTTTATGCAGTTATCCTTATATACATCAATAAGCATCTGGCCACAAGCTTTTATGACAGAATGATACTATTTACTTTGGTTAAGAAATGCAGTTTGCAGATTAACTACACCAGCAAATACACAGTTGTTCAGACAAATGCAAAATAATATTAACTAGATAGATTGCATGAGAAAAACACTATCTGGCAGCTAGTTATTTCTACCACTACCTTCTTCTTTCGACTTTTTCCCAGTTAGAAGTTGCCACAGTGGATCACCTGTCCGCTCATGATTGGCAGTGGAGTTTTACAGTGTTGAGTTGCCAGCCCAGCACCAAACCTTCCACAGAAGGCACACACATGCACTTACTCATGCCTAGAGCCAATTTACAGCATGTCTTTGGGATGTGGGAGGAAACCCATGTGACCAAAGGGAGGACATGCAGACTCCGCATAGAAGGCACCCCAGCCAAGGATCAAAGCAGAGAGCCTCTTGCTGTGAGGCGGCAACACTAACTGCTGCACCACCATGGCCGCCCAGTTATTTCTACCACTACCACTAACTATAAATAAGAGTAACCTAGCTACTGATGACTTTTATGTATGTTGCAAAAGGCAAACAAGTAAGACATATCATCATGGTCTCAAATACTCTGGGAAGCATTTTTTTTGCCTTTTTATCTATGGACCATGACAAATGTTACTTCACTGCTTGCAAGCTTGATAAAAGTTCCCCAAACACTCCAGCAGGAATCCAGGCACTGACTGGAAAAAAAACAGTGTGCGGAATTTCAAATTAAGAGTCACTTTACTTATATAGAGACAATGGAAGGGTTTCCTAGAATGAGTTAACACTGGAAATTAATCAGCTAGCACAGATTTCTTTGCCTGCATTACATGAAATCATTTCAAAATGTTAAATCCAACTAACCTCCTCCAAAGCAAAGTTGCATGGATAGCTAGAAGATTCTAGCTCCAAATAAGATGACATAGCTTTTGATAGGGAATAACAGTCTAAGCTAAGTTCTGTGAGTGGTTTGTGAAACTGTTTTAATTTCAGAGGTTTATTGCACTTCTATACAAAAACAGCTGCCCTGTATAGTTTAGCACATTTCACACCTTGGTGCATCTTTATTTAAAAGGAGAAGTGTGGGTTATATGCCAATTTTTTCACATTTTATTCTTTGCTGCAGTTACTAAAAAGCTACATTTACTGTAGTGTTTCACAATACCCCCCAGTCCAGAGGCTAAACAACAAATAATTTTGCTTCTTGTCAAGTGTTGTAACACAGTAGATGTCCTGCATCCCACATTTATTAAAATGGCATCTACTTTTTCTACTTAATGTGTGATCTATTTGCTTAATATTTCAGTAATGTCTTATTCCTGAAAGGATGCAACCATTCTATCCCTTCCCAAGGTTCCCAGTCCTACATGTCCTGGGGAATTAAGGTCCAAATAAAATGTAATGTCTCTTTTCTGGAGAAACTGCTGGAAAAAAAATAATTTACAAGTGCCAGAATTCACATCCAGTTTTGGGTTAAATGCTCCTGGGCCATAGTACAATAAGGCAGTATTATCAATTACTGACACCATAAACTCAGATAAAGGTTCATAGGTTCATAGGTAGGTACTAAGCTATCGGCCCAAGGGCCTATACAAGCCCAGCCAAAAATGTACCCTGGGTTTTGCCACCCAAGAAAATTATTTTTTTGTACCACTGTCGAGCAGAGCCACCGAAGTGATCCCCGGGGTAAATTTCCTATTTCCCATCCAATCATCAAGATTTTTCTTGAAGAGTACTAATGAGGAGCTCTGTTTGATATAGATAGGTAGTTTATTCCAGAGTATGGGAAGTCTCTGGGACAGGAATCTATCCCTCCGGCATGTTCTGTTTATTGTGGTGACAAGGTTTAGGTCCCTAGAACGTGTAGCTCAGAGGGATTGGGACTTCTTTAAGTGGAGCATGTCCAACATCTCTGGGTTTGACATAGCTTTGTATGTTAGGCAGAGATTACCTCTGAGTAGGCGATATGCGACGGAGTAAAGCTGGAGTTTTTTGAGACAGTCTGCGTAGGGCATCTGTTTGAGGCCAGTAATCCTCTTTGTGATGTATTTCTGCGGCCTTTCCAGTTGTTGTAGATGTCTTGTGAGGTACATGCCAAAAGGGGTGTTGTACTCTATAATGGGTCTAATGAGTGATGAGTAGAGGGGAACAATTACCTCTTTTTTTCTGGATGAGAAACCTTTTGGGATGAGGTGTGCCACGTAGAAGGATTTCCTGACTACTGGGGGGATGTGATTATCAAAGGAGAGACTACTGTCCACCTGTGTCCCAAGGTCTCTTATCACACTTTTGGTGTTAAGTATACTACTGCCTATGTTGTAGTTCATGGGTACAGAGTTTTTACCAAATGGGATGACAATGCACTTTTTGGCATTGAGCCTGAGGCCATGGCTTTGACACCAGGCATCTGTCTCAGTGAGGCCCTTTTGTAGGATGTCCCCATCATTAGGAGTTTCATTTATGGCTCCTAGTTTGCAGTCATCTGTGAACTTCATTAGCCAAAGACCTTCTGTGTTAGCCTGTACTTCAGAGAAGTAGATACCAAACAGGAGAGGACTCAGGACTGAACCCTGTCGTACTCCATTTGTCACTAGTCTGAAGTCAGATTTGGAGTCTGCTACTTTCACAGTGTGGGTTCTGTCAGTGAGCCAGTTGGCAACCCATCTTGTGACATAGGGATTTATGCCTAGTTTAGTGAGTTTACCTATAATTCCAGAGTGGGGGATGGTGTCAAAAGCCTTGGCAAGATCTAGATAGGCTGTGTGAACCACCTTACCCTCGTCTTCAGCTTTGGTGACTGCTTCAAAGAAGTCTATTAGGTTTAGGAGACATGATCTGCCTTTTACAAACCCAAACTGGGTGGGGTCCAGAGTTTGGAGATTACCAATGTCTTTGTTTATAAGTTCCATGATGATACGTTCCATGGCCATGCAGACTAGGCTCGTCGGGCTAATGGGGCAGTAGTTCCTGGGGTCTGTGGTGTCTACCCCCTTGTGGAGTGGGATAACCGTCGTTGTGCACCATTCAGTGGGCACAAAGCCTGAGGTGAGGCTATGATTGAACATGGTACTTAGGTGGGGTGCCAGTTCGTTCTGTAGTTCGTGTAGAACGCAGCCTGGGATGTTGTCTGGTCCCATGGATGCTGTGTTCTTGGCTTTGGAGAGTGTGTTTTTTACCTGTGCAGCCGTGATTACAGGAACTTTGCATTCTTCCAGTATAGAGATGGGCTCTTTAGGGTGTGAGAGGGGGGTAAAGTTAGCACTGAACCTATCTGTCAGGATGTTGGCAATATTTAGTGCCATTGTGCTGTAACTCAGTGCAGATCTGAGTGTTGCCATTGAGATTCTTGACATAGCTATAGAATGCTTTGTGGTTGTCTTTAGAATCAGTGGCAATTTTGTTTTCATAACTAGCTTTGGAGGATTTTATCAGGGATCACAGCTTCTTACTGAGGTTGACAAGGAAGCTCCTCCACTCATGGGATTTTACTCTCTTTTGCAACAGTTTCTTCCTTCTGTTGTACAGTTTTTTTTATGGCAGGGGACCACCAGATTGGCTTCCTTTTTTTGGAGGATAGCATCTTGGTTCTGTTTGGGATAGCACGATCCATGCACTCGTGTAAGTGCTTATAAAGTGCAATTGCATAGGATTCAGTAGTCATAACTGTATTGTCCATCTGCATGGGTGTCATGAAGTTCACCACTTCTGTCTTAAGAAGCATGAAGTGGGTGGGGGCAGGATGTGGATATCTAGAGTAATTAGCTTATGGTCGGATCAGACCAATGAGGCGTTGACTTCAGGTGTGGCACACCGGTCACGCATGTTGGTAATGACTAGATCTAGGATGTTGTTGCCCCTGGTGGGGGGTGTGGATAAGTTGATATATATATATATATATATATATATATATATATATATATATATATATATATGGGCTCCATCCTATTGGTCAAGTGTTTGGTTGACAGCTGTTTAGTCAACCATTTATGATCGACTAAACAGCTGTTCGACACATGTCTGAGATCAAACATTCCCAGGTTTGGGGAATATGATCTTACCTCATGTTTGTGCATTCTCAGAGTTAGTATATATAATTAGCAAGGGCTCTGAGGGCTGCATGGGGCTTGCCTCCACCTGCAAAAATTATGTTTTATTTGTTTGCTTGGGGGGTTTTGCATGTGCTGAGGTTATTTCTCAATGAAAGAATAGTTGCTTGTTGATGTACCCAATTTCCACATAAAGACATCGATATTTAGCATGTGGAAGATGAGTGTATTCAGTGTACGCGAATACACCTGTATATATATATATATATATATATATATATATATATATATATATATATATATATATATATATATATATATATATATATATATATATATATATATATATATATATATATATATATATATATATATATATATATATATATATAAGTATTAGTGCTTATTGTGGTCAAAAAATTAATGCTTATTAAATATTTGAATATGTATTTTATATCTCTGGTATGATATATTTGAAAATAAGATAAAAACTGGTAATCTCCGTGGTATCCCCGAAGTCTCAAACAACCCACTAAACAAGTATAGTGGGTACAAAAACAAAACAGTGTAAGAAACTTCTCTGTGTGGAAGGTTTGCAATCCATATATATATATATATATATATAGATATATATATATATATATATATACACACACACACACACACACACACATATATATATATATATATATATATATATATATATATATATATATATATATATATATATATATATATATATATATATATATATATATATATATATATATATATATATATATATATATATATATATATATATATATATATATATATATATATATATATAAAATCTAGTAACCACTCCCTTGCCTGATAAAAAGTATATATATATATATATATATATATATATATATATTTATATATAGTTAGAAAGCTTGTGAGGAAACTATTATTTTGTTTTACTTGGATCACTTGTCTGTGTACTTAATAAAGGATTTTTGACTGGAAACAGACTGCCTACCCTGCCTGGATTACTTTTGAATACTTAGTAATTCTGTACAATATTTCAAATTATATATATTTTTTTTACTTAGGACGAATTTAAGCTCACTACTTCTCTACCCTTATCTGATCTGATTAGTATACAGTGATTAACTAGAGATATATGGACTGAAAATCTTCCACACAAAGAAGTTTCTTACACTGTTTTGAAAATAAGATAAACTTACTAAAAACAAAGTTAAAGTTTCAGGTTATTTATATGCTGTGTGCTCAATGTATTTAATAACTCTATGCATAAAAGTCAAATGCAGCAATTTATTCAAACTAATGATTGCAGATCTTTCACATCTGTACTTAATGATTTATGTAGCTTATATATGTATAGTACATAATATACATTTTATGCTGTAAGTGTATACAGTATCTGCATTTGCATTGGTCGTGGCTAAAAATGAAGTCCTTGGGCTAATCCACTTATACAAAGTTAATAAATAAACAATACTGCCAGGTGTTGATTTTGTAGTATGTCTGTTGCCCCTCTCCTGGAGTGCCTCCATTTTCTCTGTAAAGATGTTCATAACAGTTTAGATACTTTCTTACCAAACAATGCCTCATTTTTCAATTCCTGTACTCATGCTAGGCCTCTTTGATGGTTCTTTTCACTGACTGTCTGCCTTTAATTCATCTGATGTGTTGGATCCAAGGTGGACAGGAAATAAACCCTGACTGCAATGCAAGGGTCCCAGGTTTGTGTATGGGTCTGGGTGCAGGAGTATCCAATGATAGTGGAAACAGAAATGGCAAGACAATGCCTGTCCATGTCTCTTAACGGAGGGGGTGGGGGAATATGCTAGGGGCGCACTGATGCTTGCGGATCCCAGCACTGATAATGGGCAGAATTAAAGAAAGCATGGCAGATGGGCAAAAAAGGGGCATATCTGTGAATATGCAGTTTCCTCATATGCCACTGCATTCCTTATTGCACAATATGTCCCAGTATCTCAGGTGAGTTTGTGGCTTACAGCAAAAATTTCGAGGCATTGCAAGTGGTGTGGCAACCAGGATGCCTTCATTTCAACTCTCTGTCTCCTCAAACAAGCTTACAAACTAATTAATTTCATCAGCAGTTATGGGGGTTGGAGGAACCCAGTCCATGGAGGCTGGAAAGACAGGGAAATAAGAAAATAAGGAGCTATTGATCCTCGTGATTTTGTGACTGTTTTCAGCAGAGATGTAGCAAAAAGCTGACTGTGCACACACACACACACACACACACACACACACACACACACACACACACACACAAACACACACACATATCACCAATGATTTAATAGTTTTTCTTAGAAAATATGTTGTTTATATTTAAAATGCTAACATAACAGGAAGAGAGAAAGTCAGGACTGCAATATGAAATACAAATGTAGTAGCAGGTGAGAAATGACAGCGCTGGCTTAATCTGTGCAATTGTTAATCTTTATGATCTACACCAGGTGTCCTTTTGAGCTATTATCAGGTAATGAAACTTTTCTTTCAAAACTCAGAGCATCAATTAATTTGAGTCCGTTTTGCTTTTTTGTGCCGATTGACTCTGAATAACCCTGGGGAGCATTTCAGAAAGAAACTGCATGAACTTGAAAAACAACACTTTTTACAGAGATTTTTATGTTTTGTCCAGATCTCTTGCATTAAGAAGTTGAGAGGTATGCAGTGAACTCATGACTGCATACTTTTTCCTGTATTCTTCAACTACAGAGTGAATTTGAATGTTAAAAATAATTAGCTCCAGTCATTCTTTTAAATAGATTTCGCATGGAGATAGGGATAGGACCAGTTATGTTGCAGCTACCATTTATCTGAAGGTTACTATCAGTTCAACAGTCTTTTATTTGAATTTTCCTGTACAAGGTACCTTTGTACAGGAAAAGAATCATTTTTTAATGGAATCTTAAAGAAAAGAAGGGATTAATCTTACAGTGTGAGTTTTTGCATCACTTTATCCAGAAGTTGCAAATTGTTAAGCATTTAAGCAAGCTCCCGAAGCACACTATATAATGAATAGATAAGTATATGAGTGTTTTTTTTCAGGAAATAGGTCTGTGATGCCACATAAACTGTGAAAGTTTAAAATGAATGTTGTTTACTGAGCCATTAAGATTTCTCTTCCCTTATCACTACAAATGTCTGCCTTCCTTCTTATCTATTCCTACAGTCACACTCTGTTGAAGTTAACTCTGTCTGTGTCTTCTTTTACAGATGTAAACCCAAGACTGACTGTAATTCTTCAAATACAGCCTAATACAGCCTCTGCAAAATGAAGCCAACTACCTCCAACCTGGAAAGTTAGATCTTCTAATGTTTGATTGTATTTCTACTTGCTGTCTTCTACAGTTGCATTAATCTCAACTTTTATAATCTTTGTCTACTTTCAAAACAGCTTCACTCAGATATTCACTGTGCGTTTAGAATTTCTCCTCTCATATGCAGCACCTTCGATTTTTTAAACATTCAGTTCCTTTTACAGTCATTCAGAATAATTATGTTATGAAAATTCTTCTTCTTACATCAACAAAAACAGACTAATAAACCAATATGTTTTTATTTCTTGTGTTACTGCTGCCATATTCATTTGGGAATTGCCATGTAAATCTAATTAACTAATTGTGATGTTATGTAGCTATTAAACAGTACTAGGCCAACACATTGCCTTGAGGTTCCACGTTTGTGATTATATGCCTGAAATAAAGATATGTACCTTCTCTTCTTCAGAAGTGGTTGGTAATGAACGGTATCTTGATATATAGCCATAGAATTATGGTACTATTTTGCTGTTTTATCAGACAATCTTCATGGACATAATTACAGTGGATTTTAGGGAATATTCCCCTAACATTGCTGTACACATTGTTTGCCATCATAAATAATGTGGAATAATCTGCATATTAATGTTTTTGGAGCACCAATTTTAAATTACCATTCCAAATCCCTGTGCCATACTTGAAAGAGAAGTATTTGTAGCATAGTACTGCTCGCTGTCTTACTACAGTGTGAATAAAAACTTAAGTGACACCAGGTAAATCTTCCCAATTGCAGCTTTCATTTAACAACACTGTTTTGCATCCTGCATCTTGTATCATTCTCAGTGAAGCATGCAAGTTCCCATATTATTATTCTTAACTCATTAAAGCAGAGTGCACCTCCAGGCATTTCTGCAGTTACCTCCTACTTACGCTTCTAGGCATCAAATAGTGATTGTTCATATTTGCATTACAATTCCAAAAACATGCTACATTCATGGTGTCAGAAGATTTCATCAGCTAAAGAGATATTTAATATTATTTGTATGCTGTTTATTTGCATTGTAATGGTTTTCATATTTCTCTAAATATCTCAACATTCAGGTAACACAGACAGAAATACATAGCCTCATATGAAAGCTCGGATCCCCTATGGAAGATCGACAACTGACAACACCAACACCCACATCGCCGACACCAAAACACCGACACACAAAACACCAAAAACAGCGCTACTGCAGGAAAAAGGTAAATAACATTCCCTTTTTTCTGCTAGCAGGGGGGCTACACCCCGCCTGCACCCGCCGTAACTTTAATATACCAACTCTGAGATTGCACTACAGTGCAGGAATGGAAATCTTTCCATTCCACACTACAGAGACTTACCATTTCCCCATTGTCGGTGTTTCATGTGTCAGTGTTTTCGTGTCGGCGATGTGGGTGTACCGCAGCACCACAACCGCAGCATTGCATTACTGATCCATAAATTTCACAATTACTTGATAAAACAATAAATTCCTGCATATGCTTTATATATTTGACAGTATGCAAGCATAAGACTATGAACACAATAGAACTATCTCATCTTATACCCTGTCCCATATACTACCATGATTCTGATCTCATCTTATACCCTATCCCATATATGAGTCCTAACGGTACCATGATTCTGATCTCATCTTATACCCTATCCCATATATGAGTCCTAACGGTACCATGATTCTGATCTCATCTTATACCCTGTCCCATATATGAGTCCTAACAGTACCATGATTCTGATCTCATCTTATACCCTATCCCATATATGAGTCCTAACGGTACCATGATTCTGATCTCATCTTATACCCTATCCCATATATGAGTCCTAACGGTACCATGATTCTGATCTCATCTTATACCCTATCCCATATATGAGTCCTAATGGTACCATGATTCTGATCTCATCTAACGGTACCATGATTCTGATCTCATCTTATACCCTATCCCATATACGAGTCCTAACGGTACCATGATTCTGATCTCATCTTATACCCTATCCCATATATGAGTCCTAACGGTACCATGATTCTGATCTCATCTTATACCCTATCCCATATACGAGTCCTAACAGTACCATGATTCTGATCTCATCTTATACCCTATCCCATATATGAGTCCTAACGGTACCATGATTCTGATCTCATCTTATACCCTATCCCATATATGAGTCCTAACGGTACCATGATTCTGATCTCATCTTATACCCTATCCCATATATGAGTCCTAACGGCACCATGATTCTTGAAGCAAGTAAAGGTACACAGTCATTATGCCAGTTAAGAGTTTATATTATTCGCTGATATATCAATCACTATGCAAAGCATATTACTCATAGGTTCATAGGTTGGTACTAGGCTATCGGCCCTAGGGCCTATACAAGTCTAGCCAGGCTCTCAAGCTTAAATACTTGGATACATGTCTTTTAAACTGTTCATTATTATGTTAACTGCCAGATTACTTTTTTTATGAAAGTAAATATATTCATACTAGTCTGCATCTGACCTCTTCTGGTTATAAATCTGATATGAGATATACTGTTTTGTGTTTTGGACTGCCAAAAGGAGTGTATTGCTAAGTAACATTAAAGCATACCTCAACACATCTAAATCCAGCATAGAATGATGTATAGCCAGATATCCCTGCCATATCTTTCTCTGAATTACAACACAATGCACCTAATAAATGCATAAATCTATTACCCTGCATTTCCCTGAGATTAAAATAGATAATGTTTCAACTTGTCAGTTTCAGTTTTCTGATGCTGAACTCATCAGTTACCGCTCACATTGGAAATCACTGGAAGTGTGGTTTCTCTGCAGTTATACAACTATAACTTTAGTCTGTTTTAGTAATGGGAGTGTGAGAGTGCAGGTGGGCTGCCTCTCACAAAAAAGTGTTTTATTAAAACATGTTAATAAGAAGAATGTTCTCTTTGCTACAACAAGCCAGCTGAGCTTTCATATAGTGGAAACTCAAGAGAAATATGAGTAAAGAATATAAATCACTGTTTAAATAGATATTGCACTTAAAATCCATTGATATGAATTCTAATGACTTAACTACTATGGCTGTTGTAGGTTGATACGTACTAGGCTGGCTGCCCTTGTAGGCCATTTTAAGCCTATCCATTTTCCCTTTTTGTGCTTGAAATAACTTATCACATTTAGTTAAAGATTGGCCTTTCCTACCTCATGATAAATAATTTTGTATTACCCCTAATGAGAATAACTGGGATCAGACCGTAGATAATTTGAGGGGACCCATACATGACAAAAAAGCATTTAGGATCTGCCTCTATCAATTAGTAGTACAGGGGGACAGTCTTTGGGTAAATTTTTTGTTTCCCATCCATAGATCCAACTTGCGTTTGAATATGGACAGGGATGAACTTTGTTTTATATTAATGGGGGATATGATCCAGAGCAGCAGTATCCTTTGTGAGATATACCTGTTCCTCCAAGCTGTTATGTTGACGTTGCATCCTCTTCACTTCATTTAAGTATGTGTATATAATTCTTGCACCTCATCTTCAAAAATGGTTTTACTGACTTCCTCTTGCTTTCCTGAACCTTTACGAGTAGCATCTGCAAAGACTGTCATCTCTGCCTTCTCTTCATCCAAGGTGCTGGCATACAATGGGTTGCCATAATGTGCATACATACCTCAGCATGTACATAATCAGTGCCCTGCCACCTTGTAGACAGCACTTCCCATGCGCTTAGGTACATACCCCATCGCCATCATTGTTCTCCTTCCCCCACTCCCACCAACCCCTCACGGGGCCCAAGATGCTACCTGCACTTGGGTCACCTGGGTCATAATCAGGGCTCTATCCTTCTATAACAACAGAATTGGCTATGTTCTATCTATAGTCTGACACTGGTCCTAAGTTACCTGCGATGACCCACCACTGGACCACTAATTAAGAAGTCTCAATCCTCACCACTGGCACCAATGGGGGATGTACACTGAGAGGATATCAAATACACATGCAATATTTCCAGCTGCAGCTCTCTGCATCAAATGCAATTTCCCTTAAGAGCACACAGAGACCACAGTCAGTCCAGGGCTGGTTTCTCCCTCTTTCTCAAGATCCCCAATAAGACTCCCCACTGGCACAGCTATAAAGTTGAGATCTCATCTGAGTGACCAAGCCAATACCTCCAGCACCCTCTCTATTCAACCAGTGCTTTGTGCCCCTGCCCAAGTAGCTGACCCCCACACACACACACACCTGATAAAGGTTGGCACATGTTTACTAGCTATGCTCCCTTTTGCCCAGAATATAAGAAGTTTATCACTGCCACCAGCCAACTCTTTATCAGCTACTTTAAGGCCCTTAACAAAGGGTGTCCAATCTTTCTGTGTAATATTAATATTAGTACAAATGGTAGTTTGACCAAGAGCAAGGCTATTAGGTGTGGCCCACAGTGTCACCAAATAAATATCCAAGTACTCTCAAAAGTTAAATATGTCTCACAAAGATCAGACACAATGAAAAGTTTAAATATATTTAATAATAAATAAAAGAACAAGATTGCAGGACAGTCTCAAATAAATAAAAAATATCTAAACTAAGCTTTGCTATACTCCTGACTATATCCAAGAGAATTGTACTGCTCCCTGGAAACTTACTTCTATTTGTTTTCAGGTCCAAGACAGACTATAGAATGCTGTGTCTCTCTCAGAGAGTTCTCATATTAATACCTCAGATATCCCAGATAGCTTACAGAAAACATAATTTCTTGTCATCTAGCTATCCCAGGTGAAACCCCCACTGCTGGAACCTGGCAGTATTTAACATCTACTTGTGAAAATACATAGACCTCAGATCTTTGGCAGATGCTGGAAGTAATAAAACAATTGCATTCCTTCACATTCAAAACTAGTAATTATTTCACCAGAAAAACAATACAGAGAGCTCCCTAGTACAGACATTCTGTCTCTTGCTGCCATAAAGTAATTTAATTTCAGCTATTCTTCTGAAGTTAACCTCCTGTAGTCCAGTTTCAACTGTTAAAATATATACAATTAAACAGTTAAAATAGTGCATGTACATTTCTGTTCTCTTCCAGCAGAGCACACTGTGGTTAAATTTCAAACAGCACTCTGCAAATACATTCAAGCAGTTTGATACACACATGACATGCAGTTCTAATACAGTTGTAACACAAGCATCTTACACAAATTATTTTGATATTCACCAATGACATACAATTTATAAAATTCCAGATAGCTGTGCTGGCAGTATCTCCTTTTGTCACAGTACTAACATTGGTCCCCATTGCTTCAGTATATTTTCCTGTACCAAACTGAAATACTCCCTTGCCAACTTACACTTGAAGAATGGCTGCAGTAAGAAATGAGTCAAATTAGCTGGTGGCACAGACAGCCTAACTTGAGAAAACATTTCATAAGTTCAAGGCTCATCTATGCTGATAGCCCCTGACTAGACACTCACAGAGGGCACCAACATAGTCACAGATGAAGACACCGCTAAGGTCTTATTTCAGCAGGTCCAGGGTAGTTGATGAGAATTCGGACCTTAGAAAACAACTTTTCCTTTTTTGCAATCATTACAATACTCTCCTCATAATTTAAATTGGAAATGAAGGGATTTTATTTCTTTATGTCTCTTGCAGTAGCTTTAATGATTTATTTCACCATATCATCCTTTTTTCTCCTGTTTTTGTCATCAGACTCCCTAGAATACATTCTTAAGAAAAAGGGAGTATAAGAAATAGTTTCATGGTTTAAAAATGGCCTACAGCACACTACAAAAATGAGAATAGTTTACTAATGCATGCCTAGTTCTCCAGTGAAATATAACAAGTCAACCAATGGGTACAAGGCAGAGCACAGATGAAAGTACTTTGGATGGATTCACTTTAGATGACTGAAAGCCCATAACATTGAAATTCAAAACATTGAGACCAAAATGTTGAAAATTCAAAACACTGACCTTTTTTTTCAGCACAGGCTATAAAGTGAAACAACTATTTACTACATTTGCAATATGCAGTTTGTTACATTTTAAAACAGAAAAGTTTATTATTATTATTATTATTATTATTATTATTATTAATATTAATACAATGTAGAGTAGACGTGTCCAACCTGCTGCCCGCAGGCCGCATGCGGCCCTCAGAGCTCTTCCATGCGGCCCTCAACCTCTAACTGCAACATCGATGTACGCATGCCCCAAAACACTTTTTTGTTTTGTGTTTTTCGCTCCCGTGACCTGTAACGCTAATGTCGGTATGCATAAAGCACCCTTCTAGTTTTGTTTTTGAGCTAAAAAAGGTTCAGTGTGTTTACGCCATTATTTTGCGCCAAACAAACAGTGTGTGTGTTTGTATGTGTTCTTGCTGAAGAAAGACTCATGTATGGATTTGCCACTGTTGCCTTTGAAAGGGACAGCAATTACCTGTGTTAATAGGTAAGTATGGAGTGAGTGAGTGAGTGCATGCATGAAAGCAGAATTGTGTGCGTGAAAGTAGGTGTGTGTGTGTGTGTGTGTGTGTGTGTGTGTGTGTGTGTGTGTGTGTGTGTGTGTGTGTGTGTGTGTGTGTGTGTGTGCTTGAGAGAGAGAGGGCTAACAATGATCAGTCTACCTACTGAACACAAACAAGTTAGCTCACAAATATATCATACATTAAGAGTACACTTTCATTAAATTGTGGCTTTCCTGACAGGGAGAGTGTTGTATTGAACATGAACTCATACCTCTTAACTGTATGGATTTTCAAAGAATGTCTGGATTTTTGCCTCATCTTCCAATTTGTGTCTTTTGCTTAGGAAATAAAAGTAGTCATCCAAGGTAATGCAGTTACAGGGAGTAAGAATGAGACAGCAGCCTAGGCTTAATGGGTCAGTAGTGAACTGACTATGTGGGACTGTAGCATATAAAGTTGTATTGTTTTTTCAGACAAACAAAAAAGCACCTAGTACTGTTTTTTCATTGGTGGGTTCTAAGCAGTGGTAGATTGGACAACAGTAAGCTTAGCTATGGCGGATCATCAATACTGGCAAATCAAGTGGGCACAATGTCATTTTTTAAATGTCGGGGATTTTAGCGGTTATGTGTGTGTTTATGTGTTGGGAGTGCTGCAACAGTAGATGATTAAAGACAGAGACTTACGGACTGTGGAGAATATGTTTCTTTGTTTCAAAACCTAATACTTGGGTATGCAAGCCAGAAGTAGATTTTTTAAGACATAGCTTCTTGCCATTTACAGTGGATGGATATCTACATTTAATGGACAATGTATTAGCGTGGGCCTGTGGGGTTCTGAAGGATGCCAAGTCTACCACTGCCAATGTCTTGTAAAGTGACCTGGAAATGGATATTGGGATGTTACTGAAAAAATATAGTAAGTGGGCTTAGAAATATAGTTTAATTAAACAAAGTGTACTTTCAATTTACAGGCCATAATTTAATTTATTTCAGGTAGTCCAGATACTGGTAGATTGTATACCATTAGACTTAATTAGGGAGAGCTGTCATTCTGGCCTAACAAGCAGCCCTAGTTTCAGTGAAAGCTCTGTGGTTGCTTGCAGGTAGGAAGTTGCAGGATGTTGATGCAATGTGTTTTATGTATTATTTTTAATGCATTTGTCATTTCAAAGCATGGTCTTCTTTGATGCAAAAGAAGGCAGGACTGAATGAGCCATATAATGTTTAACTGACAATGATGGGATAGAAAGATTATAAGTGATGTATATTGTTTGCAGCTACAGTTGTTTCAATGGTGTCTGTCATGCACAACTATTTTTGGGCACGTGTCCCACTTATTTTTCGCTTTGTCCAGATTTCTTTCTAAGGTTGAGAGGTATGGTTCTATACTAAATCAGAAGTTGTATTTACCTTGGAAGACATTTCGGCATAATTATGAAAAACAGAGCCTTTTTAATATATCTGCTTATTTCCAATATAAACTGCCATGCAACCTTGCAAATAACCTTCTTATTAAGCTACTTTACTTCTTTTGGAATTGACAGGTATGATTCATCTGTTCGGACATAAGCATTGAGTGCTAATGTGACTTTGATTTCTTGCAGCAGTCTGTGGTTTACATAATCACAATAACTTTTCTATGTTTCTGGGTGTGTAATCAATTTAACAGTTTTAAAGATGTTTTCCAAAAATAAATAAATAATCCTTTCTGCACTTTGAGCTATTGACAAAGTCTAGGAATTTGTTTTTTTCAAAAGCGAAGGTCAGCATTACAGCTCAGTAAACTGTCAGTCTGTGAGTAACTTCTGCACAAATTAAAATGTCCGAATGTCAAATGGCTTTAGATTGGAGGGAAGTTTATTTTTATTTATTTTGTTTTATTTTACATTTGTTTACCGGGAATGTCCGACTGGGCACAGGTCCATTTTCAGCGGAGGCCTGGGGAGAAAAGCTACAAAAATAACACAAAACAATATAATACATGAGAGAGAGAGACAGCAAATTATGGATTGTAGTACTCATACAATATGGCAGAGATTACATCTCATAACAGTGAGAATCATTGCGGTACAGAATAAACTTAAAAACATTTTTTTTTACAGTTATAAGTACAGCAAGGCAAATATCAATGAGTTAAGTTTTTAGGAGAAAGCTGTTTGTACATAGCTGAAGCTCTGAAACAATATTTTGGTATGGATTAACCTGGGGATTGACACAAGTTATATGTTTACACCAGTATGTAGCATTATAGTTTATGGTTTTCTTACTCATTTACTTTTTGCCGAGCAGTTGTTTGTTGAGGAGGAAGCTACTACATGATAGAGCAAAATCCCTAATAGGGAAGGCATCTCTGATCAGTACTAGCAAAAAATTACGATCCCTCATAAAATCTTCCAAGGCCAGCTTTGAGAGAAAAATTGCACAGGACACCAAAGACAATCATAAGGCTTTTTTCAGTTATGTTAGAAACCTGGGATGCAACTCCCAGACTTGTTCTGAGTTGATTCTAAATGACAAAAAATACACTGAACCCACAGACATCGCCAATATCCTGGCAGACAGGTTCAGTGCAAACTTCTCCACCCCCCCCAAAAGAGCAAGTATCTATCCCGGCAGAGGGCTGACTCCCAAACATCTCAGATGCTCAGGTGAAGGCTGCCCTCTCAAAAGCAAAAACCACTGCTTCCATGGGACCAGATGGCATCCCAGGTTGCGTCCTACATGAACTACAAGAGGAACTAATCCCTCAAATAAAACAGCTATACAATCTCAGCCTCACTACAGGATATGTGCCCACAGAATGGCGTACAGCAACAGTGGTCCCACTCCACAAAGGTGGAGCCTCTACGGACCCTGGAAACTATCGCCTCATAAGCCTGACTAGCTTAGTCTGCAAGGCTATGGAGAGGATCATCATGGAGCTCATAAACAAAGACATTGGGGACCTACAGACACTAGATCCTACCCAGTTCGGCTTTGTCAAGGGCAGATCCTGCCTTTTGAACCTGGTTGACTTCTTTGAAACAGTCACCAAAGCCATAGATGAAGGGAAGGTAGTCCACACAGCCTATCTGGACCTTGCAAAGGCATTTGACACAATACCCCACTGGCATCATAGATAAGCTATCCAGCTTAAATATAAACCCCTATGTCACAAGATGGGTCGCAAACTGGTTCAAAGACAGAACCCACAGAGTGAGAGTTGCTGGAGCCATGTCAGACTCGAAACCGGTCACAAGTGGCGTCCCACAGGGTTCTGTCCTGGGACCACTCTTGTTCGGTATATACTTTTCCGAGGTACAGGCAAGCGTGGGAGGACTATGGCTCACCAAGTTCGCGACTGCAAACTGGGCGCCATAATCAACTCTCCAGCTGACACAAACATCCTTCAAAAAGGTCTCACAGAGACAGATAACTGGTGCCAGTGCCATGGTTTAAAGCTAAATGCCAAAATATGTATAGTCATACCCTTTGGCAAAAACAATGTGCCCACAAATTACCACATAGGTGGAAACCCATTAAGTACAGTGAAAGTTATTAGGGACCTGGGGACCCAAGTTGATAGCAATCTCTCCTTTGAAAACCACATTGCCAAAGTGGTTAGAAAGACCTTCTACATAGCCCACCTCATCACGAAGGGTTTCACAACTAGATCAAGAGAGGTAATTTATTCATCCCTCATCAGGCCCATCATAGAATACAATGCCCCTTTTGGGATGTACCTTACCCAACACCTGCAGCAATTAGAAAGACCCCAAAAGTATCTCACCAAGAGGATCAATGGTCTCAAACAGATGCCATATACTGCTCGGTTAAAAAAACTCCAGCTTTACTCAGTTGCATACCGCCTACTTGAGGCGATCTATGCCTGACATACAAAGCTATGTCAAATCCAGAATTAATGGACATGCTCCACCTCAGTAAATCTAAATCCCTTAGAGCCACACGCCCGAGGGACTTGAACCTCAGCACAGAAATAAATAGAACTTGCTGGAGGGACAGGTTCATAACCCAGAGGCTCCCTTCGCTCTGGAATAGAATTCCAGTTCATGTGAGGCAGAGCACCTCACTGAATCTCTTCAAGAAGAATCTCGATAAGTGGATGGGGGATCGTAGGTTTGTCCCAGGGATTACTCCCATGTCACTATTAGACAGAGGCACAGTAAACTAAACCTTAAAAAGGGCACAGTATACTCAAATCAAGGGGTGGCGTAAGCCATACAGAATCGGGCTAGGCTTATAATTGCCCCAGGGCAGATAGCCTAGTATGAACCTATAAACCTATGAACCTATGAACCTATTGATGGTCCTTTTGGTGGTGGGAAATTACATGGATGAATCCATCTCTACTATGATTTGTTTTTCTGATATTTTGACTTCCAGACAATTTCATTCAGTGAGTGGATGTCATGTGATTACTGAGGTTGCCTATTTTATATTTTTTTGTGTGTGTGTGTGTGTGTGTGTGTGTGTGTGTGTGTGTGTGTGTGTGTGTGTGTGTGTGTGTGTGTGTGTAAGCAAGATATTTAATATGTATACTGAATATAATTTTGCAAATGGAATTCTTAGTTAAACATGCCCCTCTTCTTGGGCAACTAGACTTGAGTAACCAATATTAGATCTTAGCCATCCAGCTGGGAAAGGTTAGTATGTGGATTTTCCATCTGGTTTGATGAAGGCTATACTACTTACCCAAGGACTACATTTATGGCTATCCATCCAGCCATCATGTTGCTGAACTACATTGTTTGATAATGAGAAGAGCTTTTTATAAAAGTTGAAGATTTTTGTGTCAAGAACCTGTCCATAAAAAGTGGCTTGTTTATGTTGCAGTGAAGGCTGTGGTGTTTGTAGTAAGCGTTTTTAAGTATAACCAGTATTTCTGAGGAAGTCTCTTAAGGCAGGATCTTTCTTAGCCTGGAAAGCAAGCCAGTGGTGAAATTTATAGGGGCCAGTGAGAGACAGAGGAAAGCAAGAAGCTTTTTAGTCTGTTTAGATAACTAAGTGAACTTAGTCCTTTGACCTTTTTGGTCAGAAATGGTTGTAGTCTTTCTTTTGGCAGGGTGTTTTGCTGAGGCACATGTCAAAAGGGGCATTGCACTCAATAATGGGTCTTGTAAAGGAAGAATACAGGGATGTTATGACCTCCTTGTCCCTGGATGAGATACCCTTACTAATGAATTGGGCCATGTAAAAAGCTTTCCTTATAACGGAGACAACGTGGTGGTCAAAGGTCAGGTTTCTATCAACCTGGGTGCCCAAGTACCATATGACTTATTGCATGCTTACAACATTGTTATTAATGTGATAATTTGTGGGGACATCACTCGCCTCAAAGGATGATGATACATTTTGGCTTTTAGCTTGAGGCCATATTTCTGGCACCAGTTATTTGTTTGGGTGAAACCCTCTTGTAGCTTATTCAGAATTGTTTTATTAAGTCAGTAATGTGAATTCTTTACTTTATTGCAAATTTGTTGGGTTATTTTTGTGGATTATAGTATTGTAGGACTGCTGATGTTGACATTTTACGTAGCTGGACTGCTGGAATGGTTTTCCCAGTGAGAAATGCTAGTGCTGTAGTGAGTATCTGTTTATTTGTAATATATATATATATATATATATATATATATATATATATATATATATATATATATATATATATATATATTAACTAAGATGTTAGAGTTAACTGATAGATTAGAGAATTAGAATGAGAATTAGAATTTTAAGGCAAATATTAGGCATTTATTACATTTATTCATTGTTCAAATGCACCTACAGTACAGCCAGCAGGTCGACTGTGGTCTTCCGGAGCAACAAAAGAGTTAACTATATGATATGTTTTATATGCGGCCCCAAGACCATTTCTGTTCACTCAATGCGGCCCCAGCAAGACAAAAGGTTGGACACCCCTGATGTAGAGTATACAGAGAAAAAGGTTGGCGAAGAAGACCTGGGATTGTCAGAGAGATGAAAGTAAACAAGAGTATAAGGAGATGAGGTGCATGGCAAAGAGAGAGGTGGCGAAGGCTAAGGATAATGCGTATGAAGAGTTGTATAAATGTTGGACACTAAGGAGGGAGAGAAGGACCTGTACCGATTGGCTAGACAGAGGGACCGAGCTAGGAAAGATGTGCAGCAGGTAAAGGTGATAAAGGATAATTAGGGAAACATACTTACAAGTGAAGAGAGTGTGTTGAGCAGATGGAAAGAGTACTTTGAGGGGTTGATGAATGAAGAGAAGGAGAGGGAGAGAAGGTTGGATGATGTGGGGATAGTGAATCATGAAGTGCAGTGGATTAGCAAGGTGAAAGCAAGGATAGTTATGAAGAGGATGAAGAATGGAAGGGCTGTTGGTCCAGATGACATACCTGTGGAAGCATGGAGGTGTTTAGGTGAAATGCAGTGGAGTTTTTAACTAGATTGTTTAATGAAATCTTGGAATGTGAGAGGATGCCTGAGGAATGGAGAAAAAAGTGTTTTGGTACCGATTTTTAAGAATAAGGGTGCTGTGCAGAACTGTAGTAACTACAGAGGGATTAAATTGATCAGTCACAGCATGAAGTTATGGGAAAGAGTAGTGGAAGCTAGGTTAAGAAGGGAGGTGATGATTAGTGATCAGCAGTATGGTTTTATGCCAGGAAAGAGCACTACAGATGCGATGTTTGCACTGAGACTGTTGATGGAGAAGTACAGGGAAGGTCAGAAGGAGTTGCATTGTATCTTTGTGGACTTAGAGAAAGCATATGACAGGGTGCCTAGAGAGGAGTTGTGGTATTGTATGAGGAAGTCGGGAGTGTCAGAGAAGTATGTAAGAGTGGTACAGGATATGTACAAGGGTAGTGTGACAGCAGTGAGGTCTGCGGTGGAAGTGATGGATGCATTTAAGGTGGAGGTGTGATTACATCAAGGATCAGCTCTGAGCCCTTTCTTATTTGCAATGGTGATGGACAGGTTGACATACGAGATCAGACAGGTGTCCCCGTGGGCTATGATGTTTGCAGATGACATTGTGATCTGTAGTGAGAGTAGGGAACAGGTGGAGAAGACCTTGGAGAGGTGGAGATATGCTCTGGAGAGAAGAGGAATGAAGGTCAGCAGGAGAGAAGAGGAATGAAGGTCAGCAGGACTAAGACAGAATATATGTGTGTGAATGAGAGGGAGGATAGAGGAATGATGAGGATACAGGGAGTAGAGGTGATGAAGATGGATGAGTTTAAATACTTGGGATCAACAGTTCAGAATACTGGTGAGTGTGGAAGAGAGGAGAAGAAGAGAGTACAGGCAGGATGGAGTGGGTGAAGAAGAGTGTCAGGAGTGATTTGTGACAGACGAGTACCGGTAAGAGTGAAAGGGAAGGTCTACAAGAGGTTAGTGAGACCGGCTATGTTATATGGGTTGGAGATAGTGTCATTGACAAAAAGGCAGGAGTCAGAGCTGGACGTGGCAGAGTTAAAGATGTTAAGATTTGCACTGGGTGTGACAAGGGTGGACAGTATTAGGAATAAGTATATTAGTGGGTCAGTCCAGGTTGGAATAAGTATATTAGGGGGTCAGTACAGGTTGGAAGGTTTGGAGACAAAGCCAGAGAGGCAAGATTACATTGGTTTGGACATGTGCTGAGGAGGGATGCAAAGTATATTGGGAAAAAGATGCTAAGGATGAAGCTGCCAGGTAACAGGAAAAGAGGAAGGCCTAAAATAAGGTTTATGGATGTGGTGAGAGAGGACATGCAGGTGCTTGGTGTGATAGAGCAAGATGCAGAGGACAGGAAGAAATGGAAACAGATGATCCTCTGTGGTGACCCCTAACAGGAGCAGCCAAAAGAAGAAGATTATTATTATTATTAATATTACTTTTTTACTCTAATGTAAGAAGGGATGGTTGGGAGCAGGACACAGAAACAGGGCCTGAATGGCTGGGGAAGGAGGGAGAGGGGGAGTGTCCTTTATCTGGCCACATTTTTTTGTGCTCTTAACTTGTAGAGTTGGGGTACTGTCTATGGGACTGCAAGAATCAGATTTGTTTTTTTACTCTTCACTTAAAAGAGCTGAGGATGATAGGGTGCTGAATTGTGGTACCAGCACAGGGTACTGGTTTAGCCAGCTATACTTCTACACTTCTGGTCATTCAGTCTAGTATCTTCTTCCCCAGTATTTTACTCTAGACCTTTCTTGTTCTCCCCATCCTTCTTGATGTATCTTTACTGGGGTTCTATACTACCTGTGCACTATCCTTCTATACAGATACTCAAACCAACCTCTTAACATTTTCATCATTGCTAATATTCCTTTCAAAAAATATTCTTCTGCCTATATCGTATCGACTTTACTCCAACTCAACTTACAAAAAGCACACTCACATACACGTTCACCCACTACCTGTAGATAATACCACTTCTTCCCTTTTTTACCTGGCACCAATTTTTTCCTAAAGCTAAGCCTGCATCATAATTCAGCATTTTTCCTCTTGTGTCTTTATACTTATTTTTGCTCGTTGGGCATTTCTGAGTACTCTGGTTACTATGTGCAAGAATCTACTTCTATAACAGCCAATCTCTTTTCTGTAAATTATATATCACTTTGAGAACTGGAAAAGATAGTAATTCATTTACCATTTATTCCTTAGATCTCTCATATTTCCAGGGCCCTTTTTCTTTCCAGATTACTAGTCTCCCCTTCATAAATCCTTAGAGGCTTTACAGCATAGATGCCTAATACTTCTGTCCCATTGGTTTGTGAATTGCAACTTGTATGCCAGCAACCTTTGAATCATCCAATGGGTACCATTCTCTACATAGCTCATTGTCTAACCACTCCCAGCTTTCCAGCCCCTTTCCCAGGCAGCCCATTCTAAATGGTATACAAAAGCACCATAAATACTGAAAAAAACACACAAATGAATGTCTGGAGCCACAAATGTTGCTGCTAAAATAACCTTTACTGGTGCATCAGTAAAGGTTATTTTAGCAACAACTTTCGTGGCTACAGAAGTTCTTTTGTGTTTTTTTCAGTGTTTATAGTGGTTTTGTAGAACCCATTCTAAATTATCATTTTTTATGCCTCTTAACTTTTGTATAATATTTACAATGGTTGTGCATCACCTAAAATATAGCATTCCCCACCCTCCAGCTTTACTGTGTGCCCAGTCTATCCTTCACTATCCTTCCAACAATCACTGCATTCAGTTTTGAAAACAAATGTCTCCAAATGAGGTCATAGCCCAGATACTTCATGAGCCCACTGTTCTAAATGCAGAGCTCCATCTTTAACCTATAACAGTACATAATTAACTACTACTACCTAGAGAAATAGGCCAAGGCTCCTACTCTGAAATGTCTTTAATTTCTCTTCTCAAAAAATCCTCTTGAGACCAATATTACAAATTTTTGTTTAAATAAAATCATTTAAAAGGGTACCATAGAAGGCAGTGCTGTATTACAGAGGAGATCTCCCATGTGGCAAAACAGCACATGGAAGGTAATTACCGACATATTCAAATAAAGAAGAAACCTGTGGTATTCCACCACAGCAGAAATCCACCACAATAGAGTCCTGTGTCAAACAGCAAGCAAATTTAATGGAAAAAGTAAAAACAGCATTAAAATTCCATAGTGATAAAAACAATAAGCTATTTAGCCTTCTTCAGATCATTATCTTTTGGTAGCAATGCCTAACAGTTACACTAAAAACTAACCAATAAGGTTTAAAATCAATGAACTTCTAAACCAATCATGTCAATTCATTCTTAGTCTTTATTAGAATATCCAATAAGCTTTCTTTACACTACTAAGTAGCCAATAGCTATGATTTAAAATTGGTGCCAAAAATATGCTAATATACTATGTTGGCCCATCCTACTTCAGCTATATGCTAATATGCACTTCTCTGCCTAGTTTTTTACTGGCTATAAGTGCCAAATGTATCATTCCAATGAATTTAGTTTTACATAGCTTCCCTGTTTCCACTTTGCTGCCACCCAGTGGCCAAAGTGTAATACTAACTTTTTAAAGATTTTTCAGAAGCATTTATTTCCATTATTTTTATTCCTGCATGGCTTCCCTGTTTCTACTTTGCTGCCATCCAGTGGCCAAAGTGTAATACTAGCTTTTTAAGCATTGCTATGGTGGTGTTGCAGTAGCGTTGTTGCCTCACAATAAGATGTTGTCATGTTCGATTCTCAGCTAGAGCGTCTTCTGTTTGGAGACATGCGTGAATGGGCGTACCTTCGTTGAAGGTTGTGCGTCAGAGCTGGCAACTCGGCACATAAAAATCTACTGCCAATCATTAGCAGACCAGAGTTCCGCTGTGGCGAGCCCTAACTGGAAAAAGCTGAAAGACACAACAACAAGCAAAAGATAACGATTTGAAGAAGGCTAAATAACTGAAAGCGCTTATCATTTTATCACTATGGAATTTTAATGCTGTTTTTATTTTTTCCATTAAATTTGCTTGCTGTTTGACACAGGACTCTATTGTGGTGGATTTCTGCTGTGGTGGAATACCAGAGGTTTCTTCTTTGTTTCTTCACTTTTCCACTGGTAAACCTTCAACAAGTGTAAGGTAGTTTTTTCCTTGACATATTCAAATAAGGCCATTCAAGGGGAAAAAATTAGGTTTCAAATTATTCCAATTCATTTTCATTTATCAGCTCTACCACAAGAGATATTTACAGCCCTGAGAGATATATGGATAGATTATGTTTCTGTATGTCTGTCTGTCTATCTATCTGTCTACATTTCTATCTATCCATCCATCCTTTGCTGACCAGGTAAGTCCCACTAGGCCACTGGCCACTTTTCAGGGGCAATCTGAATGTTACATTTATACTGGTTACAGGGAAAGTTTGGTCAGAACACTGGGGACATTCTCCTACTTGTTCCAATAAGTGTCAAAGGCTTGTTTATATCTACAAACAACTTGAACAGATAGGATCTCTGTTTATTGTCTCATCTAAAGGAATGAGCAGTATGGAATGAAGCATTGCAGTGTCAGTCACAGAAAATGAATCCAAGTACCTAAACTGGAAATGCTTTGCTCCAGCACTTGTATAGCTCAGGAAACAAAACATAACCATATTGTCTTATCTACAAAACTGCCTTTTAGTAGTGCAGTCATAAGAACTGCTCATTTAGGTCATCAATCTGTCTCTATGGTTCAGACCGTAGGAGGTCACAGTAAACTACAATAAATCATCTCCAATTCCTTCTACATCAGTAACCCTTCTGAGTGCAGTCAGGCACTTTATCTAAATGAAAGTGTTTATTTTCCAAGACAAACAAATGTAAGCTCAAAATGTGATAACTGACTTCAAAGCATTAGTGATTCACAGGAAAGCACTACACCTAACAGCCCCAAGATACATTTCCTCCTGTTCTCTTTTAGTGCCTTATGCACAACTTTATATGACAAGGCCATCTGTGCTCCCTGAGATCTTAAATTCTCACAGAAGTTAGCTTTACCCTCTTTTGAGTCACCTGACCCAGCACCATTAATTACCTGTCATGGAAAGCATTTTTCTTAAATTGCTGGATCAACTGAAGAAGGGTCTCAGAATTACAAGCTTTTAATTGCAAGTCAACTTCTCCAGTTTTCTATAATTAAAATTTGGATTTCAGATGTTAACCCTAATCATGAAAATGAACAGGATTACCTGCTATGCATGTGGGATGCATACTACAACACAAGAACTCATGCCTTCAGAGAAATAGAGCAACTGCCTGACTCTTAGAAAAAGGAAAGAAAGCTTGCCAGTCTTTACCTTTTTTTATTTTATTTATTTTGCCTTTGTTTGCCAGGAATGTCCAACTGCATTTAGCTAAACCCCTTTGTAGCAGAGGCCCAGTGAGAAATGATTCTCAATTTTTTTACAGAAATTATCAAGATTACACAAAGAATATCAATATATAAACAGCATACAGGTATACAGAGTGCATGATATTTTAAACAATGCGCATACATTTGCAGAGAACATGAATATTTAAGCATTGTTTGTATATTTACAAAGCGTATCATAATATATACTATATACAAGTGATCTCATGAGTCTAAGTCATTTGTAGTGTAGATTCTTATCCATTTGGTGGTGTAGCGGAGTGGGGCATCTAGTGTTCTGTTCTTAGCCTACTGTTCTGCTTTTTTCTATAACAGATAAATAATCCCTTGCAGGGTAATCCTGGTACATTCCACTCTGACAGCAGCAGCCTAATTTAAAAATTTTGTGCATGGAGCATTACAACACAGAAGCACTGTCTAAGATGGGGCAGGCTGTTGCATAGGCTACAGGGAATCTTAAAACTGTCCTCCCATGGGTAACCAAATGTTGCTTAAGATTCAATCCAGTGACCTTCCCTGAAGATGGTAATACTAGCACATAGGATACTTCCTATAACAGTAGACTTTGAGGACAGGTCACTGTACAATCAACATTTGTCTCCCTCTATCCCGTTTGGGAACTCTATATACTTGCAGCAATGTTTGTGACTTTACAAGTGTTTCTTGGTTACAGCTGATACCAGTACTAATTTCAGTAAGTACAAGAACTGATCCTTCCCATCTCTGCAGGACACCCTAGTTTGAAGACCCAGCAACAAACAAAATATACTTATACATGAGGTGTGTACCATCTGCATCCAGCCCTGTGTTGGTCCTTCAGGGAAGAGCCACTACTAGAAAAATCTGGAAGGTATAATGGAGAAATGACAGTGAGTAAATGCAAATGTTATGACTTATGGTTGCAGTAACCCTTCCTGAGGAAGGTCCCAATATTCAACAATGCCATAGATTTCAGTCTCTCTGTCTCTTTTCAGTACCTGCAAGGTCACCACTTGGATTTATGGATTTACGTTAATGGCCTGGTATTAAATAGAAGGGTTTATGGGGGAATAAACTTCCAGTTCTTGCAAATGCCTTGATTCTGCAACATTTAGAACCTTCTGATTTGAAAAAAAATGTTTGCCAGGCTGGAAACAATAGCAAAAGCCTGTTACATAGCCATATGTCATTTGTCAGTAATTACATATATAAAAGATGACAAGAGAAGGAAGTACATCTTTCACTTGAGTCCTATGGGGTTGATATTGCTATTTGGTGGAGTTACTGTCACTGAATGGGACTACTTCTGTGAATTCAGAGTTACTCAGTACTTCATTGTTGATTATTGAGTAATTTGGCATATAAAACTCTTGAAATATATGACACGCAAATGGCATTTCAGATATTCACATTATATAGTTTCCAATGTATTCTTTTCAAAGTTTGAAAAAAAATGCATCAAAGAACTGAAAAAATATTTTGTTAATCATTTCTGCATTCTGTAAATTCACATCCAGTGATTCATACCAGTGTTTCCAGTTGTAAGAACATTTTACAAAAATCAGTTGTCACTGTATTCTGGTCCATATCTATGTCCTTTTGCTGAACTGAAGACATCTGATTTCTATGAAACTGCATTCTAAACAAGCACAGTGGTTATATGCACTTTACCTAATGTGTTCCTGTATACCAATTATTGTTAAAACACACTAAATCCTAGTGATACCTCTAGGCATTTCACTGGAACCCTTTTAGTGACACCTTTAGTTATTTAATATTGACTGATTATGCTCAAATTAATAATTCTAAAAAGGATGTTACACAAAAAGCACTTATATAATTAATCTTAAAGCTTTCACAATGGGAAACACAACTGCATCGATACTTGACCTTTGTGTACTGCATCTAGAGAGATATCAAATGTTGTTTGTGTGCTATTTAATTGTCATAATATTCATATTTGTCTGAATTAATACAATAACCCTGTAACAAAGACTGTACAACTGAGCCTCTTATGAAATTTCACAGCTGAATGAACAAAATGCTGCTGGCAGTACGAGTGTACCTTGAGTGCTTAGCAAGATGCTATATGCTGTTTACAAAATATTATAAAGGTTCATATTTATTGTGTTTACTGTGACTTATACAATCCAGTATAAGATGTAACATCTAGTGAATGTGACCACTGTAAAGTCCAGAGCTCCACTGGAAGGAAATAGTAATATAAAATAGTAGAAAATGGATATTATACCATGACCCCCCCATTAATATTCCAAAATGTGCACGCTGATTGGCCAGCGTGCACGTTGTAAATCGACTTATACTAATGGAAAAAGGTCCGGTCGCCCGGACTTTTTCCATTAGTACAAGTCTTTTTTAAAACACTGTCTCGCTATGTTAAAAGTGTTTAACATAGCGACACAGGTTTAAAAAAAGCAACGGAGATCTCCGTTGCTTATTTTAAAGCTGTCTCGCTATGTTAAACCCATTTAACATAGCGAAACAATAAAAAGCAACGGAGATCTTGCTTTCTCCGTTGCTTTTGGCCACAGCTCTGATGTACTGCGTAGGCATGCGCAGTACATCAGAACTGCCGCGGATACCAGACAGCTACGGAAGGGCAGCAAAGAGGCATTATACAATGCCATTATTTAAGAAAAGTAATTATTTCTTTTCTTAAATAATGTCATAGTATAATAGCAATAACCCACTTCTGGGTGTGGGTAATGCGGGATTTACCCACGGTCGTCTTTGTTTGGTCCCTCAGGCTTCACCCTCGGGACCAAACCACACCATCCGTGGGTAAATCCCGCATTACCCACACCCAGGCGTGGGTTATTGCTATAATAAAGCCATCTTTATAAAACAGGACTCATTAAAGAGGAAACTAAATGAATTATATCAGCCTTGAATGGGATGTGCATTGTAAAGCTGAAGCTTGACTATACTCATGCAAATACCCCATTAATATGAAGAAAAAGCAGATACATAAACAAGGGTCAATAAAGAAGTAATATCCACTGTTTGAATTTTGTTTGCACCAGGAAAATACAGGGAAATAACTATTAATTACTGAAGTACAGGAATATATCTGGGGTGTATCCGTGTACAGAATTATAATGAAAACAAGGTCACTATTGGTTACACAGCAGTAACTTTGCAGAGATATAATTATGCAAATGACCCATTGATGGTAAGTAGAACCAATTTTAGGCCACAGAATACACATAATTTTTTACTTGACCAGGTGAGAGTGATACATGTCTCACCAACTTCCACAAGATTATGTCTCATTGACTCCCCACCTCTGTCTAATTCATCCATATGCTATATGACTGTGGAAGCCAGGCAGCCCATTCATTATACTGGGTTGGGAGCCATGCATCCCCAGGCTAGACGAGAGACCTGTAGCTCAATCATTACACAGGGGTGGGAGCCAGGCAGTTCCCATCTAGATGGGAGACTCATAGCCCATTCATTATACAGCTGTGGAAGCCAGAACCCCCCAGACAAGAAGAGAGACCTACAGCCCATTCATTATATGGCTGTGGAAGCCAGGAATCCCAGGTTATGCGGGAGACCTACAGCCCATTTGTTATATGGCTGTGGAAACCAGGCATCCCAGGCTAGATGAGAGACCTGTAGCCCAGTCATTATATAGGGGTGGGAGCCAGGCAGTCCCCATCTAGATGGGAGACTCACAGCCCATTCATTATACAGTTGTGGAAGCCAGGAACCCCCGACAAGAAGAGAGACCTACAGCCCATTCATTATATGGCTGTGGAAGCCAGGAATCCCAGGCTATGTGGGAGACCTACAGCCCATTCATTCCTGTCTGGGAATCCCAAGCCAAGGCATCCTTTTCCTTAGTGGTGAGAGCTGTGTGTTATAGAGTGGGTCGGCATACAGGTTCTACCTAAGCTAACCCAGACCAACATGGTTATTTAACTCTCTCTCCAGCTGTTGGCTGGAGAGAAGCATATATGAACACATGCACACCTGACTCTTCCAAGACTGCAGTGTTCATGTTCACCTGGCAGGCTGATCTTGATTGACCTCTTCAGCAGTTGATGACCCACACTCTGGTAGGTATTTCCAAAGTGGTGGGGCAAGCTGCCTCCCTCCCTCCCCCAGTATGGATACGCCTGCGTTAGCTGCTCAAGTCCATCCACTCCTGCCCAGTCCTTCAGACACGCACGCTACTAACCAAGGTGACACAACATATCTGCTTTCAGTGTAGGCTGCCAGCACACCAGAGATAGTGAAGGTTATAAGCTGCTTACAGGTCTCATACTGGAGACCTGAGTTTGAGATCCTCCATTTCTACCAACATACACTGTATCTCTCAACTAGTCAACTAACCAAAAATGGGTGAAACATCAACTGTATAGAGAGGTACTTGGGTCTAATGAGCTCAAAAAGTTAAAACAAATTTATAAAAACATGAAGAATGCTGCCTGTATCTCTGCTTTATATTGAAACTACTTTAAACAGTATGAAATGAAAGTATTTTGCAGAGATGAAAACAGTCTTGGATTGTTTGCTAGTATAGCAGGCTGAAAAATTATTTGCACTTACTGTTTTTTGTAGTTCCTGAATATTCATTTCCCAGTTTTTGTCTTCTTGAGATATTTGGCTAAATGAAATGGGAGTTATGATTTACAAATCAATTTTAGAAGGAATATTATCAAGCAAATATAAACTAGGATTTATAAATCAGTTTTACAATGCTTCTACATGCTTTCCATTATAGATTTAATTTCCATTTCATATTACATCAGCATATTAATGAGACCAATTAGTTTTTATACACCTATTTCCTGAAAATGAGAATTCAATTACTTAACTATGCCTTGAAAAGCAATGAACTGTCAGGAATTTCTTTTCAATAATTTGATAAAACAGTTATAAAACAACGCAGGTCACCTAATATACTATTCATATACAACACATCTTGAAGAAAAAAGAAACAGTTTTATATTTGGCTAGAATAATCAATATTATTTTTCAGTACTTCAAACTGTGATTGCTTACGAAATCAAGATGGACATACTTAATTCATGCATTTGTATTCCACTGCTGGATTTACATAATGAAATTATAATTATTGCTATGTATTTTATAACAGGTTTGCAGTTATTTAATGAGACAATTTGTATACATCCAGCAATAAGTCTCCCTCAAATGTTAATTGCATCAATTTTCTCCCTCATTACTACATAGACTTTCAAATCTTGTAGGCTTTCTGAACAGCAATGCATATTTTAAGAAAATATAATATCACATTACTTACTGTTCATGACCTGTGTTCCTTAAATGAATATGATAATTTTACACCACAGAATTTAAAATATACCGTTAATCACATCAGTCACATCATCCAATGCTATCACCCCGAATTTACCATTCAGAAATGCTGATATAATAGATATAATACATACAGCAGTAGAACTATATACTAATGAATCAAAATCAAACTGTAAAATCAAACTGCAGGAATAAGAACATTGTCAAACATATCACCATTGATTTGAGCTTCTTACCGCTACAAAATGGCTGTCTCTCATGTCTTTGTTAAGTAAAAATATGTTTTCACAAATAGCACATATTTAAATTATTTAGAAACATAGTATTTTGGTAAATAAAAACCAGCTGCCTCATGTAATCTGCCCGCTATTGTACCTAGTAGATATGCAGCTGTTCCTTGTTAACCAACAGTCAACATTTTCAGATATCATATTAGAAAATGTGTCATGTCTATCCCATTAAATTTTGAATTTAACCATAATTTTTTTAATTCCATACTTTTTTCTGAAAGCTATATTCCGTGTGTTCACAACCCTCCACGATTAATGAACTTCTTCACATCTTCACATCATCTGTCAGCAGTTTCCTCTGTAATCTCATATTATGTTCTCCTCCTTATATATATATATATATATATATATATATATATATATATATATATATATACTCATTTGGACTTTGCTAATTCCCCTTTGCTACTTAAAAATTTATATCCTGCCCCCATCTCTCTTCCTTCCAAAATAGAAATATTAAGTTATTTTAGTTTTCCATTATGTTTTTTCTGGTAAATATCTGTATTTGTATAATTGTCCTGCCTTTCTCTCCATATCATCTCTTTTGTCAATATTTCTATAATAGTGGGGGGCATGACTGACTCAAATGAAGAAGTTCTCCCTCAGTCCTAGGAAAAAAACAAATTATTTAGCCCACAATTTACTATGCAAAGCTCTTAACATGGATTCACTTCTAAAACTGAATGCCAATCAAAACAAACTTGTGGAAAAATATATCACCCTCTTTCACAAGGGTGAAGCCACTGTCATATAGAACACAGGGGCCATCTGCAGCAGAATTAAGACAGGATACAATATGAAAAAGTTGAAGAAAGGCATCGTGAGCAGGAGAAATTCCAACAAAAGAATCAATAGTGTCCAAGGCAATGATGCAGATCCCTACACTTTGGTACTTTACCAGAGAAATAGAACTCTTCTAATGGAAAATCCTGGTCAAAGATTTACTCTGAATCACCATACTTAGTGGATAAGAAATGCTGGTCTCAGGAAACTAGACAAGAGTGTCACTGATGGAAAAAGAATTTCAAGGGAATGGCAATTAGTTGCTTAGATCAACCATATGTAAAATAGTGTATATATGCTTTGTCATTGGGGGCTAAATCATATAATGCTCACCACTGACTGATTTTAGGATGAAACAGCTGGAGACTCGATACTAATCGATGCTTAAAGTTGAATGTATTGTTTTTTCTTTTTCTTCCCCGAAACGAGAACAAGAAATGAAGGTTATATAATGAGGATCTGACTGTATATCCAATCCTGTCACTTTTTTCTTCTGCAGCTAACCTACCTCATCACACTATGATATTTTTGAATATATATGGTTGTATTATTTCTGGCATTCATTGGAGTGGTAAAGAGTCCAGCCATCATCCCTAGATTGCCCTATTGTGCAGGGCAGGTAGAGGTAAAACTGTATTCTATAATGGTGTAAGTTCCTGTAAAGTCTTAATCCATAGTGTAGCTGCAGTGTGCAAGTACCACCTAGACAAAAGCCCCATTCCCCCAACAACAGCCCATTATTCAGTTTCTAGCAGTGAAGGAGGGTGGTTGTTGTTGTTGTGATTTGATCAACATTATATAGATGAGTAACAGCATCAGTGAAAATGTTGGAAATTCGTACAAACAACTCCTTTATCTGGGAGAAAAATGCTATCAGTGTTGCCATTCTGTGCAATGCAGGGTAACCTGCTACCATTACATACTCAGCGTCTGCCCTCAGCAGTGATTCAGTGGTGATCCTGGTAATACCAGCGTTTCTGCGGCAGGTTTCTCATATTAACAGATTATGCTTTGTGCACTGCCCTGCAGTCATTGCAGGGAGATGCAAACTATTTATGAATCTCTGCCTTCCAAGACCACATGTGTCTCTCTATAGGTAACAGTATAGGTGTTCATTCACAGAGAAAGTACATGTTCTATGTAAGTATTACTACCTAGACATGGTACAAGGAGGCAATGGCACCAGAAATTCCATCCAGGATGTATGATGAAACCTGTGAGAAAAACCTTCCCATCTGAAGCATGTACTGACTATTCACTAACTCCAAATGAGATATTAACATTTCAATAATGGAATTGGAAACACAGGATAATAGAGGACATGTTCCTTGGACAGACAGAAAGCTATGTCTCATTTACCCCTCCATTCCCATTGTATTTCCAGGTCACTACACTACGAGGGAAAAGGAATTCCTATTTTTACTACATAAAGAGCAAGTGCACACTTAGTTAAGACCACCTGCCTCCCAACAGGACATGCATTCCACTGCCCCTCGCTTATCTATAGTGTGAGATAATCCATGATTGTGCATGGGTATATCAGGATTTAACCACAGTTGTTGTTTGATCACAAGGGCTTTGCCAATCATGGATGAATCCTGATTTACCCACAAACAGGAATGGACTATTGCTTTTATACAATGACATTATTTAAGAAAGAAATGACTTACCTTTCTTAAATGTCTTTGAATAAGGGCACTGTAGTGTTCCTCCCTATTCTTCCTGGTTTAGTGATGTACTATGCACGCATATACAGTCCCACAGCTGCACAGTATATCAGAGCAGCACAGGAGAAGCAACAGAAAACAGAGAATCTCGTTTGCTGTTTTTTTTTCTGCCAAAGATTTACGAAGGACAGTGCAGAAGTACAAATAAAATCAGGTACATTTCCGATTGTTTCATTTTGCAAACCGTACCCAATTTTTCTTGCATTTTGCTCTGTCCCTCAACGTATTCCATTACAAAGTCCGACCACTCAATGGTACTTCAGCAGCCGGACTATTTTCTATTGGTATATGCTCGATTTACAATGGGCACACTGGTTGGGCTGTCCAATTGGCATGCTCTTTTTTGAATAGCAATGAGTAGTCATTGTATAACGCAACATATTTCTTTTTTGTACAAGCAACACTTTTTCTTTCATTTCATTATATGTAAGGTATTGTCAGCTATTTCTGAAAAAGCACTGTCAGAATCACCAGCAAAAAAGTTGAAAGCAACTAATCCATGCTGAAACCTTATCACTTTGCAATTTATTTCTCCATGGAGATATCTTACCGTTTCAGCAGCACCCAATGTACTATAAAGGAATGCAGATGTTATAATTTAAGTGTTATGTACTGTATACTGTAAGACAATGATTGGGTACTTCCTCATAGCGCTCTGCTTTGTGTGGTCAGTGGGCTACATTAATCATTCTCCAACAGCCAAAAAAGAAAAATAATAGGCAGTTATGAAAAAATCGCATTGCTTTCGAAAGTGCTGTCAGAACTGCTAGCAAGCAGTAGAAAAAGAACTTCTGAAATAATTTTGTGAAATGTAGCTGATACATAGTAAAACATTCTTATTTTGCAGTTTATTTATTCCACTATGGAAACATTGCCTTGCTGTTACAGTTGTACCTGCAGCTGGCTTTTATAGGTGAATGTTAAGAAGAAAGACAGAGGGAGGATTACTCTTCTTATCATGTGCTAAATTACTCTATATTTCTGATGATAGTTGGATGTCTGGCAGGAAATGGGAATATCTTTTTGGCTGTATCATGTGTACGATGCACTCAAAAGTATTATTAGGATAAGAATAGGAAGGATGCTGGATTGATCTTTTGGTTCAATGCAATGTCTGAAATAATTTTAGGAATAAAGTAAATATTACAAAATAAGGCTACTCTGTCTTTGTGGAAACCCATAAAAGTGCATCTACTGGCTGAAGGGACGGATACAATCAAAACTGTTATTCAAGTGAAGAGCTTCAAAATAACAAAAAAAAAAAAGCAAGCTCAAAAGAATTGTTTAACCAATCCCTCCAGTATGAAGTTTCAGCCCCATGAAGACGGAACTTATGAAATATTTTGACTGTGAGACAAGTAGCCTTGGGAACCTAAATGGGAGATAGAGTATTTTTTTACACCAAATTAAAATCTCTTCTATTTTCAAAGGCAAAACCTTCTAAGTAGAACATTTTTATCCTCATGCAGGATCTTAGTTAACTGAAATGAAGATAAGTACTCTGAAGAATTAAAATAACTTCTGGGATGTCAAACTGAAGGGAAGTGTATAACACTTGACTGTGTTTCTGAAACAGTCCTGAGAGGCAAGATTAGCAAACGAGTTTAGTTTCTAGCAGAAGAAGAATCAGTGCTGTCTTGGCCACATGTACTCAACCAAGACCAAAGGAAACTTATTTATTGTTTTAATGGAAATCTTTAAATCAAGGAAAAAGTAAGAAAAACATAACAAAGACTACTTTCTTACCAATTTGAAAGTGCATTAATGCATTGGAATGATTTGTCCAACACTTTAGAAGTGGTGCCTTTCTGTTATGACCAAACAGGTCCTCCTCTGGAAGAAACAATAAGAATTATAGAAGTTAAAAGACTTCCAGACTGAGCTTTCATTTTTGGCCCTGGTACACCATGTAACTAACTAACTAACTAACCTACAAACATGTTTATTTCCTTAGAAAATGAATGGTCATTAACTGAACAATGAGGACCAATGATAACTGTCATATCTACATACTCGTACCTAACCTGCAAATCTGGGGATTACTGATGCATGAATCACTGCAATATTCTGAATTAATACCCTGAGAATCCAAGAGCAAAACAGCACCTGAATAGACCACTGGTATTGCCAGTTAACACCTGAAAAATTGCAAACCAAAATGGTACCCAAAGGTTGTGCACATTCAGCTAACAATCAGCATAATTTCTAAAATGGTATACAACTTAATTTGTGAAAGGGATCCCAGGCTTTTTCGAAAGTAAGATTTTAGGTGCACTGACCAATCCTTCTCCGATGCATGTGCCATCAGAACAGAAGACAGAAGTAAAGGAAGGGAACAAGACCTGCACAAAATGTGTCACAGACATCATCTACTAGTGAAATGCTTTGACAAAAGGGAATAATCCTAGACCTAATGGACTATTCAGAAAACAATGATGTAACTTATTCTTGCAATTATGGTCTGTCATGAGGCACTAACAAATCCAAATCCCTGAAGCCACTGGCCTGTATCTACAGTAACATCTTCAGCTGTTAAGGGACCTTCTTGTCAGGGACGTCCATTACAGATAGGGGCCTTGGAGATACATATATCATCCTAAACTAAGAATAAAAAGGTGACAGTGTTCAACAATACAATTATAAATTTGTAAATGCGGAGTTACTTTAGCGACCTAAAATATTGTGTATGTTTGTATGTGCATGTGTGTGGTCACACAACTATACAACTGCATCCAACTGTTCATGGAGGACTTAACAAGAGACGCCACCCTTTCACTTCAGACTGGAAATATGCATACTTACAGCAGCAGTGAATCTTAAGTCTCAGACACAGACAGAGGAATACTTTGAACATCCTTTAGAGTGGGAGCTAGAGAAAGAGAGAAGCTGGATCAAAAAGTGTTTGTCCTGCTTTAAAAGCCTTAAGAAACTAGGCAAAAAACCTCAAGGGTGGCTCCATGGATTGGAACCCTGACTGCCACCCTGCAGTCCTGGCAGCCAGAGGGGTCAGCCAGAGGCGATGGGAGTAAATGACAGCAGGTCAGCCCACCTATTCTGGGAGGGGGGGTAGGGTTACTGGTTTAACCCAACAGATGACACCAGGTTGGTATTCAGTCTCACTGCACTGGGCAGGTCTTAGAACTTGCATCAGGGGTGGATCACTGAGTGTGGCAATACAATCCAATGCAGTCCTGCTGAAGCAAGCATTGCAAGGCACTTGTTACTCAGCACAAGGACAAGGAAGTAAGGAATAAGACAAACACCCAAGCTGCCATAGATGATAGTTTGCCACCACTTAATTCCTAGCCCTAAGGCAGCTTGTTATGAAGATCAAATGAGTGAATACAACAGATGGCAAGAAGGCTGGTCAAAAGCAGGAAAGAACCAAAAGAGAGATCAAAATCAAAGGGAGTCCATAAAATAAGAAGATGACCACTGTACTAGGCGTGGAGTCCAACAGTGCAGTGACAACAGAGGGAGAAGTGATTCAGCATTACGCTATACTAATATGTCACCACTAAACGTGTGTCCCCACAGCCCGTGGTATTTCATTTTTTTCAAGTCATCTGTGTGTAAATTGTATAAAGAGGCACATTCTATAAAATGTTTACTGAGCTGTGTGTTAGGACACTTCAAGAAACACAATTAGTGTAAAGAGGTGGTCAAGAGAAAGCACAAATCAGAGTCTCTTTATTACCTTTTCTTCTAAATGAAAGTTATTTCTGAGCGTAGCCTGGGAATGTGGGACCAGCCTGGGAATGTGGGACCAGTCTGGGAATGTGGGACCAGCCTGGGAATGTGGCACCAGTCTGGGAATGTGGGACCAGTCTGGGAATGTGGGACCAGTCTGTGGTTGAGGAACCACAGACAGAATGTTTACTACAGTATTGGTAAACTAATGCTAATAAGTACATTAAAGGTGAATCTCTGCCCTCTAACGAAGCAGAAAAAGTTGTGCTGCTCTGAATGAAATGTTCAGTGGGAGGGGTTGCAAAGAATTTCTCAATGTCAGAGGTCTAAGAGTGTGCCCTATTAACTACGGATCACCACCTATCCTTACACTTGCATGACTGTTTGTATAGTTTTGTAATAAACAACAAACTCCCTAAAATTTTAGATAGAAAATATACATTATCCTTCCTCTGTGTTCTGCACAATACTGTGATGAAGTGTCTGAAACACTATAATCTTATGCAAAGCAAAGATTAATTTTAAAAATAAAATGAAAACTGTCCTTTTCACTTGGCTAGCAGTATAGATTATCATACAGAAACACCACATTTCAGTAAGAAAATCTCCCACTTTGAGCATCTGAAATGATGAAAAGTTTACCTTGTATCATTAATAGAAATGATATCATCAAGCTGTTTATGCTCGACATTAGGGCCACACAACGGCACATGCAAATCAATTTAAGACAAGCGCTTACTTCATGTCATTCTTATGTACAAAGGTGTGTGCAACAGACCACTGAGGTTTAAATATTGTGCTGCCATTTTCTCACAGTGTAACAGGAGTTATGGATGTAGTTAGTGATGAATGGGAGGGGGAACATAAGTCTCATGAAAAGCCTGCAGTGAACTCAGATCTAACATATCTGGGACCAGATTCAAAGAAATCATGAGAATGACTGAAGAGCACCTGCAAGAGACACAATAAGAATAAAACAGGTCTGGTATGATGAGGGTGTGACAGCCTAGAGTAAACTGTCAGACAGCAGGTAACAAAGATCATCCCTTTTTGGCAAATAAGATGTGGGATGCGTGTGTAACGGTTTACAATGTGAGAACGGTAAGTTATGTTAACTATGTGGAAGAATTCAAAAAGATAACATAAACATTTCCTGAAGCTCTGCTATGATAGATCAAAATAGTGACACACGCGTGCGTGTGTATGTGTAAGATTATACTTCACTACATCACTAAATCAGCATATACTACATTGTCCACAAATGATCAAAATTCAATTAATTGAAAAAAAGTTTTATGCAGAGGTCAAGCCCCATGCACTCCTCCATACCCCCTATAAAATATTATATACATATACCAACTCTTAGTTCACATAACAGTGGAGAAATAACAAAATCCCGCTTCCCATTGTGTAACAATCCCTCAAACACATGCCAGTACCTGTAATGAACTGTAGTCCAAAACAAAACAATCATCCTAATTAAATGTTCAGTGTGTATATACAATGGCACACAGGAAAACATGACATGTGAAAGGATCAGTGTTAGATCACAGTGGATAGCATAGCATTATCAGTATCCAAGAAGAGACACAAGCAGTGACAAGAGCTGTTCCCTGCAATCCGTGATGCATGTCACTTACTGATTGGTGTAAGAACAGGAATCCAAATGCTAGTGAAGCTGACTCCTTGCACCATGCCAAATAGCAGTTAAGTCAACCATAAAGGATGAATAACAAGGAATGTGGGAAGAAGAAGTAATCCAGCACCTTGGCAACAGTCACAACTTTATGTTCTACATGCCATTTCCACTTAAATTATATTGTTAAGGATGATGATTTGCTACCAGTACTGATCTGAGGTGATTTCAGTCTGCCTTTGGGGCTGGTGCTCTTGGAAAACCTACAGTTTGAGCTTAGTCCCTGATGCCGAATAATAGGACTGGTTTTATTACTACCTCCTCCCTTAGCTACATATTATCCAAATAAAGATTGAGCCAATAATGTTTGCACAGAGGCTAGTGAGGTTACACAGTGAGAGTACTGTTCACTGAGTCTTCAGTGTTGTTTTTATATATGGACTGGACTTCATTTTGTTTGCTCTGAAAGTTAGTGGTGTATGTTGCCTATAATGGATGAAGTGCACATACCTGACTAAGTTTGTGAATCTAAATCCTGGCATTGTTTTAATACAAGAATCAAAAATAAAACTGGAAGAAGTAAACAACATGGAAGGGATAAAGGTGAAAAGCTTGGCACTCCTACAAGAAAACCTCAACCTTTCCCTGGTCAGTAGACTCTTACAAAAAAAAACAAAAAAAAACATGGTGGCCAGTTATGTTATTAGTAAACACTCCTCTCTTCCCCTTATTTGCAATGACTTTCTAACTATCTCATACAGATGATGTGATTTTTCCACATGAACAGTTGCAGTAGATGCTATATGAAACTCTTGACAAAGTGAAGTTTGCTTTTGGAAGTAGCTTTCCCTAAATTTGCTAAGAGTCAATTCTCTGAGGCTTAAACCAGAAAGCACAAGCAGACCAAAACTTCAGTTCAATTAAACTTAGAATTTTTTTTGAAGAGGCCAGTGCCAACAAAGAGGGATGTGATCTTGATTACAACCCAGGTGGCCCAAGTTCAGTTAGTGGCTGAAGTGCTCAATAGAGCAGACAGAGGAGTGTTCATCTCTCGGTGGGGTTTAAGTCAAAGCTGTCCATACTACATAGCTTCCCTCAGAAAAGGTCGTGGAATGCAAATGTATGGCCTAGGGTGGGTACTAGGCTCATAAAGTCACTGCTGGGAGGCTACCTTCATAGTAGGTGTATGGGAATAGACACCCACATAGGGAAGGTGCTTTGACCCTCTGGAATGACTTGGATTGCTTATTCTTCTGCCCAGTAGTATAAATTACTTTGCATCTGCTTAAGTACCCTGCATTCGCAAACAGAATTCAGATAACTTACTTTCTTACTCAGTATTATGAAAAAAAATGACTTCAGTGAGTGTATTAGCTTTGACTACAATTCTCCTGCAGTTCACAGCTCACATGCTGTCAATATCTGCATGTGTACAGCAAAGCATTACCTTTGGAATGATCTAAGCTTCTTCCTAAGAGCACTCTCCAATGTCTGTACTTTCTGAATCAAAAGGCATCTTACAGCAATCTCTTCTCGACTTGCGGGATTAATGCGCTGAGCAGTCAGTCTCCAAACATGAATTTCATGCTTTAATTCTAGAAAACAAAATGGTTATTTTTATTCACATATTATTTAGCCACATAATGAAGAAATGTAAAATTCCTCTACTGATAGTGCTACTCATTATCCACAGATCAAATTAAGACATTAATTTAAACAAACTTAAAGCAATTTTTAAATCTCACATTAATTGCCCAAGAAGTAACCCTGCACTGGCTCACTGCTACAGGCATGCCCTCTTTTACCCCAAAGCATCAGCAAGTCAGCCAGGAACCATCTCACCTCCTGTCCCCTCAAGTATGCATATACACATCTTTCCTGCCAGCTCCTTCAGATACTGAAGTCACTGGGGCTGTAATTGGGACTTTATCTGTCAATGCCACAAAGCTGACTTAGACAGCATTTATCTTAGTTTGCTATTAGTTTTCTTATGCACATTGATTTTCTCTTGGAATGTGCTACATAAATGGTAGTTTAGATCCTTTGCTGTACATTATGTTTTATATGCATGGCTTTTTTCTTGTTTTAGTTAATTAAATTATTTTACTTGTTTTTTCCATTCTATACATAGATGTATATTTACTTGTACGTTTAATAAATAATAAATATAATGTACTTGGCAATGTTTGCAAACTTCAGCAGCACGTGTTAGTACTTAGTGAAGATAATAGCATTACATCAGATCACTAAGTGATCACCATTGCACACAACACAATTTTTTTAAATTCACTTTATTGTGAACACATCAGACAGCAGGCTGTTTTCAACTAAAAAAAACGTAATATCAGGATCTCTAAAGAAACAATACTCTTTCATAAAATGTCTTTTATAATCTATTTGTAACTCATCTTCCAGACCTGGCATTTGAATAGTCATCACTTAAATGATTTTTGGGTCTGTTTTCAATATAACCCTTCTTCCAGTGACTATGTATTGTACTTGTTGAAAACAGTTACACAATTTACGTAACTATAACTAACTTTCTGTGAGACTGCAATTAGGAGATATTACATTAAGAAATGAGGTACAGTGGGTGAACCTCCTTCCCTTGCAGATGTGAAGGATTTGCCCTCACTTCCCACAGGGTTATCATTCTGTCGACACAGGCAAAAATGACAGTTAAGAATTTACCATAACATTAAATCTGTATTGGTAATTTTGACTTCATTGTCTTGAGGACTAAGGCCAGAATGACATTGATATCTTGGGATTTAAGATTTTCACAGGATATCAAACCCCTTTCACTTGTCCTACAGATGGTGCCAATATGGATCAATAACTGTAACTATAGTTAATTCAAACATGTCAACAACCAAACACTTCCAGGCCCTGTCAGGGCTAAGGTAAGTAAAGGAGGGAGTCTGTGCTGATGAAAATTGCACTGCCAGTATAAATCTATCATTGCAGTAAGTTCATGACTTTTGTTTTCTGGCATTTGGAATTCCATCTTATCACCTTGAGAACAAAGTACAAAGCTTATCCTCTTGGGTGACTCCTCATTCAACATATCTCTTTATTTACCTCCAAAGGATGATCTGGACCTGAAATACTGGCTTGCAAATGTGCTGATGCTCACTAGCAATGACATTGATAGAATCCATGGATGCATTCATAAAAAAAAAATAATAATATGTAGCTACAGCTCTGGTAGAGTGAGTTCTAAGCTTAGATAAAATAACCTAATGCAATCAGAAAGTCATTATGATTGAGTAAACTTTGAAAACTTAGAGCCCAGTTTCATTTTTGAGAGTGAAACAAAAAGAGGGGAGTATTTTCTTATACATTTTGTTTTAACAGAATAACATTTAAGCTAACCAGACAGATGGAATGCAATAAGTATTCATCTTTCTTTGACCAATTTTGAAAAAAGACTGGCAAATTAATAATCCAATTCAAATTTGTTTCAGCTCCTACTTTGGGTGTGAATGAAAAATTTGTTCTCATGAATGTCTTAATGAAAAAACAGGTAAAGAGGATTGAAAAATTCTTCCAACTGATGTAATGGTATCAGCGACAGAAAGGCTTCCAGGAAACATGTTTTAGTTCTATAGAGGCTACTGGTTCAAAGGACACAAGAACTAACTTTTCCAAAGCAAAGTAGAGATCCCAAGGTCGGGTAGAATCACAGAAGGGAGGACACGTAACAAAGATACCTTTCAAGAGGGCTTTACAAACTGTCAAAGAAGGTAAGGCATTATTGGCCTGATGGAAACTGTATATAGCTGCCAAATAAACTTTAATACAATAGTAACTTAACCCAAATCAAATAATTATTATAAATAAAATCAAGGAATATGGGAGCATGGATAGTAAACAGGTCTAAGCACATGGTCCTATCCCAAACTGAAGAACAAGTCAATTTATTAAAGTTTTTCTGGTATTTGGTCTCTGGGCAAAAGTCAATATCTAGACCACCCTTTCTTTGTCCTTGGTCATTAAAAGAACTGGAGAAACCAAGTAGTCAGTCATAGGGAGTGAAGGCCCTCATCGCTAAAACACTTATGTGCACACTGGCCTTTGCCTGTGACCACACAGCCTGGACCTTCTGCTCTTGAAAATGCCCCCAAACAATCCAAATACAGTTGTCTATTATGAAAGCCACAGTCAGAGTGGGAGACTGTAAGGATCTACCCGGGAAATGGATGGACTCATACAGCCAACTGGCATGCTGTTTGCATTTCAGGGACATTCTAATTATAAATGTCATGTAATCTACAAGTTGATCCCACCAAATCTTTGTGGTCCACTAAACTACTCTCCTGTGATATCTAGCACTGGGAATCATATTTATTTTGTCTGCCATAAGTCCCAAAGATGAGGATAGAGAGCAGACAGAAAGTTTGATTCTGGAGTATCTGATGATTCATATTCTTGACAGACAAAATCCTGTGTATGGAGAGAAAAGCTCAGAATGCACCCAGTGAATGTGATGATCCACATAGGCATCAACTGGGAGATTGCAATGTTCACTATGAATGTCTACAGTTGGGGCACTTGAGCCAGTCAGGTACCAGTAGGTAAAATCCTGGTGCGCTGCAACTTCTAGTTCACTTTAACAACAGAAATTTACTTATTTAACACCCTGGGGCTGTAATAATGCCATATGGTAGCATCTGGAACTGATAACAACCAGGCTGTTGCTTGGAGTTACAGATACCTCCTGGAATCCCAGGAAATTATAACATGGAGACAACAGATATATTGAATGTCCAAAATGCACCTCCAGTCTTCTTCAGACACTCAGGAAATTTCAATGGTACAATGACCATGTGAATGTAGTACTTTTTTTTGTAACACATTGGTTCAGGTCACTCAACTTGAGAATAGACCTAATGTCCTTTATTTTCTTTCTTACTAAAAATAATCTCAACTAAAAGCCTAACCATTTCTTGTGAAATGGGAAGTTCATGGTTGACTCCCTTTTGAAGAAAGTTTACTACCTTTTTTCTTGGTGTACACTTTTAAAATGACCAGATGTCTAGGAGGGCAACAGTCTGTGGCTTGGAGAGATAGAAATGGATGACCTATGGATATAACCATCCTTACCCACTTTTCCCATGTTATGGACATCCATGCAGACAAACAGAGAGATGGACTAGATATCTCAATTGCTCCCAGCATTAAACAACTGGGTAAGATCTTATGGAACAAAATGATGGCCCTCAGAAGAGAAATCAAGGTAACCTCAACTATGTTGGCAATTGTTGAAGTTGCATCTAGTTTGATAGCCATTCAGGAATTTGCAGCATTCACATCAGCATTTGAAAGAACTTCTGCTGTTATGCCCCTGTTGACTGTACAGAACCACAGCTGAAGAGAGTTGCATTCTGTTCATGAGAATCAACACTGTGGAATTTTTAATTTTGATACCAACAGCAGTGAGACTCTTTCACTCCTGTACTTGTTTCCCAAGTGCAGCTTTAAGTGTTTGATTAAAATGCAAAGTCCAATCTAGAGGTTTTCATAAAATTATCCAATGAATCATCAGCAAAATCAGTTAAGCAGAGTCAGGTTTGACAACATACAGCAAGTCTTGTGTCCTCTGCCCTAGGGAAGTAATTTGCTGCCCTGTGAGACAAGCTTATTGTTAGATTAGTCATCAATAAAATGGCTGACATTTCTTTGATCAACCAGTTATCCCAGGAAGTGAAACATATGGGATAGACAGTTTATGTCCCTAAAGAATAATACAGAGGGCATGCAAATGCTCTTCCTTGATCCATTCACTGCATGAGACTCCTTATTAGGATAGTGCACATTTGAAATCTTCAGAGTCGGAGCCTTCTTCAGAGTCAACAATGTGACTTTGGAGTACACCTGAGGTATCTGCAACCAAAATGTCCATTCCTCAGGAGGCTAAAGTGTGCTGTCAGTTCTCTACAACACATGGGCCACCACAATGAGGTTTCATCATGCAGACTTTACCATCAGCTGAGACATCTTATTAATTTGGGTATCATCCAAGAGGAAGACTACTCATGTCAGAACCATATACCACAGTGTGCATATTCTTCAGAATAAAATTCTTTGAAATAAAATTCCCTTCCATTTGCAGGATGTTTATATGCTGTAAAAATGCTGAAATATTTTCTAACTGCACTGGACTAGTATGCATCCAAAGAAGATCTGGTATATTCTGAAGGGAATTAAAGAATTAAATATGCAAATATCTGGGCAACCCACATTCTCTCTTATAAGAGTCTCTCTAATTTGAAAGAAATATTTAGTTATAAAGAACAGAAATACTGTGTAGTTAGAGATGTGAAACATTCCCTTGTCTGAAATATAATTATTGTATGCATACATTTAAAGGTAAATCATTAAAACATCCTGTAAATGGAAGGGAATTTTATTTTAAAGAATATGTAGGCTATGATACACAAAATATTGTTTATGTTACTGTCTGTAAAAGTGTACAACACTCTGTGTTGGCAAATTGAATATGAAATTGAAGGAATACATTTGTGAACATTTGTCAGAAATAAGAAAGAAAATGCAAACCAATATATTTTATAAGTCCCAGTTTTGGACCGATGAGACACATAAATTCATGCTTGCTGTCTTACAGTGTATTGCTAGTAATCTGAGGGGTGGGATTATTAGGTTGAAAACAGAATATTTTGAATATAAATGGATAACCATGCTAAGAGCTGATGCCCCCATTGAGTCTGAATGGTCAGGATAGTATAAAGCCTGCCCTAAAACTGAAACAACAAAATGCAAGGAAGGTAAAAACAAGACTATAGTGTATTAGATTAAACTCATTAATCAAACCAGTTAAATTGATGGGGTCAAATGACTTACTATCTGTTTTAAATGGCTTTAATATTTATGTTTTTTAAAACCTGAGAATGCACTATTGTGTGAAAACTTGATTTTTCATTTTTATACTAAATTTATCTGTGTTATTCTGAGATTATCCTTTCTTTTGGGCATTGCCTTGTTTTGATAATGGCTCATTTTGCTTGCTGTGACTAACATTTATTGGAGTCTTCTTGGAAACAGAACCTGGAGGAGAGCCTATGTTCAAATCAGAAGCCTTAGGGGGCAGAGAAGCCTGGTGGGAAGCAAGGGGGGGTCTAGGCACACAAGAAAAATAAATCTATTTTATATAGTAGAAAGCAAAAGAAAATTGAAAGTAAGAATACAGGAACATACAAGAGATACAAAGAATGGTAAAATAGAAAGTAATGTTGCAATGCATTTCCAAACAGTTCATAATGATGATCATTCTTTGTTAAACGCTTCTGTTTTAGAGCAAGTTTTTTATGAAAATTGGTGAAATATGTGATATTAAGGACAAACTTCTTTGCAAAGAATCTGTTTATATTTTAAAGTTCAATACTATGGTACCTGTAGGCTTACATTTAGAGATTAGTTGGAAACAATTACTGTGTAACTGAATAATTAATTGATGAATGGTGTTATATGAAGTCTGTGTAAAGCTGTGTGTTTTGTATTACTCCTGGAAGACTGGAAGCCGAGGCGCTAGAGTTTTTTTTATTAAACCTGTGTTTGTGCTGTGGCTAGTTGTGGATTTCTTCTTGCTGCTGTTCTTCAAGTTGTTACATACACAAGAAAAAGAAACCTGTACAGGTGAGGCATAAGTGACTTTAAGCTTCTCTGATTATCTCTATTCTTTCTATCTTTTAAGGCGGGAAGCTTAAACTTGCACAATAAAGGTTCCTTGAAGTATTGCTTTCCTAAACACTTTGTGCACATGAAATGCTTTGTTTTTGACTGATATTTTATTTCTGCACCTACACTTTCTAAACTCTTTAGACCCCTTTTTTAACCATTATCATTAATATTAACTCTTATCAATGCATTCCTTTCAAACATTCAGAATATTGCAGAATGCCCATGATTTTGACTAATATTTTTGTCCTAAGTCTTGTAAAATTTTTCACTTCCTGATAAATCACTACGGGTTTACAGTCAGTCAATAATGTCAGATATTAGAGTTTTATACTTCTTTTTGTTTAGAAAGTGTATGTTGATTCAAAACCTGTTGTTATATTAACGTTTTAAGTGAATTAAAGTAATATTTAACATATTCCTGATTTTGGCCCTTTGCCTCTCCATTACTTTTGGCTTTGTCCTGAAATCTTGAACAAAGACATTGAGAGGTACAAACCTAAAGAAAACAGTAGTTTTATACTTACTATAATACTAGATCCTTTCATTCATGTCCATCTGATACAACTGATGGGTCCTTGCGCTGCTTTATAGATCTGAGCCAGCAAAACTAGTGGTCTAGCCTAGAGCTCCTTTAATTTTTTTCCCAGCCTTAATGCATGTGTCCCATTAGTTATCTCAGATCAAATTAGCCTGCCTATAAAAAAAGGAAATAGGTCTAAATGGAGAAGACTGAAGAAGGACTAACTTGGTCTTCTGGGTCCTCCAGAATGACAATTTGGAAAGGGGAGGGATGTCATATATAATCAGATGTGGATGTAAGGATCTAGCATTATGTTAAGTATACAACTACTGTGTCCTATTTATCCCAGCCATCTGATTTGGCTGATGAGTCAGAAACCCAAGCTACTAAGAAACTTAGGTTGTATTATGACAGCGGACTCTTGAGGATAGTGTTTCCAAATGAAGCCCTATACCTCAAAATGGTATCCAGTTTATAACCTGTGACAAAGGTATGCAACAAAGACCAAGTTACATTGGCATAAATTTCTTCACTGTAGGAGTTTCTAAAGAAGGCTGTAGAAGTGGCAACAGACCTCATAGGCTGAGATTTCGGTCTGAATGGCAACAACCACTTGTACACAGAATACATAAAAGGAACACAATCAAGAACCACGTGCAAAGGGATGCTTTTCAAACTTTAGCCCCAATCTGTTTATGACAAAGAAGACAAATAGTCAAGAACCCTTCCCAAAAGATTTAGTTCTATGAAGGAAGTTGTAATCGTCTGTAAACATCAAGAGTATGGAGAATATATTCCCTTTTATTGGAATGGTTCTGGTAACTGAGTAGGTTGATTTAATGTTTTGTTGGATGCCACTTTAGGAATAAAGGAGGGATTTGTATATATGATATCCTATCCTTGTGAAACTCCAAATATAATAGAACAGAGGATACGGTCTGTAAATCTGAAATTTATTGGCTGAGGTAATCAGAACTAGAAAATCAGTCTTCCATGAAAGAAATTTTAGCAGGGTAGAAGGTGGTTCACAAGGGACCTTTAGTTAGTACTTCAAAAAAATTAAGGTCCCAATGAGGAAGAGGTCCTCTGATTGGAGGGAAAGATAAATATTTCTTTTAGATAGGCTTTACATAACTTGTGAGATGTCAATGACTGGAAATTTATACCATAATGAAAATTTGATATGGCAACTAACTGAATTTTGATTGTAGAGGAACTGCAACCTGAATCAAACCCGAGAGCAAGAAAAATTATTATGTCTGGAATCAAGGTATTGGAAGGGTCCATTCCCAAAGAGGTCACCCAAATGGAGAAAGGGCTCCATTTGCTGTGGTAAAGTTTTCACTTAGAATCTTTCTGAGATGCAGAAAGGATATGTATAACTTTGGTAGACATCAAAGGTTCTCTGGATATTATTGGAATTGGAGAAACCATGTGGTGAACTTCAGGCGGTGTAAATGTGGGAGAAGTGATATGGAAAGACTGCAGAGAGAAGATCTTTCTTGGATTCAGAAGCCACAGGGGCTGACTGATGTGAGGCCTCTGCTGGGGAAACCAAATTTGTTTGAGCCAGTATGGTGCAATCAGGATCATACTGGTTTTGCACCTTGTTGTTTTCTATAGAGACCTTGATAGAAGGATAAGGGAGTGAAGCATAATGGAGCACAGTGGGCCACTGCCCAACTACAGTATCTCTCAATGACTGGGGTCATTGAATGGGGGTGGGAGATTGGCCTAATGGTTAAGGTGTTTACCTTACAGACACAAGGTGCAGGGTTTGATTCTCACATGGGGTAACTGGCTAGGCTTAAAATGGCCTGAAAGGGCAGGTAGCGTAGTACTAACCTATGAACCTATCCCTTTGGAGGAATCAGGGCAACAAAGCTTCTGCACTTTTTATTGGTTGCAGAGGTAAAGAGGCTGTAGCAAGGATGACTCCAGTGGTCAAAAACCTGCTGAGCAATCTTTGGATTAAGAGACAACTCATGAGGCATTAAAACTGATCTACTGAGCCCATTGGCAAGAAGGTTGTTCCTCCTGGAAATATGCATTAGTATTGAAAAATGATATGAAGCAATCACCCATTGCCATAATCTCATAGCTTAGAATCTGATTCCTCCCAATTTGTTAATGCACTAATCAACAGTCATGTTGGTTTGGATAGAAATTACGCTAGAAGAAAATATGTCCTGTAGTCCTTGCACCAATGGAGGCATGCCCTCATGGAGGCATGCCGTCATGCTATGCATAATACTTCCTCTGCAGAGCACACTACATATAATAGTTCATGCCCCAGTGTCTCACCTGTCAAGCCCTTAAAGCAAAACACAAAATCAAGCATATTATTCAGGTGATTCTATCGTGAGACACACAGATGTCCTTCTTACCAGGTTGGATAAGGAAAACGTCACAGCCAGCTGTCTGTTAGGCATCAGAATCTGCCATATCACACATGCATTTAAGTCTCTCAACAACAGCTACTGTTTTGATTCCATCATCGTCCAAGTTGATGTGAACGACTTGAGATGTACCTCTCTGGACTATATGAAGAGAGACATGACTGAGCTCTCGGACTATGCATCTCAGGCAGGTATGTACCTAGCCTTAAGCAGAATTTTACCTTCACCTAGGATGATGCCTCAATACAAACAGAAACTGATTGGCTTCAATAGTTTGATTAGTTTCTGGTGTCATTCTAAAGAGATCCAGTATCTGTCAGCCTGGGATGACATGATCGACAGACCTCAATGCTTTGCCAGAGATGGTCTTCATCTATCACCCCAGGATTTTGGATACTAGCTAAGGTCTTGCCACCCCCATAGTGCTTTTTAGGCAGTGTCTCAAGCACAAATTCCTGAAGTAAAATGTCCATCTAAAAACACCCTTAAGGTTATGTTGCTAAATGCTAGGAGTCTTAACATGATACTCTACTCACTGGAAGCAGTCCTCACCTTGGAAGATGCAGACATTTGTGGAGTCACTGAAACCTGGTCCAAGGATGTGGAGAGCACCCCATCCATACCAGGTTACACCTCCTTCCACACTTTCAGACCACAAACTGAAGGCATGAAAACTAAAGGAGGTGGTGTATCAATATTCATTAAAGATAAATGCACCTCCAGATTGGTTAAACAGTATGATTCCCTGGAGATACTTCAAGTGCAATTAACTGATGTTAGGATAACTAGTCAAGTCATTGCTAGCTACCATACCCCCTCCATAAATCAGGACACCCACTCTGCCTATTTGGATCTACTTGAGACATGAAGATATATCCAAACACCATGGTTTTGTGCAACTTTAACTACCCATCCATTGACTGGGTAAATTACTCATGCACACACTCACGTGGCCAAAGATTCCTAGACTTAGTTAACTCCACTGCCCTGGACTAGTTGGCTGACCCCGCCACAAGGGGTGCCAACATCCTGGACCTGGTGCTTACCATTATGGGGGACCACTGTCACACCCCCACTGTGAGGTCTTCTCTGGTGAGATCTAACCACTGTCCAGTCTCATTTGAGGTAACTAGCATGCCTGACCCCCTCCCAGCAGCAAATAAACTAAAAATCTTTTCCAAAACAGATTATAACCTCTTATAGGATGGTATAAATTGCACCTCCCCCCTCAGATGGAACAGGCAGCTACGAAAAGTTCCACACCAAAGCTTTATACAAACACCTGTATAACTGCATTTACTCAGCTGTACCTGATAGGACCTCAAGGAAGGGCAAACCTGCCTGGTGGACAACTGCCAAGAACAGGCTTTACAATAAGAGCAAGAAATTGCTGTCTAAGAGTATGAGGGAGCAAGCCCTAAACTGAAAACACTTCCTCCTCCACTTAAACAAGCAAATAAGACTTCTTGTGAAGTCCTCCAAAGCAAACTATGAATCCAAATTAGTTTGCTTAACTAAGGACCACCATAAGGCATTCTTTAGTTACATCTGTAACCTAAAAGGAAAGGCACGGATTTGTTCTGAACTGGTTGTTAATGATACCACATATACTGAGCCTGTGGACATAGCTAACCTGTTGGCTGACTGGTTCTATGAAAACTTCACTCCCCTGTCCTCACCACACATACCCCATGACATCCCTACCACCAGTCCCCTACCTTGTATCTCTAAAGAGCAGGTCATAAATGGCCTCTCTAAGGCCAAAAACACATCATCTATGGGACCTGATAACATCCCAGACTGTGTCCTACATGGGTTCCAGCAAGAATTAGCAACACCATTGGGTACTGTTTTCAATCATAGTCTAAGCACCGGCTTCATCCCAGCTAAATGGAAAATGGCCACAGTTATTCTCTTTTACAAAGGTGCTGTATTCACTGGCCCCAGAACTATAGACCTATTAGCCTAATTAGCCTTATCTGCAAGGCCATGGAGCGAATCATCATGGACCTTATCAACAAAGATATAGGTAATCTCCAAACACTTGACCTTACTCAGTTTGTATTTCTCAAAAGAAGATCATGCCTGTTAAACCTGGTGGACTACTTTGAGACAGCCACCAAGGCCCTGGACAAGAGGAAATCTGTGCATACAGTGTACCTAGACTTAGCCAAGGCTTTTGACATTGTCCCCCACTCAGGCATCATTAACAAACTCACCCAGCTAGGTATCAACTCATATCATTAGATGGGTTGCTAACTGGCTCACTGATAGAACCCATATTTAAAATAGGGAAATAGGGATCCACCTCCAAGACACAGTAACCAGTGTGGTGGGTGTTCCATCAGGGATGGGACACACTGGATCTAATGAATCTAATATCTCTAACTACATGCAAAAGTAGTAAAGTTTAGCTGACAAAGTTTGCTAACTGGGAGAAATGGGAGCATCATAAGAAAGAATCCAAATGATGTCAACATCGTCTTACACAAACAAATGATTGGTGTCAAAGCCATGGCCTTAAACTCAATGCAAAAAAAGTATTATCAACCCTTTCAGTAAGAGCTATGTTCCTGCTAACTACCACATCAATAGGAACACCCTAAATACGCACTCAGTGGGCACACATGTTGACAGCAACCTTACCTTTGATCACCATGTCTGCACAGTGGTAAGAAGGGCATACTATATTGCTCGTCTCATAATTTAGAGCACTGCCTCCAGGAAAAAGTTATAACCTCCCTGTACTCTTCCCATATCAGGCCAATAATCGAATACAAGGCCCCTTTTGGTATGTACCTTTCCAAGCACCTGCACCAATTGGAGAGGCCACAAAGTTCATCACAAGGAAAATTCAAGGTCTTCAGCATCTGCCCTATGTGGATCATCTGAAATCACTGTCACTTTATTCTGTTTCATACAGACTACTCAGAGGCAATCTCTGCCTTGCATGTAAGTCAATCTCTGAAACTGCTTTACTGCAAATGCTGCATATCCGCAAGTCAAATGGTACAAAGGTTACTCACTCTAAAGAACTTAACCTGGTGTGTGATATTAATAGAACTTGCAGAAGGGACAGATTTGTCTCCCAGACGTTACCACACCTTTGGGACAGACTCCCACTTCATGTCAAACAGAGCACCTCATTGGCCTTCTTCAAACACAGTCTGGACGATTGGATGGTTAACCATAAATTCACCCTGGGGGCTACACCTGTGTCCCTCTTGGACAGGGCAATAGGTGCTGATCATGGAAATAAGGGTAGAACTTGGCTAGGCTTGTAAGGACCCTAGGGCAATTAGCCTAGTAACTTCCTATGATCCTAAGATCTTCAAGACACTGATATGAGGATTAGCCTCTTGTTAACTCCAAACACTTTAGACCCTCTTCCCCTGAAAATGCCCCACACCTCAGAAAGAAGGCATCTGTGCTTGCCACTGCTGTTAGAGACACCATAACAAAGGCTTTACTGGAAAACCTCACTCAGACTCTGCCATAGCTTGCTTTGAGGAAAAGGCTGGTTTGTTTTTGCTTCCTTGTATTTTGTACTGCTTCATTGCCTTCTTCTACTTTGTATATTGTGGTTTATTTCCTTTACATTGTGTTTTACTTATATTATGTCTTTAATTGCATATTTAAACTAGGAAAGAGCAGCTGTGAGTCTTGTGAGTCACATAGAAATTAGTACAGGTCGGTTAAAGTTAATTACCTGTGAACCGAGAGTAGAGCAAGGAACTAAACCTTCTATTCAAGTATAATTTAGTGCTTTTGCTTTACTCCTGGTGAGAGAAGGAGCATAGGAACATTATTTCCTGGAGACTCCTGATCACCAGAAAGCATGACAGATGCATTACATGTGCCAGCTTGGAATTTGTGCTTATATTTTGCTCTTGGTGAGAGAAGGAGCACAGTGCATTGATTCCTGATGGTCTCTGATTGATTCTGTGTTGGACCTTCCTGGTTGTTATGGTTGCCATTCATGACATCTACCAGGAAAAGGCTACAACAAGCTTACAGATCTTTGCATCCTCTGGGACAAGACTGTTGATCAGCAAAAGGATTAGTGCTACTGTTTTGCATCTAGTAAGGGAAGAAGCAAAGGAGCACTGTATCCCAGCAGTGTGAAGCCATGGGTGAGACCAGCACCAGTAGTAGCCAGGCAGTAGCCAATCAGGCAAAAAAAACTCTTTTCATCATTTCTGACATAGCTAATTCTTTCTCTTCAGTAAATTCTGCTTTATTTGCATTGACATTTCACTAATACCTAGCTGCACACAGAACAACTAGTTTGCAATGACAAGCACTGTCACCAGAGTTGTAAACAGACACTCCAGAAATTACTTTATATTCTTACTGCAACCATCTAATCAATAAAAAAAGGTATGTTGCCATGGATTTGAACTTTCCCCTATCTCTGTTACCAGCTTGGTGGATATGGGCATCCTGAGGCAATGTAGAATTTGCCTCATGCTTACTGACAACCAGCTAATTCTCAAACTATCTGATATGGTATATGAGGGATGTAGTTGTACAATGTCACTGGAGGCACAGAACTAACATAAAAGCACTGATAATATCCATCAGGTTGTCAGTATTACACATGTTACAACCATCACACACAGTTCAAAGCAGACACATAGACCCACATATGCTGAGTCACTTAATTATAACCTTCCTGAACCTTAAATGATTCCTATAAAAAGTACACATGGCAAATACCCTCAGCAGCCCAGAATGCACTCTTTCAAAACAACACCCACATCAACACATACAGCCACATCTCATGGAGCCTCTACTTCTAAGCCTATAAGACAAGCCACCACACAATCCAACATTCTGGTCATTGAAGACTTCATTATCAGGCACACTGATGTTCCTCTCAACAGGTTGAGTAAGGGGAAAGTCACAGTTAGTTGCTTATCATGGGCCAGGATCAGCCACATTATGCACACACTCAGGTCATTGGACCACAAGTACCAGTATGCATTAGTCATAGTCCATGTGGGTGTAAATGACCTGGGATGTACCTCCCTAGACTATATGAAGAGGGACATCATGGAGCTTTCAGAATATGTCTCCCAGGCTGGTATGAGCCTAGCACTTAGCAGCATTTTACCTTCTCCAAGGATGATGCTACAATATGAACAGAAGATGATGGACTTTAATAAATGCAACAGTTTCTGGTGTCCTTCTAAGAGGGTACAATATTTGACAGCATGGAAGGAGATGGTCAACAGACCATGCTGCTTTGCCAGGGATGGGCTGCACCTCTCCCCTCTAGGGTTTGAACATTCACAAAAACATTGTCCTCCCCCATAGTGACTTTTTATATTAACCAAAACATTGTCCTCCCCCAGAGTGCCTTTTTATATTAACTGAAACATTGTCCTCCCCATAGTGCCTTTTTATATTAACTAAAACATTGTCCTCCCACATAGTACCTTTTTATATTAACTAAAACATTGTCCTTCCCCATAGTGCCTTTTTATATTAACTAAAACATTGTCCTCCCCACAGTGCCTTTTTATATTAACTAAAACATTGTCCTTCCCCATAGTGCCTTTTTATATTAACTAAAGCATTGTCCTTCCCCATAGTGCCTTTTTATATTAACTAAAACATTGTCCTCTCCCATAGTGCCTTTTTTATATTAACTAAAACATTGTCCTCCCCCATAGTGCATTTTATATTAACTGGTGAACTTTTTTGAGAAGGTCATCTAAGCAATGGATGAGGGCAAAACAGTTCACACTGCCTGCCTCGACTTGGCCTAGGCATTTGACACAATATCCCACCCAGACATTGTTGTCAAACTCAAGAGGTTAGGTATAAACACTTATGTCACTCAGTGGATAGCCAGCTGGCTCACAGACAGGACCCAGGAAGTTAGAATTGGGGAGTTCACCTCTACTAAGAGGACAGTCACAAATGTAGTCCCCTTGGGGGATTGGTTCTGGGACCCCTCCTTTTGGGGGGCATTTACTTCTCTGAAGTCAATGAGGCCAATGTCAATGGCCTCTGGCTGACTAAATTTGCAGATGATTGCAAATTAGGAGCAGTCATAGAATCCCCCACCAGCACAAATGTTCTCCAGGAAGGGCTGAAACTGACAAATAACTGCTGTCAGATACACGGACTAAAACTAAATGCCAAGAAATGCATAATAGTATCTTTCAATAAATCATCCAATACTGGCAACTATGAAATTCACAACACATCCCTAAGAGCTGACCCAGTAGTCAAGGACTTGGGTACACTCATGTTTAGTAATCTAGCCTTTAGCTATCACATGTCTACAGTAGTGAGAAAATCATTCTATGTTGTGCAACATATAAACAAAGGTATGGCATGGCATCTAGGTCAAAGGAGGTCACTGTTCCACTATATTCGGCATTCATCAGACCTATCATTGAGTACAATGCCCCCTTTATATGTAACTAACCAGACATATCCAACAATTGGAACATCCACAGACATTCCTCACTAAAAAAATACAGGGTGCAAGTAACATGTGCTATGCAGACTACCTCCCTATATTCTGCCTCCTACATGCTGTTGATGGGAGAAATATGCCTGGCATATAAGGCATTGTCAGACCCCTACCTTGATGGACCCACTGCATATCAGCAAAGCTAGCAGCATTAGAATTAAACATTCTAAAGACATAAGCCTTACCTATAATATAAAATAGACATGCTGGAGAAAAAGGTATGTGTTCCACAGACTACCACTTCTCTGGAAAAAGCTTCCCATCTATGTGAGCAGAGTTCCTCCCTGACCCAATGCAAATGTAACTTGGATCACTGGAAGGGGAAGTAAAAATTCATCCCTGCTTTGACATCAGTGTCTCTAATGGACACAGGTAGCCTGTAAATGATTTATCTCCCCGGCCCCTGCTTGTAAATGTTTCATCTTCCAAGCCTCTGTTTACACTTACCAAGGGTACCAGAGCTTGTCAGAGATTTGGGATGAATGGCTAGGGTTAAAAATGGCCCCTGTGGTTGTTAACCTAGTACATACCTATGAACCTATACAGGGTTTTCCTGAAAGAATGAAGGGGGAAGTCAGCTATCAGTGTAAATGAACACTGCACAGATAAGGGATTATTATTAGAGCAGAAGAAAGGCCTGAAAGTTGTGACCATTGTGTCCTGAGGAGCCATTCAAGAATTCTCATGTGAAATCTAGTGATCTGCACCGAGAATCTCGGACCGGACTATCGGATTTCTAGGATCTAGTATCCTGGGGGACTTGAAATGAAGAAGAGTTCATATCGAGTTGCTTAAGATTGGAATTCTCTCAGAAGGAAGGGATACTATGCACCTCATTGTGTCTCCATAGCATCTTATGGACAGAATTACTTGAGTTGGTTAATTTTTTTTGTGGTTTATAGAGATCTCCAAGGACAGAGAGAGCTGTAGCAAGTAATCTCTACATCTACTCATCTATCACACATGGGTTATGACAATGGCCAGGCACACAAACACCCGGGGAGGGGGCTATGGTGAGACCTAAAGTCAGAGTCCTGAACTGAAAGTGACTGACCCCTAGACAGAAGCATAAGAAGAGAAGAGCATGTGTTGGCTATCTTGATATGGGATAAGCATCTTAGAGATCTACAGAGCACATCCAATCATTTGCATGAAGACAAGACAGAATCACCATTCTGAATGGTGTCTTTGTTACATATGTGTTTAATCTGCTGAGGTCCAAAAAGGGGACATAGAAATGGATCTGAGGACAATGCAGAAGACTTGGCATCAAAGCATTCATCTCAAAAGCCACTCAGGTTTGAAGATCTCTGTGCCTGATGTGTTGGATCCAAAATCACCTGGCCTGAAGATGAAGGACTAGTACTTAGTTATTTCTTCAGCTAGCTAGTTAGTTATTGATATTTGATTAAAGGGAAAGTCTGACTGGTTAGGTACTCATTTTCAGTGGAGATCCATGAAAAAAGCTCTTACGTTTTACAAAAACATTTTGAGAACAGCAATTTTTCAATCTTCTAAAATAATAAAAAACATGTATACTTTTAATAATTATAACAAATCAGACACAATGTGAAAATATCGCTTAAGAATTGATACAACTTATATGACAATGATTTAATATTTAAAGAAATTTTAGCTGGTTTATAGAAAAATTAAAGGCAAGTGATATACAAACAGGATGATACATATGATGTCTGAGAAAAAACAGGGTTGTGGCGTATTTAGAAAGAGAATTGTGGAGAAAAACTGATTAAAGAGAGTAAGGAGGGGTACAGTATGAATAGGTACTTCATATTTAGAGATATAGCTTATCCTTAGGGGTACGATATGAATAGGTACTTGTTCATATTTAGAGATATAGCTTATCCTGAGGTTGAGCAAGAACACAACCAGATTTTGGCTAGGAAGTCTTTCAGAATGGTTTTAAAGCATAAGAGGGAGGGTATTAACCAGGCCTTAGCAACATAGTATGAGTACAGACCATGCCCAGCAGATTTGATAGGTTTGTGGACTGAGAGGAGGTTTTGTTCAATGGATTGTAATGACCTTTTGGGAACAGTTGAGTAGAACATTATTTAGTGCTAGACAAGCAAATGGATGCTAGATAAATTTATAGGTGGAAAGAAGTGGCGTATATGTTAGTCGATGGGCTAGTTCT
>NC_056735.1:119534526-119802026 GCF_019279795.1 Protopterus annectens | reverse complement strand
ATATATATATATATATATATATATATATATATATATATATATATATATATGCACACACACACACACACACACACACACACAGATATGCATACATACATGCATATGTGCTGTATGTTTCATAGCCTACCTAGCGAGCATCTGAAGGCCAGATGCTTACCTGAAATTATAGCGTGAAGAGAAAAGGTTCTATATTATTTGAGCGAAAGTCTGTTTATGCAAAAATGTAAACGTTGACACGTACTGCACAAAATGGACTTATATCGAAAGTACAAACCGCAATTTCAGAAATGACGAATTACCATGGTTGGCCCATCTGTGGAATAGCTGTATAAGGTAACTGTGGATAGTTACAGACTTTAGGGTTAAGGTATGGGTTAAGGTAAGTGCATAGATAGGCTATGTATGTTAGATTTAGTGTAGGGTTAGAAGTAGTGTTTTGTTAAATGCATGTATGTGGATTATTTATTTTGTTTGTGTATATTTTCGTAGGGGAAGTGTGCGGTAGTTACAGACCTAGGGTTAGGGAGGGGTTAAGGATAGTGCATAGATAGTTGTGTATGTGGGGTTAAGTGTAGGGTTAGAAGTTGGGCTTTGTTAAATGTATGTATGTGGATTATTTATTTTGTTTGGCTATATGTATGTAGGGGAATTGTGCAGTAGTTATGGACCTTAGGGTTAGGGAGGGGTTGAGGATAGTGCATAGATAGTTGTGTATGTGGGGTTTAGTGTAGGGTTAGAAGTAGGGCGTTTGTGCTTTACTTTAGGGTTAGAAGTAGGGTTCGGTTAGTGTATGTATGTGCTTTATTTATTTTATTTGGGTAGGTAGTATGTAGCGGGTGGTGGGGTTGGCCGAGTATGACAGTTCGACATTTCCAATTTCACGGTTTAGTGCGTTCGGGATATCCATGGTTCACGCAATAGGTGTCGGGGTTTTAGTATTTGCTTAATAGTATTATCACTCTCGTAATATAGACCCCATAGAAAATGGCAAAAGCTGAAACTACAACCAAAGGAGCTTAAAAATTACCAAGAAAGGGATTACATGAAAACATATTCTAAAATATTGAAGATGGAGCAGTTATCTTTTTATGTTGAGACTTGTGTCCAGTCACAAAGGTGTCAAACAAGATCTGAAGTAACTGGTTAAACAGATGCATTATAAGAGGGGAAAAACATTGAAGGAGCTTGTTTCAGGAGCACTGGTTTTGCTAACTCAGATCCAACAGTCAGCCTTGTTGGATTGTTCGGACAAGAGGAATAGGATCAGAAACACTAATTTTAAACAAACCAGAAACTAAAGGAACCAAACACCATGCACTGCAAAGCAAAAATGGAACAGCAATGCTAAAAACAAAATGCAGCGGCCTTAGATATCACCAAACAAAAATATTATTGCAAACTGAAATCAACCGAATAAAAATGATAAAAATAATGATAGTTGAGGAAAAGCTTTCATCCCAATCATGTATGTTAACTTCCTTAGAAAAAAAAACAAACACCTATACCAAACGCATTTAAAACTCATCAGTGAATACTCTGATCTGTTAAAAACCAATGAAAAACTATTATTCATTCAAGAAAAGTCATAATTAAAACTGACTTTCTTCACTTCTAAAAACTTGAATTACATAACAGTATGTAATAATAGCTTAACATACCAATTGATTTCCCATGAACAAACAGTTAAAAACTATACAGAAATCTTGATGTGGGCCCCTAACAACACATTATAATTTAGCTGCCCTCTGCTTTGAAATCAGCGGTAGGGAGATATAATCATTCAAACCCAGCAGTTCTGTGCTATTCAATTTAAGCTGCCAAAGCAACTCCTTCTATGCTGTTTTATTTTCCCATGAGCCACCCTGGGCATTACATTTTATCGTATCTAAAATAACAAAATAAAATTACTTGAAGATATCGCAAGTAACTAACTGAGTGCCTGTATAATGTGGTGTTAGTGTTGCCTTTCAAAATATCAAAATTATATCCATAGATACACTTTTTAAAGGCACATTCTGTTTTGCCAACATAAAAGAAAGGTGATGTGGAGCAGAGAGCCAGGAAAACTAGCCCTTTGGTGTTACAGTTTCCTTTAACCAGGTAAACTGTGGATTTCAAGCTATCATTAAGGTATACAGATTTGTCTTCATAAATGTATCTGCACTGATTGCATGTGCGACAATAATAGTGTCTCTCTTGCTGTTAGCAACATTGTTACATGTTGGGAAAGTCGCCACTATGTTTTTAATATTTCTTGCTCTCTTATATACAAAATAATGTGCATCCCCAATTATAGTAGAAATAGATCTAAGGATGTGCCAAGCTAACTATAGATGAACTAGCTGCCTAGTTAGTAACAACTTTAACAGGAAAAGGGGAAAGGATGAGACTTAAAGAGGAGGAGTAGCTAATTAATTATGTCAAAAAAATACCAGAAACAAAAGGCATGGGATGATCTGAAACTAATGAAGCAGTAGTCAGGAATAATAAATTATATAATAAGAAGAAAATGTCACCTGAAAAAGAAACACTGCAAAAAGCTGAGTGATAGTCTTGGGCCATTTATGCATGTGATCATCTTCAGTACTCAGAAAGAGAGATCTGGAGAAGGGGCCTGATTTTCATAGCACTGTGGGTAATGAAGTAGACCCTGGGAGTGTTCTAGATGTTGGGCTGACTAATTCTACCTGGCCTTAGTTCTCAAGGTGATGCAACTACCAGTTGCAGCTGCTGCAGACTGCAAACTTAATGTAAAGCCCCAGATTCATATCATTACATTCAGCACTGCGGTATATTCTGTTTTCCATGTTTGACTAGAAATAACTTTCTTGACTGCAGTGTAAACATTCAGCAAAATTTGTGAACACAGATGTGAACTGATAAGAACAAAAGTTTCAGTGCAAACAAGCTGATAAAATGAGATACTACTGTTCCCTTAATTAACCAACTTTTATTCATAAATAATCAGTTTACAGGACAATATAAACAATGGAGAACAGTATAGCTATTACCATCTTTCTTAAGACTGTATAAATTATAAGAAGCAATAATATAAAATATTAGAAAAAAAGCAGTAGCTATTATAAAATATGGGACAGGCAGAAAAAAATCTGGTAAGTGGTAAATATATAGTTAAAAAAAGACTGTTGTTTTAAACAATGATAAATAACCTGAATCAATAAAAGTTTACAAGTTCACATTACTACCAGCAAAAGAAAATAAAGCTTTGGCAACTCCATCTCAAAGTTTGAGTGTTACTAGATTTATTAGAAAAGCAGCTCTCCTGAGTATGTACTTCTAGTTTCAAAAGATTGCATGAACCTTACAGATATGCGCTACAGCCCTTCTATCAAGTTCCATTAAATAAAAACCAACAACTACGGCTGATAACATTAATTATTTCTCAAGGGTAATGCAATCATTTTAAATGGTATAAAGCTAGAGCACTGTAGAAATAATCTTTACCAGTGTCAGAGAAGTGTTTTTTTTTTCCCCACCAACTGCAATCAGAGGCTCCGAAAATAATATGGCTGACCTTGGCCATCTAATAATTCTCAATCTGTCCTGTTCCTTTCTTGCAGGTCAGGTGATGAACCAATTCTGTTATGATGGGTAGCCCTGTTTTACATGACATTAGCTAATATAATTACACAGGCTTAACTTGTAGCAACATGCCTCTTATGTCAGTGGCAATTGACTGAAGTACACAACATTTAGGTTGTTCTTTATACGTGATCAGTGTCCACCATGCTGCATCGTTATAATGACAAACAAACTTAAAAATATGTACAATGCACAAAATTATGAGGACTGCCTGTGTATAGAATATATGCTCCTAAAGCAAAGATGTTCATATAAGACGACATGAATAAAAGTGGTGTCGATATGTACCAAATTTACAAGCACTAAAATCAATAAAGTGTGCACGAAAACTTTTGTTCTTGTTAGCTCACAGGTGTCCACAGATTTTGCTAAATGTTTACACTGCAGTCAAGAATGTTATATCTAGTCAAATATTGCAAACAGGATATATCACAGTGCTGAATGTAAGGATATGAAGTGGGGGCTTTACAGTAAGTCTGCAGTCTGCAGCAGCTGCTACAGACCCCCCCACCCATTATATGAAGTCAGGAGTAATTACTGGCAAAATAAGGGAACCTAATTCTAGTTTAAGTATTTGTAGATGTTAAAATTACTTGGCATAACTATTTGATGTGTTTCAGTATAAATTGATTTTCATTTTGGTTAATGAGTAATCTCAGTGAGTAAATACTGATTTTGTTTTCAAGGAAGCTCCAAGACAATTCTTTCAGGACTGTCAGAACAGTCAAGTCCAAATCATGGTAGCAAAATCTTCATAAATTTGGGTAAAATGCAAAATCCTGTTTTATGCTACCTGTTCATGTAACTCCAGTATTGATATTATCAAACTGTGTTGCCTGCCCTAGTCTAAATTACTTGCCCCTCAGTAAACTGTCTTCCTAATACATAGGATCATAGGAGGTTAGTAGGCTAATGCCCTGGGGCCCTTACAAGCCTAGCCATGTTATGCCCTTGTTTCCTAATAGACCAGCAGATAATAGTCTTTATTTGTATACAAAAGTGTGATCAGTACCGACTGCCCCTATCAAGGAGGGACAGAGGTAAACCCCAGAGTAAATTTGCGGTTTCCCATCCAATTGTCCAAGTTACACTTAATAGGGTCATAGAGGAGTTCTGTTTAACATGAATTGGTAGTTTATTCCAGAGTATTGGCAAGCTCTGTGAGACATATCTGTCTCTCCACAAGTCCTGTTTATGTCACCAGCCAGGTTAAGTTCCCTAGATCAAGTGAATCTTGTTCCATTTCACTTGCAGATGTGTAGCATTTCTATTAAGACAGGGTCCAAGACAGCTTGGTAGGCTCTAAGCAGTCTATGTGACACCGAGCACAATGACAGTAATTTCAGTCTGTCCATGTAGGACATGTACTGAAGACCATGAATTTTCTTAGTGACGAACCTCTGAGGTCTCTCCAGTTGCTGCAACAGTGTGATGAGGTACAAGCAAAAGGGAGCATTGTACTCTATTATTGGTCTGATGAGGGATGAGTACAAGGGAATTATAACCTCCTTTGCTCTGGATGGGTTTTACTTCTAATTACCAACATACCACTTGCCAGAATCTTACTAGATTGAGACAACAACACTGAATGTTCACTTAAACAAATGTTCACATCACCAGACTTTTAAACAGGGAAAGGAGGCAGTTGGCCAAATTGAGGAAATTTGCCGTTTTCCCTACTACAGAGCAATTTCAGAGTTGGTATATATAATTGGGGGGTGTGGAGGTGACGCCCCCACTTGGGTGGGTTTGATATACTTTAGTGTGTTTGTTGTTGATTGTTGGCCAACTGTCTCCATTCCTAGTTTAAAATTCCAATGATGTGAACATTTGTTTAAGTGAATGTTCAGTGTTGTCTTCTCGATTTAGTGAGATTTGGATAAGTGGTATTTTGATAATTAGAAGTAGACCCTCTGGATGATATGCCCTTACTTATGAGATGAGCAATGTAGAAGGCTTTCTCCAACACTGTGGACACCTGCTGATCAAAGTTAAGGCAACTATCAACCTGTGTTCTCAAATCGCTCGCCACGGAGTTTGAACTTAGGGTGTTAATATTAATAATGTAGATTGCAGGGATGATAATTTTGTGTTGAGTTTAAGACCATGGCTTTGGCACCATTTGTCTGTGTAAACCTATTTTGTAGTATAAGCTAGAAACAACACCTGGCAATTAACTGTGTAGTAACTCAAAGCAACACCAAGCAGAAAAAAATATATCAATACCACGCAGAAACACGACTGAAGTAGATCGATGACCGTTACACCAACATAAAGAAAAACAAGCACTGGTCATCAAACTTAAAATAAATATTTAATAATGACAAAAAGAAGGTGAGTGCTTTCACAATTTACAATTGCATCATCAGGCCATACTGATGACAAAATAACAGTTTACCTTTATAACGGCGATCTCAAAAAGGTCGACCACGCTTCCGTGAACTCCAAAATGCGAACGTCCCGATTGCCAAAAAACACATATGCGAACGGCTAAATCCAGCTTCCTTTTGACCCATGGTAGCGCTGGTGTGGAGGTGTGGTGTGGCGGGAAACGTCGAAATTTGACATTATTTCAACATTTAAGAAGTGTTGCGGTTTCGAATTTGCGTAAAATGGGTCGATGAAGTGGTAGGTCGATCTTATGTGATCGACGATATAAAGGTAAACCCAAAATAACATACCAATAAATCATATCAAGTACCTAACTAATTCTAAAATCAACCAATATCAGCAATATGCACTTCATGTTGCCATGATACAAACTGTCACATGACATATCAAAGCAAATAAACCCCAATTCAACTCTGAAAAACCCATTCCTAAAAAATGAAGAATGATAAAACAGTAAAACAATTCAACAATTCACATATGCAACAAGAACAATGCATAAAAATAAAAAATAAATAAATATGTATCATCTCTTCAATTTCCTAATTTTTTATTTGGGTTTTATGGACACAAAATTGTTCAACCCTGTCCCTTTGTGTGATCTAAGCCTCAGAATCCAGCACAATTCTATGTGCTCGGTCTCATTAATCAAATCACCCATTCTTGAACCTTCATGAACAACTTCTAAAACCAAGAAGATAAACCTGTGTCCCTCACCCCTCTCATTCATATACTTAGCAAGAGTGCTATAATTAAGTCCTCTTCATGCACAATAATGGTCCCGAATACGTTCATGTAGACATCTATTGGTTTTACCCACATAGAATGATCTATATGATGTACAATGAGCTAAATACACCGTTTCCTGTATTGCAATCAACATCAACCTTCAAATATTATGTCTTCCCATCATCAGAATGTATAAAAACTGAAGATTCATCTATATAATCACAAAAAGAATACCCATTACATTTTCTTGTACCTGATACACTAGCAACATTCATCATCCCTAGCCCTTTGGGGTAACACAACGTTTAAGTGACTTTTTGTTTTCCTAACTGACACACAATTAGTTATGCCTGATGTAACTTCCCTCTTTACGGTCATCCCTATTCAGATGGTACTGAGATGGTGCAGGCCTCTTTGGTCATAAATAGTGGGTATACTCCACAAAACATAGAGTTCATTTGTTATCTTTAAGAGATAGTGCTCGAGTACAATGTGTTCGCGTTTGATGGATTGTACTACTTACAGGCTTCTAGTGTGGCTATGGGCACTCCATGTGCCAATAGCTATGCCAACCTTGTTATGACTTAATGGGAGAGTGTGAATGTCTTGGGATCAATGGAAAATCATGAACATTTATGTTTTTTATCATTGGTTTGTGGATGACCTCGTCTTGTTATGGGGAGTTGATATTGAACAACTCCTGAATTTTTTCAATCATCTAAACCATAGTAGTAAGTTTCTGAAGTTGTCCTTAAATTATTTGACCACACAAATTTAGTATTTGGACGTGCATATAGTTAATGATAGTGATGGGATGTTTTTACTAGGATGCATAGGAAAGATTGTTTTCAACCTTCACATGTGCATTGTACCAGTATGCACCCAAAGCACGTTTTGGTTAAAGGACAAGCATTGAGAACTTCTAGACTTTTCCTTGGTACAGAAGAATTTGAAGAGGGGCTGAAACATATCAGGACAGATTTTATGAGCAGGAGTTATAGAGAGTTTGAGGTAAATGGAGCTGGTATGTCATCTAGGGAGTCCAGAGCCACTTGTGGGAAACCTTAGTTCTCTTCTTCCTCAGTCGTTAGCGGACATGAAAGTGTACATAACGATAATTTAACTTTTTGTTTGCCTTACAGTAGCGACAACAAGGAGCTAATGAATAGAATTACTAAGAATTGGCATAGTCTGCATACTGATCATGAGCCTGCCAGGTTAGTAGGATCCAAACCTAGATTTGGATATAGGAACAAAAATTCACTTAAACAAAGGTTATGTTACCCCAAAGGGCTAGGGATGATGAATGTTGATAGTGTATCAGGTACAAGGAAATACAATGGATGTTCTTTTTGTGATTATATATGGTTAATCATAAACTCCTCCTGCACATACTAAAATCTCTCTCACTTGACACTCCTTCCTTAACTTGGTTCACATCTTATCTTGATAACCGTCAGCAGGCAGTACTCTGGAAAAACTCACTATCTAATCTCCTACCTATCTCTTTAGGCGTACCTCAAGGCTCTATCCTAGGCCCCCTCTTATTTTCAATCTTTATTAATGACCTCCAATCAGCTATCCCTAACACCACCTGCATACAATATGCAGATGATTTTATTATAATCTGCACGACCACCTCTCAAAATGAACTTGTCTCTTACCCAAAAAGCCTTTTCTTCTGTTGAAAAATGGTTCTCTGATCGTTGCCTTCTCCTCAACCCTAAGAAAACCAAACTGTTACTGTTCCCACCTACCCATAAATGTACACCACTTAATTTCTCTCTCACATCCACTGATAGCACTCTCATTTCTCCTGACTCTACTACAAAATTACTAGGAATAACTGTTGACAACAATCTAAGCTTTAACTCACACATCAACAACACAATAAAAGTAGTTAACAAAAAAATTGGTTCCCTCTACAGAATCAAACCCTTCCTTACACATGAAACAAGAACCATCTTAGCTAGATCTCACCTTATCTCTACTCTTCTATATGCCTCCCCCATCTATACTAATCTCTCCAAAAGCAACTTGAAGAAACTTGCTACATCCTACTATAATATTGCTAGATTCACTACAGGATCCCAGTTTCAAACTCACCACTGCTTGAACCTAAGACAACTAGGTTGGCTTGAATTTACCAACAAATTAATACTTCAACAGCTCTTAATAGCTCACAAAATTCTACACCAACCAACTAAAATACCAATACTCTCTAACCTTGTTACACCTTACAATAACATGAAACAGCTATGCTCCTCAAACAAACTACTGATTTATACACCCAAACCTAATAACTCAGCAGGGGACTGCCTCTTTTCCAAAATGTGGAACAAACTACCCTCTGATATCACATCTTTGTCTATATTCTCACTTTTTAATAGACAACTGACTATGCATCTCAATAGTCAATGGTTTTGCCCCTGTAACAACCCAGATTAACTTTTCCTCTTACTCTATTTTTCTTATCCTACACCCTCATAACTTTCCTTTACATAATATCTATGTAGAGAAATGTTATCTCATATACACAGTATGACCACTGTAAAAAAAAAAAAAAATTATTATTATTTCTTTGTTTTAAGACTTTAGGACTTTATTCTCTTTGTTTGCTCCTATCATAGTTGTACATTGCATATATTGTCTAACTTTGTTTTTTTTTTAATTCTAATCTTGTATGGCCTATTGCTGGATAAACATGTAATATTCCATTGGAGCTTTTCACCCTGGGCCTCTACTGAAAATGGACATGTATCCAGTTAGACTAGCCCAGTCAACAAATATAAAATAAATAAAATAAATAAATAAATATAGATGAATCTTTAGTTTTTATACATTCTCATGATGGGAAAACATATTATTTAAAGGTTGATGCTGATTGCCATACAAGAAACTTGGTGTATTTAGCTAATTGTACATCATGTAGATCATTCTATGTGGGTAAAACCAATAGACGTCTACATGAATGTATTCAGGACCATTATTGTGCACGCAGAGGACTTAATTATAGCACTCTTGCTAAGTATATGAATGAGAGGGGTGAGGGACACAGGTTTATCTTCTTGATTTTAGAAGTTGTTATGAAGGTCTAAGAATAGGTGATTTGGTTAATGAGACCGAGCACATAGAATTATGCTGGATTCTGAGGCTCAGATCTCTCAAAGGGACAGGGTTGAATGATTTTGTATCCATAAAACCCATATTAAAAATGAGGAAATTGAGGAGATAATACATATTTATTTTTATTTTTAATTTTTATGTATTGTTCTTGTTCCATATGTGAATTGTTGAATTGTTTTATTGTTTTATCATTTTTCATTTTTTAGGAATGGGTTTTTCAGAGGTGAATTGGGGTCTATGTGCTTTGATATGTCATGTGACAGTTTGTATCATGACAACATGAAATGTCTATTGCTGCTATTGGCTGATTTTAGAATTAGTTAGGTGCTTGATACTGTGTATTGGTATGTTATTTTGTCATTAATATGGTCTGATGAAGAAATTGTAAATGTCGAACGTGCTCACCTTCTTTTTGTCATTGTTAAATATTTATTTTAAGTTTGACGAACAGTGCTCAGTTTTCTTTACACTGGTGTAACGGTCATCAATCTACTTCAGTCATGTTTCTGCGTGGTACTTATAATTTCTTTTTCTATTTTGTAGTATGTTAATGTCATTCAGGGATTCAATGACTGCCCCCAGTTTGCAGTTGCCAGCGAACTTTGTCAGCCACAAACCATCTATTTTTGCCTGTACCTCTGAGAAGTACATCCCAAACAGCAGAGGGCCAAGTACCAATCCTTGTAGAACACCACTGGTGACAGGTGTGCTGGTAGAGGTGGAATCCCCAACTTTGACTCTGCGTGTTCTGTTGGTGGGCCAGTTGGCTACCCACCTAATGACGTATGGGCTGATCGCCAGCTGGTTGAGTTTCTCAATGATGCCTGAGTGGAGGATTGTGTCAAAGGCCTTGGCTAAGTCTAGATAGGTAGTATGCAATGATTTGCCTTCATTCAGGGCTTTGGTGACATTCTCAAAGAAGTCCACTGGGTTTAACAGACATGATCTACCCTTGATATATGTATATTAATTTCTTAGCAGATATGAATAGATGCTTTGGATTTAGTATGAATACACTGCAGATATGTGGCTATTGTGTTTCAACACAAATTTATTTGCTGTTGTCGTATTCTGTTTTTTTTTTTCTGGTCCAAAATATTCTATAAACTTGCTTTTGTTTTAAAGGTGAATGTCATCTTATAATTTTCAAGAATTGATTGCAGCCTGGACAGTCTAAATTGACCATAGGTGTGTGTGTGTGTGTGTGTGTGTGTGTGTGTGTGTGTGTGTGTGTGTGTGTGTGTGTGTGTGTGTGTGTGTGTGTGTGTGTGTGTGTGTGTGTGTGTGTGTGTGTGTGTGTGTGTGTGTGTGTGTGTGTGTGTGTGTGTGCGTGTGAGTTTATGGTGTGTAAATTTCAGCTCTAGATGATGGTCACTGTTGAAGTGACATCCAACCCCATGTGCAAAAATGGAAAAAGGGGCTGTGGATGGATGGATACTCAGTACCATAACAGCCTATCAAAACCCTTAGCATCCATTTTCAGCCTTTTGCTCACTACAGGAACTATGACCCCAAGTTTCAAGCATGCACTGATCATAGCTCATGCCATGGTACCACATCCCGCAACAGATACAGACTATAAACTCATTGCAAATCTTTGGCCTTTAACAAAAGTCCTGGAAAATCATATATGAACTGACACTTGAATGCATCCAAAAACGTGATGTCTTGACTGAGAGACAGCATGGCTTTAATACAAAATGTACACTCAACTCTCAAATCTCTGAAAATATACAGAAAGGGCTATTAATAGGAGCAATATTTCTGGATCTAAAAAGAACTTTTGAAATGGTTCATCACAATAATTTTATTCAAAAACTTTCTTACTACGGATATTCACAAGAAGTCACTTCCTGGTTTAAGGATTACTTTAACACACTCCAGTGGCAGACAGGGATAAAGCCCTGACTATGGCCCAAGTGACCTGGGATAAACTAGCAGTTTGGGCAATTGATGGAGCACTATAAGACACCAATGAAAAACACCCAAAGCAAAAAACAAAATAGAACACTGCCACAAATCCACTAATCACCAGGGTATGTAATCCGATAGAAAGTTTATTCTGGTACCTCGGCCTTTCACCTTATAAGGTTTAATTTAACATAGAAAATGTACCCAATATATATCCACTGCTGACAATTAATTATACAATTATTCAATTAATACAATTGAAAAAGCTCATCAATTTACACTCGACACTTTTCACTTTTTTAACCTTTTAAACTTTGCATATTTAATAACATGGACAAAGACATTCCCAGAAAACTTGTAATCATGCTGCATCATTTTAAATATACAAACATAAGTTATTTCATACTAAATGTCTAATCATCAAATTAAATAATTACACTGTTATATTACTGTCAATCTTCATGCCTCTGGGAGAGAGTGTTCTAAAATTCAAAATCATTCTGCATTCTAACCTAAGTTCATTTTTAAAGATGCCCCCAAATTTCAAATTAGGCCATGCTAACACACTAAAAAAAGAACTATCCTCAGATCCCCCATGTACAGATGCAAAATGGTAACCTACAGGAATATTAATATTGCATTTTCTCGCATCCCCTAAGTGCTCCATGATTATAACCTTAACTCTCCTTTTGGTTTGCCCAACATACCACTTAGTTTGCTGGCAACCACATCCAATAACGTACACGACACCTTGGGAATTATAATTGAAAGCCTCCCTAGCCCTGTATAACCTACCATTAATCTATTAAACTTGCACCCACTTAGATTCTTAATTCTACAACAAACCAAACATTGACCACATGCCCGTGTGCCTACTCTCTGTGTCCCACCACAAAAAGCACCATCCCCACTCAATAGTTCCTTCAAATTATTATATCTCCCATAACAGAAAGTCATGTGTTTTGAAAAAAGATACCTCACATTTACATCCTTTGATACTAAATTCCAATGTTCTCTGACAATATTTTCCAACATGTTTGAAAAGAGGGAATATTTTGTCACAAAGAACAATCTCTTGTTCCTTGTTACCCCACCTCTGAAATGCCTGTGCATACCAACTACTTTTCTTACATTTCTTACCTTTGTTCTCAACACTATCTTGGGCTGCCATCATTCATGAGAATACCCCCGTGTACTTAACCAATCATACACCTGATTCAAAAAAACTTTTTTAAGTCCTTCTTCAGGCATATTCTGGTGAATTCTTTTAAATTCACCAAAAGGTAAGGTCCTGATTAAATGTGGTGGATGCATGCTGTCTGCATGCAAAAAACTATTCACAGACGTGGGCTTCTATGAGGTTTGTAGTGAATTTCAAAGTTCTTATTTACATATAGTTCTACATCCAAAGAATTAATGCCAGAAGAATTCATCTGACAAGTGCATTTTAAACCATGGACAGTACTATTTAAACATTCCACGAATCTCATGAATTTCTGCTGCTCTCCCTTGCAAAGAAAAATCAAATCATCAATTTATCTTTTATAGTAAATAACGTTCTGTGCAAAATATTGAGTGGGGTACATGAACTGTTTTTCAAAATCACCCATGTATATTACTGCATAAGTAGGGGAAAGAGCTGCCCCCATTGCTGTACCTCTCTTCTGTAAGAAAAAAACATTGTCTCACTTGAAATAATTATGACTAAGACAAAATTCCAAAACTGACAATAAAAAGGAAGTTCGTGGCCCTTCACCTCATAATTCTACTCATGGCTTCCAGGCCCCATTTCATGTCTATATTAGTATATAATTAACTGACATCAATGGTCGCCCATAAATATTCATCCTGCCACATTACTTCCTTTAACCCCCGACAAAGTTCACCAGTATTTTTAATGTAGGAAGGTACTTTATCCAAGTACTTCTTTCAATGCTAATCCAAAAATAAGCCCACATACTCTAAATACGAACCAATCATGTAAACTATAGGTCTTCCAGGAGGAGTTCATCATGCCATTATGAATTTTGGGAATGACATAGAATTTAGGGTCCCTGGGTTCCTTAACTAATAACTTTTTGACATCTTTACTTCCCAGAAAAGAAAACCTAACCTCTCCCTTCTATCTAATAAGTCAGATAATTCACTATTAAATTTCCATACTGGGTTCATGGAAAGTTGAACAGAATCAATGTTCTCATAAATTAGTTGTCTAACCATGTTATCATATACCGCCTTGCTCATAATTATCCAGTTGCCTCCTTTATCTGCCTCCCTAAAAACATATTCATCCAAGTGAGACCATACAGTTTGTAATTCTGCCCATTCACTCTTGCTTAAATTATACATTTTAGTGCTGTTAAGAAAAACACCAAACTCTTTTTCCACCTTCTTGCACAAGACATTCTCAAATGAAATAATAGCCATAGATGATTTGGGTGGCATAAAACCACTTTTCCTAGAAAGTAAAGGGAGATCAAGTCGACAGTAACCACTATTAAAACCATCTCCACTTTGCATGGCATCAGTTTGCACTAAATACATTTCCATTTCACTAATGCAAGCAACCTCCACCCCCCAACACAACCCAAATGACACATAGCCCGCAGACTCAGTGTGCCACTAAACCACAGCCAATAAGGCAAAACAAGGTACCCAACACACTAGTCATAGGCGACTCTATAGTCAGGCACACTGATGTCCCACTCACCAGGCTAAACAAGGAGAAGGTTACTGTCAGCTGCCTGTCGGGTGCCAGGATCCGCCACATAACTCACGCACTCAGGTCACTCCACAACAAGTACAGATATGACTCTGTCAATGTCCATGTTGGTGTGAACGACCAGAGACATACCTCCCTGGACTCCATGAAAAGAGACATGGAAGAGCTCTCCGATCTTATAGCCCAGGCAAGTATGACCCTAGCCCTGAGTAGCATTCTGCCATCACCCAGAATGACGCCACAGTACAAGGACAAAATGATCGACTTCTACAATTGGCTAAGCATCTGGTGCCATTCTAAAGGGATCCAGTATCTGTCTGCCTGGGATGACATGGTCGACAGACCATGATGCTTTGACAGAGATGGCCTGCACCTGTCACCCCTGGGATTCCGGATACTTGCTAAGGTTCTTGCCACCCCTATAGTGCCTTTTTTTAGGCAAGGTTCAAATGACAAATTCACCACCGTAACAGGAATAGGCAAGAAAAAACTGAGGGTGATGCTACTCAATGCTAGAAGTCTAAATCTCAAAATGCACTCACTCGAGGCACTCTTTAAAATGGAGAACATCGATATCTGTGCAGTGACTGAGACCTGGTTCAAGGCTCCAGAGAGCACCCCTGCACTACCAGGCTATAACTCATACCACACTTTTCGGCCATATAACCTGGACCGGAACACCAAAGGAGGAGGTGTGTCCATATTCATTAAGGATATCCACACCTCCAGGCTAGTTGCTCAGCATAATGCAGCCGAGGTTATCCAAGTGCAAGTAACTCTGGGCAAAACTGCAATCCAAATTGTAGCTTGCTACAGATCACCCACCATGCCCCAGGATTCCCACTCCTCTTTTCTTGATGTACTGGAAAAGATTAGGGTTCAGCCAAACACCCTAATAATGGGCGATTTCAACTACCCCACCATTAACTGGGAAAACTACTCATGTACCAAATCCTTCACTCAACGCTTTCCGGAATTCATAAACTCCAGTGCCTTGGATCAACTTATCCACACCCCCACCAGGGGCAACAATATCCTAGATCTAGTCATTACCAATATGAGTGACCAGTGTTCCACACTTGAAGTCAACGCCTCATTGGTCCGATCCGACTATAAGCTAATTACCCTAGATATCCACATCCTGCCTCTACCCCCCCCCACCCCACCCATTAAGGAAACCATGGTAAAAAATTTCTCCAAAGCCAACTTCATGCTTCTTAAGACAGAAGTAGTGAACTTTATGACACCCATGCAGATGGACAATACAGTTATGACTACTGAATCCTACACAATTGCACTTTATAAGCACTTACATGAGTGCATGGATCGTGCTATCCCAAACAGAACCAAGACGCTATCCTCCAAAAAAAGGAAGCCAATCTGGTGGTCCCCTGCCATAAACAAACTGTACAACAGAAGGAAGAAACTCTTGCAAGAGTAAAATCCCACAAGTGGAGGAGCTCCCTGGTCAGCCTCAGTAAGAAGCTGCGATCCCTGATAAAATCCTGCAAAGCTAGTTATGAAAACAAAATCGCCACTGATTCTACAGACAACCACAAAGCATTCTATAGCTATGTCAAGAATCTCAATGGCAACACTCAGATCTGCTCTGAGTTACAGCACAATGGCACTAAATATACAGACCCAACTGATATTGCCAACATCCTGGCAGATAGGTTCAGTGCTAACTTTACCCCCCTCTCACCCCCTAAAGAGCCCATCTCTATACTGGAAGAATGCAAAGATCCTGTAATCATGGCTGCACAGGTAAAAACCACACTCTCCAAAGCCAAGAACACAGCATCCATGGGACCAGACAACATCCCAGGCTGCGTTCTACATGAACTACAGAATGAACTGGCACCCCACCTAAGTACCATGTTCAGTCATAGCCTCACCTCAGGCTTTGTGCCTGATGAATGGCACACAGCAATGGTTATCCCACTCCAGAAGGGGGGAGCCACCACAGACCCCAGGAACTACCCCCCATTAGCCTGACGAGCCTGGTCTGCAAGGCCATGGAACGTATCATCATGGAACTTATAAACAAAGACATTGGTAATCTCCAAACTCTGGATCCCACCCAGTTCGGGTTTGTAAAAGGCAAATCATGTCTCCTAAACCTGATAGACTTCTTTGAAGCAGTCACCAAAACTGCAGACAAGGGTAAGGTGGTTCACACAGCCTATTTAGATCTTGCCAAGGCTTTCAACACCATTCCCCACTATGGAATTATAGATAAACTCACTAAACTAGGTATAAATCCCTATGTCACAAGATGGGTTGCCAACTGGCTCACTGACAGAACCCACACTGTGAAAGTAGCAGACTCCAAATCCGACTTCAGACCAGTGACAAGTGGAGTACCACAGGGTTCAGTCCTGGGTCCTCTCCTGTTTGGTATCTACTTCTCTGAAGTACAGACTAACACAGAAGGTCTTTGGCTAATGAAGTTCGCAGATGACTGCAAACTAGGAGCCATAATTGAAACTCCTAAAGATGTGGACATCCTACAAAAGGGCCTCACAGAGACAGATGCCTGGTGTCAAAGCCATGGCCTCAAGCTGAATGCCAAAAAGTGCATTGTCATCCCCTTTGGTAAAAACTCTGCACCTATGAACTACAACATAGGCAGTAGTATACTTAACACCGAAAGTGTGATAAGAGACCTTGGGACACAGGTGGACAGTAATCTCTCCTTTGATAATCACATCACCACAGTAGTCAGGAAATCCTTCTACGTGGCACACCTCATCACAAAAGGTTTCTCATCAAGAAAAAAAGAGGTCATTGTTCCCCTCTACTCATCACTCATTAGACCCATTATAGAGTACAACGCCCCTTTTGGTATGTTCCTCACAAGACATCTACAACAACTGGAAAGGCCACAGAAATACCTCGCAAAGAGGATTACTGGCCTCAAACAGATGCCCTATGCAGACCATCTCAAAAAACACCAGCTTTACTCCATCACATATCGCCTACTCAGAGGTGATCTCTGCCTAACATACAAAGCTATGTCAAACCCAGAGCTGTTGGACATGCTGCACTTAAAGAAATCCCAATCCCTCCACGCTACATGCTCTAGGGACCTAAACCTTGTCACCACAATAAACAGAACATGCCGGAGGGATAGATTCCTGTCCCAGAGACTTACCATACACTGGAATAAACTACCTATCTATATCAAACAAAGCTCCTCATTAGCACTCTTCAAGAAAAATCTTGATGATTGGATGGGAAATAGGAAATTCACCCCAGGGATCACCTCTGTGGTTCTGCTCGACAGTGGCACAGGAAAATAATTTTCTTGGGTGGCAAAAGCCAGGGTTCCTTTTTGGCTGGGCTTGTATAGGCCCCAGGGCTGATAGCCTAGTACCTACCTATGAACATCCTCTTGAATTAATTCAAAAAACAAGTCAGTTTGATGTAAACTGATGTCCAACAAAAATTCATTATCACTTTGATTGTTTACAACATTAGCATCACTTTTGCTAAAATTAAAGAAATGGACTTTTAAATTCAGTTTGCAACAAAAACGTTTTATGTCCAAAATCAAGTCTGCCAAACAAGGCAGTCTAGCAGTAACAAACTTAGGACCTTTCAACAAAATAGTTACAATATTACTTGTGAGCAACAAATCAGATAAATTAATTTTTAAAGATTCAACAAACCTGTTACCCACCCAAGATGTGGAACACAAAGAAGTATTCATTTCAACAATACTTATATCATCAGAGTGGTCGTGCATCAACATTTACATCTTCAAAAGTTAAAACGGACTCCGAGTTCAATAATAAAGTCATTTCTTACTTCTTTTTTTTTTCAAATAATTCTTTTATTTTTCAAAGTATGAAACAATGCATACTAGGAAGATAAATACATTTATAGTTGTTATGCACATTACATGCAACAATGAATAATTAGAATATTGTGAGTAACCATTTTTTAGCAATGATACATATGAGAATAGAGAAAACAGCACAATGAGCATTGTAATCAATTTAATCAAAAAAAACAATTATATACAATTTTTTATTTATTTAAATTAACACACTCCTCCCGGTGGTCCGCAAAAATATTGCATTGTGGCAGTGGTTTGGCAGTGGTGGAATAGGAAAATTAACAGGAATAAGGTATAAATGGTAACTTATCATATGAGGGGGGAAGTATAAAAACTAACAAAAAAAACCCTAACATTTCTATACATATATACATAAACATTTCTTATCAAACTAGATCCTAATCAAACTAGATCCTGATCATACAGCATCCGGTATGTAATGCTATGTTGTAGTATGTACATGTAAGTATGACCTTGTGTATTGTGTAAGTAAACTAAACTAAAACGCTGTTAAGATTAAAATAAAGAAAAGTGATCCTAATAAAAAAATAATATACCAAGTAGCAGCATTATTATATTAAGTAGTTTCACAGGTAGAAGATAGACGCACATAACAGATAGTAAGATTGTAAAATTAATAAGCATTATTAAAAAGGCCTGATACTAGTAGGTCTGGCAGTATAATAACAAAGTATATAACAAAAAATAAGTACAGAATAAGTAACTAAGCAGAAAGAAGCAAGAAGTGTTGTTTGGTGTGAAGACTATATCAATGGTATTGAGTCTGTAGTCTAAGCAGAGCTAATTAAAACTAAGAGTCTTGTTGTGTCTCTGAGATCTCTCTGTCTCTGTGTTTACATCTTTTAATTTTGGTAGATTTGGGTTTAAAACCCTCAAAACCCTTTAAAACTAAACACATAACTTTTAACTGCCAGCTATATTTTTTTTTTACATTACATTCAATTTCCACACAGCCCACTGACAGATAGCAATTGACACCATACCGCTTGGTTTTTCTTAAAGGCCCACTCTATAAAGGAAATTCTGTTCTCCTGGCTAAAGCAGTCTGTATAAAAGCAGAAGCAGTTTGTAACATATATGCTGAGCAATTACCGAGAAAAGAAGTAAAGTAGCTCTCTTTTTTGTGTGTAGTATCTTAGAAAAAGTAGTTGAGGTGAGGAGCTCTGTGCATAGGCTGTTCACTAGTCGACCACCATTTTGGAATGAGTCATTTCTTACTTCTGACTGTGTTTGCCCAGGCCTTCCTGTAATAATTCCATGTTTTTCCCTGCTTTAGAGATTGTACGACTATTGAGGTGATTTTTTGGAACTTTATCGTTTATATCCCCCAAAGTCACATCTTCAAAAGACACACTTTTTTTTATTGCTTACACTTGTCTCAGCCAATGAAAAGGAAGAGTCTTGTATACTCACTGATCCTCCCCTACCCTCGGCCTTCCTGGGCGTTCCTTCCATTGCCTGGAATAAATCATATTGTGCTCAAAATCTCCAATATCCTGATTAACTTTTTTCTTTATATGGACCAAAATACTTGCTTCCACCGGCTGCAACTTGACTTTCACTTTAGACATAGTTTCCTAAAATCTAACCTCAGGTGTTTCACGAATTAAGACATCTTACACCTCCATTATTTCCAGTTGCAACCTGTCTAACAATCTGTGGTTACACTTGATTAAAATTCGTAACGAAGCCAAGGTGCAATTTAAAGAAGCAGTCCTCCATTCTTTTAAAAGACCACCTTCTTCCTCCGTGAAGTCCCCAGCAGGCAAACAATCTATTCATAAGCCTCTAGGAGTGATATTTAAAGAGACATACTTGTCAAGCAGTTTTGTGTCATAAAATACAGATACCTCTTTCATTAGTAGCTGCTCCAAAACATTGAATTTCTCCTCAAGGCCATCCTCTCTGCTCAATAGCCACAGGTCACCAGAAGATAATTTAGATCCCTCTCATGCAAAATGTCAGCAAAAAGTACTCTACCCTTTCCAGCACTATGAATGCTAACATGAGTAGAGTGCAAAGTAGAATTCGGAGCAGCATCCAACGACATAACTATAAGACACCAATGAAAAGTACACAAAGAAAAAAAGAAAATAGAACACTGCCACAAATCCATTAATTACCAGGGTATGTAATCCGATAGAAAGTTTATTCTTGTACCCCGGCCTTTCACTTTCTAAGGAATGATTTAAAAAAGAAAATGTACCCAATATATATCCACTGCTGACAATTAATTATACAACTATTCAATTAATACAATTGAGAAAGCTCATCATTTTACACTCTACACTTTTAATCTTTTAAACTACGTATACTTAATAACAACATGGACAAAGACATTCCCATAAAACTTGTAATCATGTTGCATCATTTTAAATATACAAACATATTATAAGTTATTTCATACTAAATCACTAATCATTAAATTACATAATTACAATGTTATATTACTGTCAATATTCATGCCTCTGGATGGGCATAACTATCCTGTGGTGGGTGGGTGGTCCCATGGGTATTTACAGTGATGATCACTGGTGTGTCTGGGGACAGCAAATGGTAGGCATGCCCAAAAAGGGGAAGAGTGTGGCTTAACTGCTGTGGATGCAGGGTGATATGCTGCATACCTCCATTGCAGTCTTTCCCCCTCAGCATACCATTGGGACTGAAAGGGAGGATGGAACATGTAGATCACAAAGCAAAAAAGACCCCCCTCCAATGAATGCTCAGATGTACCAAGCCCACAGTTTCCTCATTCATAACTGTCCCCACCATACCAGATTAAGCTGGGGGGCAAGGAAAATAGCTTGTAGAGACAGCATGGACAGGCATTGGGGAGCTGGGCCAGTAACCATGAAGGACAGTAGGGATAAAAACGAATGCAAAAAAAAATGTTTAACAAAACCTTTACAATATCAGCTTACAGCTTTTAGCTTTTTTTTCCACTCCCATCCCCACACTCCCATGGATGTATCAAAGCTCATCTACTAGGTATATTAATGTTCTAATTTATATATAAATAATCTCTTTCTTGGTGCAAACCACATTTCAGAATTACCATATTGTTGATGACACAGTATTTACATAGCATTTCAGTCTTCTTTACAATTATGTTCTTTTCTGCAAAAAGACTCTTCCGTAATTTGGAACTAGATAATGCAGAACAAATTAACTGTAAATATCAACAAAGCCATTGATGTTTGTTTGGGCTAGATTTACCCCAACCTTCACACCCTCCCACTGTTTCTTCTTTTTTCAGAAACCCAAAACTAGCATTCAAATTTTATATCACTCTCATTCCATAGTCACATCAGATACTATAGTCTAAGTTTAGTTTACCTAAAAACTACAAACAAATTAAAAAATTCATAACATTGATACACTCACGCAAGATTTCTCTCAATGGATCTATGAATGATAGCCAGTCATCACTATATATGCCATCTTAAAATCAAAACTTATATTAGCGACTTTTTTATCCAATGCCATTCATGAATTCTGCTCTTAGGCTCTCCACCCCCCCACATATATATATATATATATATATATATATATATATATATATATATATATATATATCATATATATAGCAGAAGGGGTCAGGCAAATTTGCAAGACCACACTGCAGTGGAACAAGGCGATCTCAGGCATATTGGGAATGGTATGACCGAATGAATGAATGCAGAAATGCCAGTTGAATGACTAATTATTTTCACTGCTGGTTAGGACCTGGTTTGCTAGATACTATAGTCATCTAAGCAATCTTCATTAATCTTCCTTTACTGCCTATTTTTTTTACATTATAATTTTGATACAAAATAACTCAAAAACAACTCCAAAAGGCTAAAAGGAAAATGAAATATGGATTTTACAGGTCAATTTCAAAAAGGGATCCAATAAATTTGAATAAAGTAAGAGTTGAGCATGTGCTACCTTTTATTTTCTCATTATCTGGAAACAATACAGCAATATTACAAACCAAACCGAATACAATTCTGTACTTTATCAACCTGTCTAACTACTATGAGCATCACTGCATTTCAATACAGCAGACAAAATGACTAAACATATCAGAAAGGTCTGCATACTTCCTAAACATTTTTACTTATAAACTATTTCATGAATGATTCTTCTCTCCAACTGGTAATGAATTAAAAGTGTTTGGTTTTTAATATGCCCCCAAAAATCATTCTTCACTCAAACTGCACAGACCACCTTTACTTTAACAGCATGTAAAAAATCCTTTGACAAATTAGCCCCTGCCACCTGCTAAATTTTTCCCTTTGGATACCCAATGGAGAATTGCTCAGTTTTTAAGAAAATATAAAAAAATAAAGGAACATTTACAGCAACAAAACAAATGGACCTGTTTTGAAGATCTGGAGATGAAGGTTAACATAATTAGGGGTGAGTCATGATAATGAGGAAATTCTAACCTGTATACCATCACAACATTGACTTATTGAATAAAACATTATTGCAAATAATATAGATAAGAATATAAATCTCTTCACATAGTATTAATTAAGTCAACTCTTTCTCTATATGTTCTGTCACATTTTCTCTTCTCTTGTACCAAGGGTTTCTACACATTATCAGAAACACGTCCCCCTACCAGTTAGCAGGGATATTCACCTCCAATTTTACTTGGTTTTGCTGTTGTTATAGAGGTATAGTCTTTTTTTACTTAGGGATATGTTGGGCACTGTCTGCCATGGGAGGGCGGATAAAGCCCCTTAAAAATAATATTTTAACAGGGTAGGACTGAATTCTGAAATTTTGTTCAAGGGATGGAGTCAAAGAGAATTTTTTTTAACTTTGTGACGCACAGTTTCTAGTCTCATAGTTCCAATGTAGAGATGATAATAATACTACAGTAAGGTTATGGGGCATCTGATGCAGTATTACAATGTAGAACTAACATCAAGCTACTTGTAATTCAAACAAAATTATCTCAATCCTGCATACTGCTAATAATGTATATCCAGTCCTGTAGTTACATAAACAAAGCAAGACAACCCATGTTAAAATGTAATCAACATCGCACAATTAGAAAAGTATCTGAACACTGGTGTAGTTATTATAATGAACCAGAATGTAAATGCAATGCTAGAAAATGTATTTTTATTTCATTTTAAGATCTTTTTTGTACTTATCTCCTTTAAACCCAACCAATGGAATGTTACTCACTAGTACCAACACTAGGTCTGTAAAGTAAATTAAATTTCAACAGCTCCACATAACAAATACTAGCTTTTTTTCCTGATTTTTTTTTTATAATACAGCTTGTCAAAGTACAGCAAAACTGGTTGTTCTTATCTGCAGCTTGGCTGCACAATGACTCAGCTCACCAACAATCTCACTGGGCTCCTTGTTGTAAAGCTTCTTATTCCAGAAAAGAAGTTTAAGAAAAAGAAAGGATACCAACAGGACAAGAGAGATTCCAAGGAACATGTGTCCAGTAAAGTCCGCAAAGTCTATCCCCTAAACACAAAACAAAACAAAAAAAAAATTAGGTTCTCAACACAGAAAATAACAACCAAATAATCGTCCATGCAAATATATACTACAACAAATACTAACATATTAGTACTACTAACTATAAGAATAGTAAAAATATATGCCTACTCTTATATGAACAGAATAAAAAAAGTGTGCCTGACGACTGATATATGTTTTATTACTGGTTCCCTTTTCAGTTACAACATAAACATCTTTTTGTTGTTGTTTTGCTCCAGTTCCCCTCCCCAGCTATGCTGTGTCTAATTATGGTGGCTGCCAAAAAAGCAATTACTAGAAAATGGAAGCCAAAATCTAAACCAACTATACTACAACTAGTGAATATAGTAACAGAGGTAAAACATCTGTAATTGAGATCTTTAGAAAAGGGTAGGAGCAAACTACATAGGAAAGATGGGAATTGTAAGAACAATACATACAGGGGGAGGAATGAGGTTTAAAAAAAGGCAGGACTTAAATAAGCTATGTAATGTTTGACTGAAAATGACTGAGTGGATTATAAGTAATATATAATGTTTGCAACTGGGCGTGCGTCAGTATGGTTTGTGATGTAAAATGCTTGCAACTAGGAGTGTTGGTGTGGTTTGTTTTCATTTATATAAATGTATGATTGCTTATGTCATAAGTGATGGTTTAATAAAGATGTTTCTTGTTTAAAAAAGGGGCAGGAATTTAATAATTTATGTAATACGAATGAACGAAGATGAACAACAAACTTTATGTAATGTTACTTAGATTATATGATATATATAGCAATATATGTGAAGTATAATGTTTGTTAATGTTAGTTTGTTAATGCAGTTTGATTACTTTTGTATAAATGTAAATGTACCTGTGTCACAAGTCATAATTCATTAAAGATTAAAAAAAAGAAAGATTCTGTCCTGCTGTTCTGTTGGCCCATTCTTTCCTCTGAAGTTGAGGCTCAAGCCAGCCAGGATTGTTGCTATCAAATATGTGGGAGATCACATTTTTCCATTGGTTCTTAGCATGCACTACACAAGCCCAAAGCATCCAAGGCATTGTCATGGGCCATCATCATGCACAGACATGCCTCTGTACTTACATAATCAGCTGGCCCTGCCTGTCTTCATGACATGACCCCTTAACGATCCCAGTCTCCACCAAGAATTCTACAATGTATCCAGACACATATCTCTGTCCCATTCCTCCAAAAGAGATGTGAACCATCTTAGCTGTGTCATTCCTGCTCTTCCTGAACCTGCTGTAACAGATGCTTGAGCTGTTACTTTGTTACTTACTTACTTACTGTCAGGTCACCTGAGTTGTAGTCAGGGCTGGCATCAAGATGCTATTTTTGCTAGGAAGTGCAGTAGAAAAACTATAAAAGTTGCAATATTTTACATATGACTGTTAAATTAAAACAAGTTAGGTCTTTATACAGAATTGTATGTTGTTTACAGATTCCCAGGTCTTTGAAGACATACAATAATGTTTCAGTGCATGTTACTCGTTGATCATGTGCATTTTTCCCCACATTATTTATTCTGCACAATTTCAGGTAGGCATTTTTTGCTACAAAAATTAATTAACTGAGTTCTCAGCTTTGCATGATGTCAAGTGCAAAACTCCAAAAATGTACTGTGTATAAGAGAAGGATAAAAAAAGTAGTTTGCAGAAACCCTAAATGTGAATATGAGGGGATTTCTCCTAAGTTTAGGCTCCAAGGAGAGTGCATAAAATTCTGTTAAGAATAAAACAGCCAGCACAATGACAGGTAACCTGACAGACACAGGATACTTAGGTTAAATTAGCAGCCAAGGGATAACTTATGCAAGGGATATCAGTGAGAGAGGCATAGAAGTGTGGTCACAACTCAGTTCTCCTTCCTCGGAGAGGAGGCATACAGGACTGAGTAGAAAGACGTAAACAGTTTAGCATCATATCAGCATGACACAACACGATTCAAGGGGCAGCAGTGACCGGTGCAGAGTGCCATAGACAGTAATGTTCTGCAAGATCATGCTTGGAGTGAAAGGACATAACTACCTGCAAGCAAAACACTGGGGGCCAAAACCAGCTCTGCCAGCTCTCACTATCCCACCTCTTGCTTTTTTCTCCCTATTGAGCTGTATGTGTATCTTGCTTTGCAAAGTTATTGCTCAGTGGTGAAAGGAGACCTAGCCAATGGTGGGTCACAAGAGGCACAGCTCCCTGCAGATGGAGAGACAGGAATTATAAAGGATGAGCAAATAAAGCTTAGCAAGGGCAAATATAAAAGTAGCCAGAAAAATATATCCTTACTGATAACGGTTTATGTTTTTTTTAACATAACTTTGTAAAGCATTTTTCTGCAATAACCCTAGCTGAGGTCTGCTTTAGCTCAGACTGAAAATACTTTATAATTAATTCATAATCAGAATCTATGAAAGGTCACACCCTCAGCAGCCTAACTCCATCGTTTTTCTAAAACCCAGATTTAAGAAGTAGAAGCCTAAGAATTCTGTGAACAACACATTGCATGGGCACCTGCAATTTCATTCCAAGCCTCACCTACAGGTAAGATGTGCCACCTGAAGTGATATTACAAACCGATTATGGTGCATGGACTGGCTTAATGAATTCATAAATAAGACATTTTTTTTTTCAAATATTTTTATTAAATTTAAACACATGAAAATATTACAAACATTCTAGTGAAAGTTTAAAATAGATAACTATATACAATATTTACATTTGGCCTAGTAGGAAAAATGTTTACAAAAAGAAATAATAGAACTATTTATTCACCAACATGCATTTCAGAATATTTAAAAAACATTCAGTCAAACTTATAAAGAATGAGTTGCTTTAAGAGTTTCTATTAAACCAAGAACTTCGATCCAATGATTATCAGTCCATTTCCTGGGATGGATCCTTGTTTCCTTTACTTTTATTTCTATGAGAGCAGTTTCCTTGCAGTAATAATAAGAACTCTTCAAAAGTGGGTGATGCAGATGATTTCCATTTTGTAGTTAAAGATTTTCTTACACTGCTAAAATGGTCAATAAGAGATAAAAATTGATTCTCGTCATGGTATCTATAACATTTATATTTAATAGAATTAGGGGGTTGGATAAAGGAAATGTATCTGAGAATAAAGCTTGACAAAATTTACCAATGTCAATCCAATACTTGTTAATTTTATTACAACCATAAATAATGTGTTCCCAGTCAGCTAACCATTCCATAGAACATCTCCAACAAACAACAGTAACAGATGATTGTATTTTAGCTACTTTGTTGGGAGTGTAGAAAACTCTGTGTAAGAATTTCCACGTAAATGTTTTCCACCTTTGTTGATTGGAAGTTAGTTTCACAGAATATAGTAGGTTGGATTTGAATTCTGGAGATAAATTTAAAATTTGGCCTTTATCAATAAATTTCCAAACTTTTTGTTTGGGTATAGCTTTATAGTTTATTAGGATTTTGTAAAGATTAGAGATTAAGTTAGGCCAATTCAGTTTGTTGTATATCAGATTTTGGATATGAAATATCATCTTAGGTTAAGTTTTGAATGAAGCAGTATTTATTATCCTACAAAGGTCTTGAGCATGAGAAAGAATACTATTTAAGATAATCTAATCAGTGTCTGCGATATTATAAATATTTTTTATTTCATGAGTCTGTAATACTGTTAAATCTTTTATGCAGTGCTGCCAACAAATTAATTGTTTCAAATCCCAGTCTTTGAAGTCAATATTATGAATTCTGTTGGTATAATTTTTAGTAATCCTGAATGGGATTAAAAGATCCCACCAGAGTTTCACATCTAAATTTGAGTTTATAAATGTTCTAATATTACTATAAATATAGTTTATTATATTTACTTTGGTAGGTTTTGCAATATTATATTGTAAATTGGGTCAATATTATATCACCAAATGCTTAAAAAAGCAAACGATGAATAATCGACCCCATGTAAGCGAAAGCTTACAATCTCGAAAGCTCAGAACAGTGATTTTTTTCCAAGGGATAAAAAAATCACTGTTCCAAAAAAAAAAGAAAGAAAAAAATTTGAAATAATACATAAAGTGGGGGTCTTCACCCTCACACCCCCCTACTTAAATATACAAACTCCAAGATCACACTACAGTGCCGAAAATGGCAAAGTAATGGAAGCAGCCAAGCAAATTCTTTTCCTGGGAAAGAATTTGCTTAAAAGACTCTTTGCTATTTTGCCATTTCGTTGTTTTAAGTTCAACCAAGACACATTCGATAGAGTGCATATTCAGTCATCTAATAGGAACCATGTAAATTAATGCCAAGTATGTATCAGAGATTGATATTTTGATTATCTATTAAATGATTGCCAGCTAATTTGTTTTCATTTAAGAAAATAATTGTATGAGGGATTTCCATGCAGATGAGAAATTAGAATCCAGCCAATTAATGGCTAATTTGAGAATAGAAGCTTTAAAATAGGAATCACGATCTGGAAAGTTTATCCCCCCCCCCTGTTCCCATGGTCTAATGTGATGATAAAGTGCAATTCTATTTATTTTTGGAAGCCATAAAAATTTTAATAAAATTTTGTTAAAGTCATTTAATATCATTTTATTTGGAGATATAGGAATGGCTTGGATAATGTTATTTATCATTGGGAGTATGAACATCTTTATTAATTGTAGTCTGTCTTCAAATTTTAAAAATAATAAATAAATTTGTTCCATTTTTTTATTAGTTAATTTATAATAGATAAAGAGTTTGAATAATTTGTAGTAACGGTTGTATTCATATTGTCACATAAGGTTATTCCTAAGTAATTTATGGATGATACTAATATGCCAATTATGTGATTTGGGTTAAAATTTTTGTTATGTTTTCTATTTAATATCATATATCTGGATTTTTTGTTGCTTATTCTTAAACCTGAATTAAGATAAAATTTAGCAGTTAGTAAATCAAATTCTTTGAGAGATTCTTATGAAACTCCCAAAGTTAGAAGAATGTCATCTGCAAAGATCATGATTTTAGAGTTGAATTGACCATGAATTTTAACACCAGTTATTTTTGGTGATTGACGGGTGATTGCAAATTATTCAATGGCTAAGGCAAATAGAATAGGAGACAAGGGACAGGCTTGTTTAGTTCCTTTGGTAATTTTTATGGCTTCTAAAGTGAATGGATCAAGTTTTACATAAGCAAGGTTGTTACTATATAGACTTTTTTATCAAATGTATAAATTGGGAGGGAAAATCAAAAATTTCTAGTGATTTTAAAAATAAAGTTCCACTGTAGAGTGTCAAAAGCTTTTTCTATGTCAAGGGCAATTAAAATAGCCTTTAGATTATCTCTATTAATAACATCAATAAGAGTGAGAATCATTTGAATGTTTATGTCTGTTATAAATGAAGCCTGTTTGATCTTCATGTATAATGTTTATTAAGGATTTCTTGATCCTATTTACTACAATGGCTGTAAAAATGTTGTAATCATTGTTAAGAAGTGAAATGGGTCTATATGAATTACAAAAAGTTGAATTTTCATTTTATTTTAGAATGGGGGTGATTAGAGAATATATCCAAGAGGGAGGAACTAAATGTTGAGAATGTATTACATTTACAGCATTGTGAAGTAAAGTTAGGGCAGGAGTTGGTAATAATTCATATATTTAATTTATAAATCCATCTATTCCAGGAGCTTTATTATTTTTGCTTTGCTTAATTTTATCAACTATCTCTTTTAGTGAAATTTGTTGCTGTAAGTCTAATTTTATTCTCTCTGGTAGTTTATTTATATTAGATAAGTTTATATCTATATCTAAATAATCTGAGTTAAGAGAAATATTGGTTTGAAGATAAGCATAATGATGTTTAAAAGTATCAAGAATATCTCTAATATCCAAAACTACTCTGTTACTTTTACCCTCATGTATAATTTTTGTGATACTATTTTCAGTGGGTTTTTTTTATTCTCATTGATAAATTATGTAAATGTTTAGGAGTAATTGAATATGAGTTAATTTTAAGTTTTTCTAAAGCTAAATTGGTCTTATGTGTTAATATTTCATTATATGTTTTATTTAGCTGATCTATTCCTTTTTTCTTTGCGGAAGCATCAATGGAATCATCTAAGTTTAAATCAATGAATTGTTTTTGTATATTCTGCAGTTCTGATTCCCATTCTTTGGTTTTGTTTTTATACCATGAAAGAGTTTTGCCATATAAAAAGGCCTTTAATGTGTCCCATAAAATTACTGTATTTATATCTTCTGAATAATTAGTTTCTAAAAAATAATTAATTTCTGAATGTAGCCATGGTTTGAATTGCTTTAAATTAATTATATAGGTAGGAATTCTAGTTATTGGGTTTAATTTTGTAAAGTCAGATTCTATTTTAAGAATAAGTGAATTGTGGTCCGAAAAAGAACAAGGCAAGATTGTAAAATGAGTTACTTTCATGTTTAAATCTTGGGATATGTAAAGTTTGCCAATTCTAGTTTGAGTGTTGAATCTATAATCTCTATGTGACTAGAGTAAAGAGATGCTGTCATTATACACAAAGGTGTCAATCAAATTTAAGCCATCCGTCCAGTTTTTAAGAACTTTCCCTACTGGAGATAGGTGAATAGCTCTACTATTTGTGGTATCAAATTATCTAAAATGCAATTAAAATCTCCACCCAAAATGAGGATCCCTTTTTAAACTGTATTAATTTGATTTATATGTTTCCTCACTGTTGCCATTCATATACCTGGAAACCAGTAGATATTAGCTAGAGTCCAAATTCTATTAATATGTTTTATTATTACTATTGTTAGTAGTCCTTCCTGTCCTCATATTTAAAAATAATTTGAGGCATAGTGATACTTTTTTCCATAATATAATGGTTTCTCTTGTTTTTTTGTTATAAGATGAGTGAGGTGATTATTGTATAATCCTTGGGACTCCACACAAATTTATCATTAGCTTTAAAATGGGATTATTGTAAAAATACTACTGTTTAAAACATCATTTATGTTATCCTACGATTCTGACTGAAAGTAGAGATGTGATGTGGTTAGGTACAAGAAAATGTGGCAAATGTGCACAATGTCCATACATTGACGAATTGCGATTTTTTAGGCACCCTGACACTGGTTATTTATAGGAGCTAAGAAACTCTAGTACTTGTACATCAAAAAATTTAGCATATATAGCTACTTGCATGGAATGTTATTCATTCTATGTAGGTAAGACTAATCGCTCCCTTCGTGAATGAATTAGGGATCATATGTATTGTACATCTAAGGGATTCATTTACAGTGCCCTAGTGAAACATACTTTATATCTAAGAGAGAAACATCAGTTTCGCTTTCAAGTACTGCAACTACAAGAAATAAGCAAAAGAATGGGTGACTTAGTTAATAACACAGAAACCTTAGAGAGTAAATGGATTTTAAGGCTAGGTGCACATAGGGGGCGTGGTCTTAATGACACAGTCCCTTTAAAACCTACACTAAAAAGTAGAGGGCTAAAATGAAATGAATTATTTATATTTACATTTATATTTATTTTTATATTGATATATTATCTCATTCATTCATATACACTGTTGTTAAGGCATTTTATTGTTTAATATCAGATTATATATTGCCCTTATTGCTAGGTTGTGATAGTTATGTTTTTAATGCATTTTACTGAGCACTTCATGTTTAGGATTCAGGCTAGCAGGTGAAATCTACTTTTAAATGAATTGAATGATTATCAGCCTTGTTTAATTGATTAATTAATTGTTTTAGCTTAACTATAGACTACCTTTTAATTGTTTTAGTGTTTCAGCTACTATTTAAGTAAGGAATGAAGGATTTTTGAATATACGTCTGATGAAGTGGATTTTTATTGCCGTGAAAGCGTTTACGTTTCTTTTGGCCTAATAAACATTTGGATTTTGTATATTATTATTTTATCCTGTTGCCTTCCTGATTTTTGCCTTGGTTGGGTGTGTTCGTAACTACTAGTATCTTTTTGATAACTACTAGTATCTTTTTGATTTTTAAGTATTTTAAAAGATTGGCTCTTTTCCTTGGATTGTTTAATCCATTAACATTTACAGATAGTAATGTTAATTCCATTTAGTATGTTACATTTGAATAAGATTTAATCATGGTGTTAACCAAAACTGAATGTTGTATACTAATATTAGTAATTATTATAGATAATGATATTGGTAAAATGCATGTTCTATCTACGTTAACATGATAATGATAGATTATCTTAGGCCAGACTAACAAAAAAAAATAAGAAATTATAATTAAGTACATATTTTATAAGGAATGTAATAGTAAAAAAAAAACAATTTCAGACATGGAGTGAAAGTCACCCCTACTCTAATAGATGTGAGTTGCTCTATCAGATTATCCATCAAACCAAAAGAAAAATCAAACAAAGTGAACTTGAGCTCCAATATGAATACAGGAGAAGGATATTAATATAATTTGATTAAATTAAAGTTAAAAATAGAGGAAAGTGATTGATATCTCATTTTCTTTGTTCGAGAATGTGAAAAAGAGTTCATGTGTATAACCCTTTATATAATAATTAAATAACTATATCTTATCTTAACAAATTTAAAAAAAGGAATGTTGTATACTAAAATATCATTGAATCAGAACAGAAACATTTTATTTCAAGATACTTCACTAAAAATATAGGAGTAGACAGTAATCAATAAAAACCCTATATATCTTCTAACATACCATTTTTCACTAGTCCAATCAATCCTGATAACAACTTAAATGGCTATCAATATCTAAGATACAATATAAGATTTATATTAGTTGTCACTTTTATATCAAAGTACATCTAACTGTCAGATTATTTTTGATTTAAGTTTTCACATGTAGTCAGTAAAAACATATGCATGAATCAAAAGTATAAAAAAATTTTAAAAAATATAACATTCAGTTAAGTTTCCTTAGTTAGACAACTAATAAACAAAATATGATAAACTTATGTATGATATAATACAAGCTATTATAATGTTCAGTTAAGTAAAAAGCTAATGTAATAACATCAGAAATAAATCAATATTAGTAATATCTTAACAGAGTTTGTTTTTAACATCTTTTTTGAAAATATGGATAAAAACAGCTCAAAAACAATTAGACCATTGTAATATGTTAGATAGAAATAATTAATAGCTATAATGTTTAAAAGCTAAAGTGGGAGGATGGTAGAATGGTTAAGGTGTTTACCATACAGACACAAGGTGCAGGGTTTGATTCTCACATGGGATAAATGGTTAAGCTTAAAATGGTCTGCAAGGACAATTAGCCTAGTAGTAATCTATGAACCTATAAGCTCTTTCAAAAATATGAGATCTGTTAGACTGTACAAACTAGAAAGACCATTGTCTGCTTAATTTCTTAACACAACATATCTACACAGTTACTTAAAAAGTAAAGTGTCAGTACCTTCAAAAAGTATTCTGATAAATATCTTTTCATAAAGTCTCCAATTAATTGCCACTTTTGAAAAGACAAAAGAATTAAAGTACTATTTAATATAGCAATACCCATTTAATTTGACTACAACATCCAAGAAATTAAATGTGCCCCAAAATATTCTTAGGATTTAATATTATCAAAAATCACCAAATACATATGGGCATTATAGGAGCAAGGCAATGGTTCTAAAAGGATTGCTGCCTGAAGCTAGTGGATTTATTCCTATTAAATGTGAACCAACATATATGTTTGAATACAAATAGAGCTCTAAAATACATTTAAAAACTGGTCCTAGATTCCACACCCATGAAAGAAACACAAAAATCCAGAATTAAATAGGTGGAAACAGCACAAATCATTCAAGCCAATCAAAGGATCCTAGACAGTTCAGATGAAAAAGGACTTTTGGCTAAAAGAAATAAGTATATTTTAAAAAACATATATATTGCTCACTCTGACATGACCTTGATATACATATTGCTCACAGGATAAAACATAAACATAAACTGTGCTAAATACACTTATTACCTGTAATTTGTTTAATTTATTTACATCCTCTAGAAAGTAAATAAGCAAGCATCTTGCCCAATGTACTGCAATTAGCCAGATGCATTGCATTATGAACAGAAAATCTGGCATCAAAATCTATATTAAACACAGTCATTAATGAAATGAAATGTATATCAGATGAATTTTACACATTCTGTGTTTAATACATTCAGCATTATAGACACTTTTTTGCTGCTGGAAACTCTCCCTATAACCTTAAAATAATAGTCAGGTATTCATTTAGTTGGTCAGGATAATGCTTGTGTAAGCAGTCTTAGAAATATCAGATCAGCATATGTTTGTTACTGCTGGCTACGTGTTGCCAATCAGATGATAGTTTTCTTTTATTTTTAATACAGTTCTACCTTTACTGCATTTAAATCACTGAAAATAATGGATCAGACCTTTTGGTAACTTTGAATTTGGTTAACTAAAAATGAATGAATAAATATCAAGATCCTGACTACATACTACTTCTGTATATATTACTTCCAGGGGGAATGTTTGAAAAAAAGCAAAGGTTGGCTTAAGGTGGGGCTTGTATAACACATTTCATTGATTAATCAACATGAGCATTGCAATAAATAAAACATATAACGCTGACATCTTCAACTAAAAACACATCCTACAAAATATTTCCTCACTACCTTTACAAGTAAAGTGGAAATACTCTCTAAAGGAAATACAATTCTAAACGGGTTCCTTGTATACACTCTCAAATCTACAAGAGGATCACAACAGCCTTCCCAAGTTTCTTAGTCAAAACCTCAAATGATTGGCCATTTCCTGTCGCAACGCACACACTACTAAGAAACTGCTAATTAGAACTTGGGTAACTTGGCAGCAACAGGGAAGCTAACCAAACTCCAAACAGAGCCACATAATAAATCAAACAAGAATGCCATAAACCAGGATATGTCAACAACATTGTGACTATCAAATACAGCATTCAACACCAAAACACGCAACCAACAGCTCCACAACATGAGCCATTGAAGAATTACAGCATTCATTGCAAAGCACCACTCTGGCCAAGGAAGCGTCTATATCTACATATAGCTACATGAAGCATACCATTCCCTTTTGGAGATCAAGACCCCAGAGTACTTTTTTCTCTTTGTTAAGTAGTTTAAAACTCAAGATTTAGTAGAAACTTTGAGAGATTTGGAAGTAGTATAGCTTTTAAGCTCAGTTTTCTGTTTCTTTTTCCCAACTTACGACCAGTTATTTTTCTCAGGAGATCTTTTTAAAGTAGAAGAACTTGACCAATCCATATCTTCAGGAATGGGGAATATATTGTTTTTGATGAAGGAGATGGTTTCTTCTATAGTGTTGAATGTTTTTAAATCATTTGAGAAAAAAATTCTGATTTTTGCTGAATATATGAGATAGGTTTTTATTATATTTTGTTTTAGCAATCTTACTAATGGCCATGCTTTCTTCCTTTGCGCTAGAACTCTTGATGAATAGTCATTGTCAAATCTTATCTGGTGCTGTGTATAAGTTAGTGGACTTTTCCTCCAAGCTGACTTGAGAATAAGATCTCTGCCCAGGTATGAAAAAAAATTGACAATTATAGACCTAGGAGGAGCAGAAGGTGATGTTGGCATAGGTTACCTCTATTGCTCTATGGGCTCTCTCAATACCATTAGATAAGCCTTCCTTTAAATCAAGTAATTCTGGAAGCCACGTATTTAAGAATAAAATAATGTTCTCATCCTCAGTCTTTTCAGGAAGACCAAAAATCATTATATCAGGTCTTCTTTCTCTGTATTCTAGATTATCAAGCTTGTTGGTTACCCAATTATTTTCTTGGGTGAGAAATTCAACCTGGTTCTCCTCTTCCTTGAGCCTTCCATCAGTATCAGTAAGTGATGTTTCAATGTCTACTAATTTGGATTGTTGTTGTTGAAGAATCTCTTTTAAGATGTCAGTCTGATTTTGACAGTTCTCTCTAAGATTTTCAAGTTTATCTGTAAATTTGTTCATCTTTAATGAGATATCCTGAAGAGTGGAAGACATCTGTTGTATATCTTTCTTCAGTAGAGATTCAGAGTTCTTTATATTGCTCATTTACAAAATTATGTTTTTTTTTTTCTCCAAAATATTTTGACAGGAAAATGTTTAGATAAAATCGTCAAAGTTGGTATATATTTAGATTAGTAGTTTAGTAAAATTTTTGAGTTGTTTCCAGAAAAATTAGATGATTTGATTTCCTGTAATTTGGTGTAGTTTAAGTAGCTCAAAATAATGCTGTTAACAGTTGGCCATTCAGGCTCCACCTCCATGAATAAGAAGTTTGATTATGAATGCTTGTGCTTTTTTTGCAATATTTGCATAAAAACAATATAAACAACATTTTGTCAGACTGCACAAGTTAGATAGCTGGCATTAGTGACTGTTCTATCCATCATAATCTAAGGTTTTACATTTTATGAAATGCAACAGTCGGTAAATCACTTATTGCAACAGTAATATAAATATCTTCAGTCTTACTGACAACCAGCAACACTTCCGGTATACTGCAGTAGAAATGGTTTCTTTAAGAACAAATATACTTACACCACCACAATCTGGGATGGGCTGGAGACTCCGTGATTTCCTAGGCACAGAAAATATAGTATAGCACCCTAAGCCTTTCTGATCTAATGGGACCTCTTAGATGGCTCTTTGCCAGGGGGGCTTTTGCACCTCTTCCCTTGTCGGTAATTACTAATGGGGTTGTACATCTGGGACAGGCAATGATTGATTATGGGATGACAGGAGAAAGACCATTAAATAGCCTATGGATATATCGCCCTTATATATTTGCTCTTAGAAAAATTAATCCATGCCTAGAAATGGAGGGAGACATTCTCCTACTATCTCCTGAGGACAACATCCGACCCAGCCTGGATTGCTGTGGTCTTCACTGAGTATGATCACAGCTTCCTGGGGGGGGGCACTGGGGACCACTGCACTTGATACTGGAGGGGCTGTCTGTTTCAGTTCTCTGACTACTACTGCTGCTGTAGGCCATTTGAGAAACAAATCTGATGCTATCTCTTCTGTGTCATGAAAGAAGTATGCAGCAAAGGGTAAAATTTAACACCACGACTATAATTAGGACAGCTGTCCTTTATCTTTAAGAATAAGCCATTTAGGGAGACAGTTGTGTTATAAACACTCTTGAGCCAGTGTGTAAATAAACTAAGAAAGGGGCGTGAACACATAAGAATTGAAATTATTGCAATTTTATTTTGCAGCAGAGTGCATTTAAGCACCCTATTAAATAAGTGCAATATTCTGTAACATTATTTGGATTGTAATGCACAGAATTTAGTGGAATATATGGGATTTTATGTGGGTAAAACAAATAGGCATTTTGAAGAGCAAATTTATGATCATTTATATGACAGGAATATTATTCAAGAGGGCGATACACATCATTTTAAGTTTATGATGCTTTAAGTTGTACAAGTGAATATGAGAGGTGGAGTCATTTAGACCATTAATGAAGCTTTTAAATATGAAAGGATCACCGGGTCGAAGGCAGTCATGATACCTGGTTTATGACTGGTACAGCCTTATAAGACTGAGGCATTGGTTTGTTGCTCATTTTAATTGTTTAATTATTGCAATAGGTTTGTAATTTGCTATGTATTTTAAAGATTTTTTTTTCCTGAAATATCAGACAATGTGAAAAAGTGTCCTAACATATGTGAAAGTACTTGTTGTTTTTAATAAAGTTTCCCTTGAATCTATTATTTATTTATTTATTTATTTATTTATGGGGGGGGATTCTTAACCAGAAAACTGCAGTGGATTATGAGCAGATTTTCCCACTGGAAAGGTATAATGCCCCATTACAAAGCCAACTCAAGTGGAAGTGGTTAAGTACTATTGCAGCTTTAAGTAAGACACCTTGATCCCTATACACATGAGGCCCACTCGTCCAGCAACACAAAGTCAGCCACCACTTAGATGGAGCAAAAACTAATTAAATCAGTGGTCATAAAGCTAAACAGCAAGGACAACTCAGCAAGAATCAGCACAAGGTCACAGTCAGATTATGGATAGTAATATGGTCTATGCTTTGTGTAGCTAATGCTAATTTCAAAGTAACATGACTACACACTGTCAGATCTATGAACCTAAACTGGCAACTACACTTAAGATGAAATTCACCATAACCTTCCTACTACAAGATTAGGAATCAGTATATTAGAGGGTCAGCTCAGGTTGGACAGTTTGGAGACAAAGCAAGTGAGGCGGGATTGCGTTGGTTTGGACATGTGCTGAGGAGGGATGCTGGGTATACTGGTGTATAAACAGAAAATAGTGCTACTGCCTGAGTAATGGAGTTCAGGCTGTCTGAACTTTTATCAACCTGTCACAGTATGTCCCGCAAAACAAACAAAAAAAAGTGCTGGATTTCTTTTATACACTGCTTGAAGCCTTATTAATATCACATGGGTATTTCCTAGAAAGAGTTAAATACAAAAAAAATAAAAAAACTCAGAAATAGCTGGAAGTTATATACTTAAAGCATTACATCTTCATTTTCCACATCTCTCCACTTTAACAACACGACAAAACATTGATCATCTTTCAAGCTATCTTTTGTTTTGTCCAGCTTGAAATGTAATTGTTGATGTGCATCTAGGCAAAGATCCAAGTACTCTGTCTTGTTTACTAATGAGACAAGAATGCAGAAAGCTGACTGATTGGTTAAAGTTAATTTCTGTGCAGCCTTATGCATAAAATTTCAGTCTGTAGACAGAAACCTTGTCATTATGGAATACAATGCATGAAGATTTAGAAGAGAGAATTTCAACAACTCTTCTAAGTGAAGTAATTGCGACAAGAAAAAGGGTCTTCCAATGCAATATCTACTTTAGCAACAGGTTTAAAATGTGGAAGCGTTAATTCTTCCTCAAGTTTAAATCATATGGACAACAGGTCCCTGTGGGGAGGCCTAAGCAAGAAAGCCTCTCTCAGAAATGCTTAACACATTTTACAGATGTTAAGGACAAAAAATGTATTCCTCAATGAAAGTTAGAAATGACTGCTAAGTGCACTTTGACGGCAGAGTAGCTGAAGCCTTAATCAAAGATGTTAGCCAAAAAAAATAGAAGAATTGCTGTAATTAGTGCCAAAAATGGATAAAGACCTTGTTCTGTCACCCATAAGGATTTTTTACCCCATTTGTTTTTTTCAGGAGTGTGTCTGCGACACTGTTAGAATCCAGACCACCAATACAGGGTAAGATGGGCTTCCAGCCATTGGAGAATGGAGATATCATGCAGTGAGTCTTAGGGGCTGAGGGGGCCAGGTGGGGTTTGCTAGAAAAGTGACACATGAGACCTTGTGTTTATGTATGAGTTTATAATGAATAATTGCCGGTGAGTTTGATCAAAACACAAAGCATCGAACAAGCCCACTGGCGATTACCAATAGGTTACATTTGCTATTACAAAAAGTAGAAAAAAAAACAACTTTTTACATATGAAACTTTGCCCCATTACACCCATGGAAATTATATATACTAATTCCATAGGTGCACTAACTTGAAAAAAGGGCAAAATCCCTTGAATTATGTAAAAAATGAACTTTGACAGTTACATAATTCGACAAACTATACCAGAAATAAAAAAACATCACTATTTCACCATGCAATAAAATGCATGTAGAGATAACTCATACAGCACTCATACATATGTGTATATATATATATATATATATATATATATATATATATATATATATATATGTGTGTGTGTGTGTATATATATATATATATATATATATATATATATATATATCACCATCATCATCTTCTTTCAGCTTTTCCCATTAGGGGTCACCACAGTGGATCATCTGTTTCCATTTTTTCCTGTCCTCTGCATCATGCTCTTTCACACCAACTGCCTGCATGTCCTCTCTCACCACATCCATAAACCTTATCTTAGGCTTTCCTCTTTTCCTCTTACCTGGCAGCTCCATCCTTAGCATCCTTTTCCCAATATACCCAGCATCCCTCCTCAACACATGTCCAAACCAAGGCAATCCCGCCTCACTTGCTTTGTCTCCAAACTGTCCAACCTGAGCTGACCCTCTAATATACTGATTCCTAATCCTGTCTATCCTAGTCACACCCAGTGCAAATCTTAATATCTTTAACTCTGCCACATCCAGCTCTGACTCCTGCCTTTTTGTCAATGCCACCGTCTCTAACCCATATAACATAGCTGGTGTCACTACCCTCTTGTAGACCTTCTCTTTCACTCTTACTGGTACCCGTCTGTCACAAATCACTCCTAACACTCTTCTCCACCCATTCCACCCTGCCTGTACTCTCTTCTTCATCTCTCTTCCACACTCACCATTACTCTGAACTGTTGATCCCAAGTACTTAAACTCATCCACCATTACCAACTCTACTCCCTGCATCCTCACCATTCCTCTACCCTCCCTCTCATTTACACACATATATTCTGTTTTAGCCCTGCTGACCTTCATACCTCTCCTCTCTAAAGCATATCTCCACCTCTCCAGGGTCTCCTCAACCTGGTCCCTACTCTCACTACATATCACAATGTCATCTGCAAACATCATAGTCCACGGGGCCTCCTGTCTGATCTCTTCTGTCAATCTGTCCATCACTACTACTAATAAGAAAGGGCTCAGAACTGATCCTTGATGTAATCCCACCTCCAACTTAAACGTATCTGTCACTCCGACCGCAGTCCTCACCAATGTCACACTACCCTCTTACATATCCTGTACCACTCTTACATACTTCTTTGCAAGTCCCGACTTCCTCATACAATACCACAGCTCCTCTCTATGCACCCTGTCATATGCTTTCTCTAAGCCCACAAAGACACAATGCAGCTCCTTCTGACCTTCTCCGTATTTCTCCAACAACACTCTCAGAGCAAACATAAAACCTCTGCCAAATGACTTATGCAGAGAACATTTTATATATATATATATATATATATATATATATATATATATATATATATATATGTATATACACATATGTATGCACACACATATATATAATATAAAAAAGCCTTTGACTCTGCTAAATATACATTTTTTTCTGACAGAAATACTGAAATTGATAGGGACAGGAGAAAAAGTGAAGAGTATAGAAGGCACTTTACAAAAAAAATCAGAAGGAAATCTAATGATGAATGGGATTTATCCATAAAGGTAGCACACAAGGATGCCCTTTACTAGGGAGGATACTAAGATGGATAACAAATATTATGATGAAATGCTGTCTTCCTTAATGTTTACAGATGGCATGATACTGCTAGCCAAAAATGTGGAAGAAATGATGCAACGGCTGAACGGAGTACTGTGCTGGGACCTCTCCTGTTTAGCATCTACTTTTCTGAAGGAAAGGCCAATACCAAAAGGCTCTGGCTGACTAAGATGACTGCAAGCTAGGAGTAGTCACTGAATCCCCAAATGACTTTGCCATCCTGCAGGAAGGTTTATCCCAAATAAATAATGGTGCCAAATTCATGGATTAAAACTAAATGCCAAAAAATATAGTGTATCCTTTGGGAAGTCATCTATTCCAAGGAACTGCCATATTGACAATATGACCCTAAAAGTTGACACAGTTCGGAATTTGGGAACTTATGCAGGCAGTGACCTACTGTTTGATCAACATGTGTCCATTATTGCAAGAAAGTCCTATATTGCACAGCTTATAAACAAAGGGATTGTGTCTAGCTCTAGGGATGTCATTGACCCCCCCCTTTACCCAGCCTTCATTAGGCCAATAATTGAATATAATGCTCCATTTGGCATGTATATGTCTAGACACATGCAACAACTGGAACTCCCACAGAGATACTTTACTAAAAGCATATGAGGCCTAAACAACATGTCCTACATGGATCAACTCAAAGCCCTGTTACTATTTTCAGTATCCTACAGACTGCTATATCTGGCATACGAGGCATGCAATGACTCAATACTGATGGATTTACTGCATGTCAGCAAGTAAAATGGCATCCGAAATACTTGAGCTAGGGATCTAAATTGCTTCTGCAGCATCAATAGAATGGTTTGGGGGAACACTTATATCTCATAGAGGATACATCTGCTGTGGAACAGACTCCCCATCCACATAACACAAAGATCACCATTGTACATATTCAAGTACAACTTGGATCTATGTATGGGAAGCCATACCCCAGGACTGCCCCCTGTACTACTAATGGATAGGGGCATATCCTAAATACTTTATCCCCTCAAATTATCTACGGTATGATCCCAGTTATTCTCCTTATGGGTAATATATAATTACTGACCATGGGATAGATAAGGCCATTTTATAACCAAAGGGAATAGGTTATTTCAAGCATAAAAAGGGAAACTGGCTAGGCTTAAAATGGCCCACAAGGGCAGTTAGCCTAGTACTTACCTATGACCCTATGAACCTATGAAGGTGCAATATAGTCAGGGCTGGAATGCAACACAATAAAGTGCAAGAAGTGCAGGACAGGAAGACGGTGAAGAGTTATAGAATAGCTAGAGACAAAAAATGAGGTCAAGCAATTAAGTTCAAAAATTAAGAATATGGAAAGGTGACATAGCAATGTAATTACCAAAGTCTGAGAATAGAAATGCAAAGCAAAACTAGAGATTAAGAATGGAATGCATAATACCAAAATGATGATTAGTCCTAAGGTAGGATACCTACTTAGACACATCCCACTGAAATCCAAAAGATTTGCAAAAATTTATCTGGAAAGAGAGGCAGCCAAGAACTGCAAGCAGTATGATGACAGATAAATTAAGAAGGTTGGGGCGTGCCACTATTCAGATCTATGCTGTGTTTTATAGCATAAGACAATGGATAATGGGTAGGAGGGATAATGAATAAGACTGGAAAATAACAGAGAAAACCACAAAAGAAGAAACGTAAAAGACCAAAGTAGGAGGGTGGAGTATTGCATTAATATTTAGTGGGAAATAAGGGCTGAAGGAAGTCTTCCAAGTTAAGGGCCAAAGACAAAGTTGAACTACTCCTGATGGAACACTGGTTAAATAAGAGAAGATAGACACTTAACCAACTGTGCATCTTTGATGATAAGAACCTGATACAGATTAAGAGAAGTGAGAGGTTAAATGAATAATCTGGAACAGAACACAAAAATTAATGTCAATAATTTTACTTAATTTAATTTCATTTTATTTGTCTGTTTACTGGGAAAGTGCGATGGGTAATGTTCACTGTTTACTGGGAAAGTGCGATGGGTAATGTCCACTGTTTACTGGGAAAGTGCGATGGGTAATGTCCACTGTTTACTGGGAAAGTCTGATGGGTAATGTCCACTGTTTACTGGGAAAGTCCGATGGGTAATGTCCACTGTTTACTGGGAAAGTCCAATGGGTAATGTCCACTGTTTACTGGGAAAGTGTAATGGGTAATGTCCACTGTTTACTGGGAAAGTGCGATGGGTAATGTCCACTGTTTACTGGGAAAGTCCGACGGGTAATGTCCACTGTTTACTGGGAAAGTGCGATGGGTAATGTCCACTGTTTACTGGGAAAGTGCGATGGGTAATGTCCGCTGTTTACTTGGAAAGTCCGATGGGTAATGTCCACTTTTTACTGGGAAAGTGCGATGGGTAATGTCCACTGTTTCCTGGGAAAGTGCGATGGGTAATGTCCACTTTTAGCAGAGGCCTGGAGAGAAAAGCTCCATTTTCTTATGTTGCATTATACTAAGGTCTAGTTAAACACACAGTAATTATATTACTGTTTATATTTAAGCACAAGCAGTAGTTACATTTACACATTCTAAGATGTTACAGAGGTGGAAATTACTAAAGACAAAGCCCATGTACAACTCAGTGGATTGCACAGGTAGCAGCTATGTATAAGAATTGTTTTGTCATTTCAGTGAGAAGTTGAGAGTATTCTGTTTAAGAAGAGTATTTGAAGAGTATTGTATGATGAAGATAAACTCTCAACTTTGAGATGAGCATGTGCAGGACCAGGATTTATTAAGATGTTATTGAGCTTGCTGGAGACTTTTATTTGTGTGGGGATACTATTCCAGACTTTAGCAATGTACTGGGAGTTCAGCAAGTCTCTGCAACACTATTTGATTTATTTGTAAGTAATAAGAAACTTTGTCCATTTTCTCAAATATTTCTAGTATTGTCATCCAAGAGTTATAAAGTGATGTATGTCTGGTTGTTCTGTTCTTTAGTGTAGATATTTCCATATGTCCAACCGCCAAGGATAGGTTTTTAGAACTCCTTAAACGTGGGAGAAGACGTGCTTTTCCAGTGTATGGTGATAATTTTACATGCAACTGCCATCAGTGCCCATAGTATCTTGAAATCGTTTTTTGGCACACAATCTGGGATAGGGGTGTTGAATAATATCATTGATTTTGTTCATTGATAATTATCACTGAAGACAATCTGAAAACAATAATTAATATTTTTCAATACAATGTGATACACTTACAATCATAGAAAATATGTTGCCAGACAGCTCTTATATTAGTTTGACATCTCCAGCATTTATTTTCACTAGCAAATAATTTGGCTAATTTGTGCGGTGTGTAAAAACTTCTGTTTAAATATCTCCAAGTAAATAACTGCCAATATATTGACAAAGTTGATTGTTTTGATGATTTTAAGATAATCTTTTTCTCTTCTTCATTAGGAGGGTGGTTGTTTATCTGTGTATAGTAATCCCAGTAGTTACCTACAGAGTAGACTTTTGTTTTTTTAATAAGTTTGTAAATATTAGACAGGTAACCATTACCTTGATAAGGTTTATTTGTGATTATAATAAGATATTCAATAAATTCTGGAACAGTTTTGTTTGACTGTTACTTGTATTTGTTCAGTTCTATTTATAAGGTATTGTTTTAGATTTTGTAGAAGTAGCCATGAATCATTATTTATATTATATTTGTTAATTATTTGATCATTAGTAAATATTTTTCCTTGTTCTACCAGTTGATGCCAATAGTTTATAGTACCTTTCTTTAGTATATTTATTTTTTGAATTTGGGATGTATCAAGAATAGTAGGTGTAAAGGCTATTGGAAAGGTCAGAAAAACAAGAATTAATATTTGCGACTTTGTTTATATATTTTTTAAAAGTTGTTAAGGTAATATTTATATATTTTGAAGTCAATTTATTGCTTTTATTTTTCCCTACTAGGAGATCTTTTAACAACCAGACTAGTAGTGATGGTATGATGGTTAAACAGTCTTTTATATGATTTTGACTAAGTTCTATATAAATTTGTTCATGTATTTGTTTCCAAATAGGCATATAATGAGTATTTAACCATAAAGTTATATTTTTGACCACAGATTATATAATATATGTCTCAATGTCTGGTAGATTAATTCCTCCTTCTTCCCAATTCGGTAGATGTTTATTTAAAGCAATTTGAGGTTTATTTGGGAACCACAAGAAGTTTAGTATTAGTTTGTTAAATCTTTGGATGATATAATTGGGAAGTGGCAATGAAAAGCTTTGTATTAGATATAATATCTTGGGAAAATGACTGACTTAATAAGATATAGTCTGTCTCCCATTGTGAATATATATTTGTTCCAGATAGATATTGCTTGCTCTATTTTATCTAATGATTTTTTTATAATTAAATATAAGTGAGTCTGTTAAATCTTCAAGCAGATATATACCTAAATATAATATTTTGTTGCCTTCTGCTAGGAATTTGGAATATGTTTGTTTATATGTTTCTTTTTGCTATTGCATGACATGAATTTTGTTTTGTTTTCATTAAAGTGTAAACGTGAGACATTTTGAAAGTCTTTTGTGTCATTAAATAAAGCCTGTAAAGATTTGTTACTGTCTGAAAGGGTTAGAAGTATGTCATCAGCAAAAAGTTGTAGTTTAAGGTTCAACGTTTTGTTAATAAATATTCCTTTAATGTTATTGTTTGACCTAATTTGATTTGCAAAAGGTTCTATTATTAAGGCAAATAGCAGTGGTGATAAAGGGCAACCTTGTTTAGTTCCCTTTTTAATTTGTATAGGTTCTGATCTATATGATCCTAATTTAATGTATGCTATAGATTCTTTATATAATGATTGGTTGAGAGTGCTAAAATTTGTGGGACAATTATATCCTTTTAAGATTAATGTTAGAAAGTTCCAGTTGACAGAATCAAAGGCTTTGTTAATGTCTAGAGAAATTATGTTTAAATCAAAATTTGTTTAGTATAATCTATTAACGTCAGTATTCTTTTAAGGTTGTCATATGTATTTCTTCCTTTGATAAAGCCTGTTTGGTCTTCATGGATTAACATGGGAATAAAGTGCTTGATTCTGTCTGCATATATTGCCATGAACATTTTATAATCTATGTTTAACAATGATATTGGTCTATATGATGGGCATTGTTTCTCATCTTTGCCTTCTTTGAGTATAGGGGATATCAGTGAATATTTCCAGGAGGGTGGGATATTTATATCTTGTTTTACTATGTTATATGCTTTCAAAAGTAAGGATATAGCCTGATTAGGAATTAATTTATACATTTCAGGAAATATATTATCTGGGCCAGGTGCTTTATTTACTTTAAGTTTTTTAATTTGTGATTTCAGTTCCATCATAGTAATTGAATAACTTATAGTGTCCATTTGTTCTTGTGTTAACCTAGTAAGAATTTTATTTTCAAGGTAATTTTCTATATCTTTAGTGGGCATTTCTTGAGAATCTAAAGAATTATCAGAGTTGTAATGTTGTCTAAATGCTTCCAAAATATTATTTAGATCTGTTACTTTTTTCTTAGTATTAGGTATATAAATTTCTTTAATTTGTTTAGATTTGATTATTTTTTTGTTCTGTTGGCTAATTGTTTCTGGTGTTTTGGATATGTAAAATAAGAATTTAATTTTATTTTCTCTAGATTAATCATCATCTCATGATGTAATATTTCTTCATATTTACTATTGGTTTGTTATAGTTCCTGAACTAAGTTTGCATTTCCTTTTTGAACTTCCAGCTTCAGTTTATCAGCTTTCTTTTGTAATTCTAACAAATCTTTATTCCAGGTTTTCCTTTTATTAATGTACCAAGATAATACCTTCCCATATATATATATATATATATATATATATATGGTTTTAATGAGATCCAAATATATATATTTCAGAAATGTCTTCTGTTATGTTTAAGTCTAGAAATGTTTAATTTGTTTTTCATAGGTTCATAGGTTGGTACTAGGCTATCAGCCCTAGGGCCTATACAAGCCTAGCCATAACAATTCCCTGGCTATTTCTTCCCACACTATTTACTTCCCTTTCAAAGAATTCTTTAAACTCTGTTAGTTTTGTGATGTAAGGAGGTATTCTTGTGATGGGATTTGTATCTGTATGCTTAAGTTCTATCTCAAAAACTAGAGTGTTAGGGTCAGATAGTGGACAATGTATTATTTTAACTTTATCAATTTTTGTTATTAAGTCATTAGATATGTATATCCTGTCTATTTTAGAGTTAGTTCTATGCCTATGTGAGTAAAAGGAATAAATTAATGAGTCTGGGTCAGCAAATTCATTTATATCTTTTATGTACGTTGTATCTGTGAATTTTAAAAGTGCCTTTGAAATTGGTAGTTTTCTTCTTGCAGTTTTTGAATCTGTGTTTTTGCCATCTATTATACAGTTAAAATCTCCTGCTATTATCAGGCTACCTTTGGCTAAATGATGCTTAACTGTTTCTTGTCCAAGTCCTGGTATCCAGTATAAATTTACTAAAGTATAGATTTTTTTTATTTAATTCATAGGTTCATAGGTAGGTACTAGGCCCTAGGGCCTATATAAGCCTAGCCAAAAATGTACCCTGGCTTTCGCCACCCAAGAAAATTATTTTCCTGTGCCCCTGTCGAGCAAAGCCACAGAAGTGATCCCTGGGGTGAATTTCCTATTTCCCATCCAATCATCAACATTTTTCTTGAAGAATGCTAATGAGGAGCCCTGTTTGACATAGATAGGTAGTCTGTTCCAGAGTATGGAAAGTCTCTGGGACAGGAATCTGTCCCTCCAGCATGTACTGTTTATTGTGGTGACAAGATTTAGGTCCCTAGAGTGTGTAGCTCAGAGTGATTGGGATTTCTTTAAGTGGAGCATGCCCAACAGCTCTGGGTTTGACATAGCTTTGCATGTTAGGCAGAGATTGCCTCTGAGTAGGCAATATGCGATGGAGTAAAGCTGGAGTTTTTTGAGATGGTCTGTGTAGGGCATCTGTTTGAGGCCAGTAACCCTCTTTGTGTGGTATTTCTGTGGCCTTGGCAGTTGTTGTAGATGTTTTGTGAGGTACATACCAAAAGGGGCGTTGTACTCTATAATGGGTCTAATGAGTGATGAGTAGAAGAGAACAATCACCTCTTTTCTTTCAGGATGAGAAGCCTTTTGTGATGAGGTGAGTCACATAGAAGGATTTCCTGACCACGGTGGCAATGTGATTATCAAAGGAGAGACTACTGTCCACCTGTGTCCCAAGGTCTCTTATCACATTTTTGGCATTAAGTAAACTACCAGATATGTGGTAGTTCATGGGTACAGAGTTTTTATCAAAGGGGATGACAATACACTTTTTGGCATTGAGCTTCAGGCCATGGCTTTGGCACTAGGCATCTGTCTCAGTGAGGCCCTTTTGTAGTATGTCCACATTGTTAGGAGTTTCAATTATGGCTCCTAGTTTGCAGTCATGTGCAAAATTTGTTAGCCAAAGACCTTCTGTGTTAGCCTGTACTTCAGAGAAGTAGATACCAAACAGGAGAGGACCCAGGACTGAACCCTGTGATACCCCACTTGTCACTGGTCTGAAGTCGGATTCAGAGTCTGCTACTTCCACAGTGTGGGTTCTGTCCATGAGCCAGTTGGCAACCCATCTTGTGACATAGGGATTTATACCTAGTTTAGTGAGCTTATCTATAATTCCAGAGTAGGGGATGGTGTCAAAAGCCTTGGCGAGATCTAGATAAGCTGTGTGAACCACCTTACCCTCATCTATGGCTTTGGTGGCTGCTTCAAAGAAGTCAGTCAGGTTTAGGAGACATGATCTGCCTTTTACAAATCCAAACTGAGTAGGGTCCAGAGTTTCGAGATTATCAATGTCTTTGTTTATGAGTTCCGTGATGGTATGTTCCATGGCCTTGCAGACCAGGCTTGTCAGGCTAATGGGGTGGTAGATCCCGGGGTCCATCATGGCTCCCCCTTTAAGTTGTGGGATAACCATCGTGGTGCGCCATTCAGTGGGCAAAAAGCCTGAGGTGAGGCTATGATTGAACATGGTACTTAGGTAGGGTGCCAGTTCATTCTGTAGTTCGTGTAGAATGCAGCCTGGAATATTGTCAGGTCCCATGGATGCTGTGTTCTTGGCTTTGGAGAGTGTTTTTTTTACCTGTGCAGCCATGATTACAGGAACTTTGCATTCTTCTGGTATAGAGATGGGCCCTCTAGGGGGTGAGAGGGGGGTAAAGTTATCACTGAACCTATCTGCCAGGATGTTGGCAATATCAGTTGGTTCTGTATATTTGGTGCCATTGTGCTGTAACTCAGAGCAGATCTGAGTGTTGCCATTGAGATTCTTGACATAGCTATAGAATGCTTTGTGGTTGTCTTTAGAATCAGTGGCAATTTTGTTTTTGTAACTAGCTTTGGAGGATTTTATGAGGGATCTCAGTTTCTTACTGAGGTTGACCAGGGAGTTCCTCCAGTCATGGGATTTTACTCTTTTTTGCAACAGTTTCTTTCTTTTGTTATAGAGTTTGTTTATGGCAGAGGACCACCAGATTGGCTTCCTTTTTTGGAGGATAGCATCTTGGTTCTATTAGGGATAGCATGATCCATGCACTTGTGTAAGTGCTTATAAAGTGCATTTGTGTAGGATTCAGCAGTCGTACCTCTATTGTCCATCTGCATGGGTGTCATGAAGGTTGCCACTTCTGTCTTAAGAAGTGTGAAGTTGGCTTTGGAGAAGTTTTTTATGGTGGTTTCCCTAATTGGGGGTGGGGGCAGGATGTGGATGTCTAGGGTGATTAGCTTGTGGTCGGTTCTGACCAACAAGGAATTGACCTCTGGTGTGGAACACCAGTTGCCCATGTTGGTAATGACCAGGTCTAGGGTATTGCTGCCCCTGGTGGGGGTGTGAATAAGTTGATCCAGGGTGCTGGAATTTATGAATTCCAGAAAATGTTGAGCAAAAGAGTTGGTACATGAGTAGTTTTCCCAGTTAATGGTGGGGTAGTTGAAATCACCCATTATTAGGGTGTTAGGTTGTACCCTAATACTTTCCAGTGTATCAAGAAATGAAGAGTGGGAATCCTGGGGCATGGTGGGGGGTTTGTAGCAAGCTACAATTTGGATTGTGGTCTTGCCCAGAGTAAGTTGCACTTGGATAATCTCGGATGCGTTATGCTGTGCAACTAGCCTTGAGGTGTGGATATCCTTAATGAATATGGACACACCTCCACCTTTAGTGCTTCATTCCGGGTTAGGTGGCCGAAAGGCGTGGTATGAATTATAGCCTGGTAATGCAGGGGTGCTCTTTGGAGCTTTGAACCAGGTCTCTGTCACTGCACAGACGTCGATGTTCTCCATTTTAAGGAGTGCCTCGAGTGAGTGCATTTTGAGGTTTAGACTTCTAGCATTGAGTAGCATTACCGTCAGATTTTGCTTGCTTGTACCTGTTACGGTGGTGAATTTGTAATATGAACCTTGCCTAAGAAAGGCACTATAGGGGTGGCAAGAGCCTTGGCCAGTATCCGGAATCCCAAGGGCGACAGGTGCAGGCCATCTCTGGCAAAGCATCGTGGTCTGTCAATCATGTCGTCCCAGGCAGACAAATAATGGATCCCCTTAGAATGACACCAGAAGGTTAGCCAATTGTTGAAGTCAATCATTTTGTCCTTGTACTGTGGTATCATTCTGGGTGATGGCAGGATGCTACTCAGGGCTAGGGCCATACCTGCCTGGGCTACAAGATCGGAGAGCTCCTCCATGTCTCTTTTCATGTAGTCCAGGGAGGTACGTCTCAAGTCATTCACACCAACATGGACAATGACAGTGTCATATTTGTACTTGTTGTGGAGTGACCTGAGTTATGTGGCGGATCCTGGCACCTGACAGGCAGCTGACAGTAACTTTCTCCTTGTTTAGCCTGGTGAGTGGAACAACAATGTGCCTGACTATAGAGTCACCTATGACTAGAGTGTTGGGTACGTTGTTATGCCTTATGGGCTGTAGTTGAGTGGGACACTGAGTTTGTGGGCTATGTGTCATTTGTGTTGTGTTAGGGGGGTGGAGTTTACTTGTGTTTCTGCTTTGGAGGTCCCTGATGCTTGGGCAGGTTTTTATTGAGAGCCTCCGCAAATGTAGGTGTGTATTTTGGTGGTGTAGGTTTTGAGGGACTATGTGATGAGTGTGGTGTGGTGCAAGTGTTTACCTTTTCCTCTTGACTGTCTAGTCCAGTCTTGGGTGAAGAGAGCTTTGCTTCCAGTTTGGCTATATACGTGCATCTCTCACAGGTTGTAGTGTTGGGTGGTAGGAGGAGAGGAGAGGGTTGTCTGTGTACATGAGGCAATTGCTGCATTGCCCCAAGATGCCCAGATTCATCAGGTAGACATGAGAAATCACCGGGAGCTGACCCTTAGACATGCCTGGATAGGTAATAAAAACTGCTTTCCTCTAGACAAGTGAGGAAGTTGAGTGCTGTAGTAATTTGCAGCTTATTTAGTGCTTACAACGAGTTCTGAACAAGTGCTGAGTTCAAAGAAACAGATTTGAGTGCTGAAACTAGAAAACTGGCTAGTTCTAAGAAACAAAATTTAGCTAGAAGGCTTCCCTCCAACACAGAAAGACTTGGGAGCTCAGAAGCCCACAAACAGTCTAGACCACTTACACAAAAGGCAAGAAACAAGCTTAAAAATGTTTTTTTTTTCTTTCCCAGATGCTCTCTTTGTACACAGTAGGAGTGCTTGAAATCAGAATATGATCTCACTGCACTCAGCTGAGTGAGCAAATGAGATGGGCCCAGAAGGAGTATCCAAACACAAATTTACAAGAGGGGCAGGCAGTTTCAAAGCCACCAAGATTAACACCAAAACAAAAACAGGGAGAGTGGGTGGGAAACTAACTGCCAAAACAGAGTCAAAACTTCCAGTTCAGTTAATATTCAATGCAACACAAATAACTCGATTAAAATGCTGTATTATTTGAAAAAAGTGCAGATAAAAGGTATTTAAATTCTCTTATACATCCAGTTGAATACAGCTAGATCTTAGCTGGCCAAAGCTGAGGTTTTAAGCAGAAAATATTCCTAAATGTACCACTTAAATAGGCAGTGACAGGATATCAATGTATGAGACTACCCCAGCCTACAATTACTAACAGGCAATAAAAATCTAGCAAGCACTAACTGACAAAACAGAGTCAAAACTTCCAGTTCAGTTAATATTCAATGCAACACAAATAAATCGATTAAAATGCTGTATTATTTGAAAAAAGTGCAGATAAAAGGTACTTAAATTCTCTTATACGTCCAGTTGAATGCAGCTAGATCTTAGCCAGCCAAAGCTGAGGTTTTAATTCCATAGACACTAGACAAAACATACCAGCTGTATCACGATAGGTGTTAATTATTCTGGGAGATATGATTTCACTACGGATTAATATGGCTACTCCTCTTTTCTTTTGTTTATATTGAGAACTTGCTATTACTGTGTAGTTGTTAATATTAATATTGTTTATATCTATGTCTAACAAGTGTGTCTCTTGTAAAAATACTATTTGTGGCTTATGTAAGCTTATATATTTGAATAAACTTCTCCTCTTTTTACTATTGTTCAGACCATTGATATTTATAGATAAACATTTCATATTTTACTTTATGTTTGATTTGTATGCGAGTTTATGGAAGCAATTTTGACCCTTCGTTTTGTTTTTTAGAAATGCTTTGATTCTTTCTTCATATATGTATTCTTTATATTTCCTGTAGACACAAACCATTATAACAGAAAAAATGAACTGCTAATCTTATGATTTCAAATTGCATAATATAATCCCTATCTCTATGAGGTAAAATACCTCTTTGCCTGACTAGTAAAACTACGCAGACAAACCTTCTAACCTTGTGAATAGTGTTTAGTCTAATCTCTCTTAACCTCTTAATCAGTATAACATTTACATAGCTTAAAAGAAGAATATAATCAGCTAAAAATTAAAATGTAAAAGTAAATATGTGAAAATGTGATTAAAATATTATCTACACATCTAAATTTCATAACATGCTTAACACAGTAACAATGCTTTTATTTTATATATAAGTTTCCAATCAGGATTCAAAAGTAATTCTTCAAACTTAACATTCAGTATTATTTCAAAATCATGTAGTAGCTTGCATGTCATTCTAATACAATCAAGTTGTTTTTGGTTCTTATTAAAGATGAGTTTAGATTAGGTACTTTGTTCAGGTTTCACATTATTTTATATTCTTTCTAAACCATTTAGCAACATTTAGTTATGTCTATCTTGTCTTATACTTGTCATAAACATAGCTTAATATTAATAATATACTTCTGAGTAAATATTTCCATCTGTATATAAGTATGGAGTATATTCTAAAAACAGAGCTATAATAATTGCTCGTTAAAAAAAATGAAATGACTGACTTTTCTGGGTTTGCATGAAATTACATTACATATAATAAGTAGTTTAATGATGAAGTGCTACATAGAGATTGACAAAATAAGTTGTAAAATGTGTAATGAGCTGTGCATGTGCAGGAGCAGGAGTTTAAACCTCTGAGGTTTATATATTATTTAATTTTTTTCCTTTATACCATCACCAGTCCATCACACCCTATCTACTTATTATTACAGACTAGCAGACACAAGTTTCAGTGTAACAATATATATAGTATATCTATATCTTTGATTAGTTTTAAAGTTCAAATGTACAAGGTTACATGCAGTTTATGTTTTGCTTCAGCTAATAAATAGAATACAAGAGCTGCCCTTCTAATTTTGATAACCATAGAGGATATCTGAAGATGCTGCTGCAGCTGTGAGTAAGTACCAAAAAAAAAAAACAAGATTTAAGATTCAGTTCTTCTCTCTCTCTGACTGATGTTCATGATACCCGATACTTATACTTGTATTTTTTTTATACTGAAAAAAAAAATCTAAGTCATATATTGGTCAAAAGTGAATCAGAAACAGGGCTGGGACTTGAAAAATGTTAGAAAAAAAAATAGAGTAGAGTATAGTTCAGTTATTGAGTGACTCAGTCGTTCAGTTCAGTACCTCTTTTTAACTATGCGCCAAACATACATATGTGACAAAACAACTATAATCGCTATCAATTACATAAATTATAAAGCATAAATGTAGCATCTGCATTAATTTCTGAATGCTGGTACACAGAACTATAATTATCAAAACAGATGTAGTGGTGTAAGTCCAATAATCAATGCTAGGTGCTGAAATGGTTCCTCCAAAAGCACACACAAGCAAAGCAAAAAAGAAATCCTGGAAGAACACGCTGGATGCTGGTAGTACTTTAAAAACAAATAAATATTGCTCCAATTTTTTGTGAGTTTGATGTCTGTTATTCATCTGATGACCAAACCAACCCAGCAACTATTTGTTGTTCTGTTTTGTACCAGCTTTATATTTTATTTTTACAGCACTGAAGCATCCAGTTCCAGTCTTTTTTCTCTTTTTTTTTGCTTAGAATGTAGGTGTGTAGCTTTATTGGATCTGATCTGTTAACAGTATTTGCTGCACTTGTGTTATAGTATCTTCAGAATTTACTTATTTTTATATCTGATTTACCCATGCATATATGATATGCCCAAGAAAGGCAGCTTTGTAACACATTTTTTCTCTTTCACTCCTTAATACTTTCATGTTTCCAGTATGTGACAGGTGTGTCAGGTAGTTTGAATAGCTGAATTTTGTGTTTTAACAAGTGTTTTACATGCACTTATGGTGGTTAGCAGTACTGAAATTGTAAAAAAGCAAGAGTAATCTGTGTTTGTGTTCTCTGCATTGATGTGTTATTATTATATACTTTTAAGAGACAATGTATGGGAAGGAAAGAATGGTCGCAGAACTAACTTAACGCAGGTGGTGTGGATAATGCTTTAAAATTCATGTAAACAGCTGAAAGAATGGGCTGAAGGAGAATTTTCTTTTCTGAGTAAGTAAGGTAATGTCTACGTATAATATACTAATATGTTGTTGTGTTTGTAATGTAAATGTAACTGCTCCTATGTCAAACTACAAAATGCTGCAAGCACAACACAAACCGAAAGTTTGATTAATCATTCCCTCTGTTTTAGTTTTTAATTTAAAAAATTCCAATACTTGTAATTAATGGCATTAAATAATAGTAAGTAATAATTTTGATAACCTTGAAGTGATTTAACATTTACATGGCAATGAAACAGTCTCTATGACAACTTGATAATCAGGAATGTTCATTGATAAAGCAACATTTACTAGCTGTTTCTATAAATAATCCAATTAATTTAGAGCATCCAAAACTGAACATTTAGTTTGACTACAACCAATAAGAAAGTTCAAATACTTTTTGCAACTCATTTAATCTATCATATCAAGGACTTATCAAGCATTTGCATGTCAGTGGATGCTCATATAAGGACATTTCTACTTGTTATTGTTTTATATGTTAACTATATGGAAATCTTTATATATTTATTTATAAGTTTAACCAAATGAATATGAAAGTAATTGATAAATGACTGTAGTAAAGAAATTGCTCTATTTTAATAATTCTAATAATAATAAATGAATAACTGTAAAGGGGTACCTGTTTCACGTTGACTTGAAGACAAGAAAAAACTCTTTTTTTTTTTCCAAACATTTACATTATGTAAAATATAAATGTTTATTTGTCCTTTAGTTTTATCTTCTTTTGTTCAACAGTCTTCCAGTTGTTGGGTTCTGCATTTCTTTTGGGTGTACTGTTTGACCATTCCATAGATTCTTTTTGTGTTAAGATGTTGTTATTAGAAAGATACTTTATTGCTGAGACCACTGTTTCAAAGATTTGTATTCCCTCTGGTAGGAAGATTCTCAGTCTTGCTGGAAACAGAAGATGAGTTTTCAGTTGCTTCTTTTTTAGAACTTTTATCATTGGTAGGAATTATTTTCTTTTGGAAGCTACTTTAACAGAATAGTCATTATCAAATCTGATTAAAGCATCATTATACTTGATGGGTGAATTTGCCCAGGCATTTCTTAAGACAAGATCTTTGTCCTGTCTAGAGAAAAGTTTCACAATTATGGATCTCGGCTTATTTTTGACTACAGAAGTATTTCCAGAGACTGTTAATGACCTGTGTGAATGTTCTATGCCATATGAAAGGGCTTCACGTAATTTCACTATGTTTGGTATCCAGGTGGTGAGAAAGTTTATTATGTTATCTCCTTCTGCTTTTTCTGGTAAACCATATATTCGGATGTTATTTCTTCTTGTTCGGTTTTCCATATCATCAAGCTTTTCTAAAAGGTATGTACTTTGTTGTAACAAAAATTCTGTTTGTTGTTCTTCTGTTAGAAGTCTAGAGTCAATGTCATTTAATGACTGTTCTATAAGTGAAATTTTCCCTTTCTGTTGAATAAACATTTTCTAAAGTTGTTCATGTTGTTGAGAGCACTTTTCTTTAAAAGTATCTATTTTGTTATCCATCTTATCTATCTTAATTGTAAGTTCCTGTATATTTGAAATAAGAGAATGCATTTCCTTTTTTGATGGAAGAGTCCTGAGTTGAGTTCTTGAGATGACTCATGATGTATAGCTGAATGTGGTGTTGTCTTTCCAGTGGTTAATTTGACAGGAATTATCCAAAAATAAACACTAACATTTCTTCTGTAGATGCTCCAAAGTATTAAGAATTAGTTAATAGTAGACATTTCCTCAAATTGTTCCTTATTTCATAAAATTCCTGTCAGGAATAGTAATAAGGTAAGAGAGCTGAGAGAAAGGGCTGCTAACTGATTACCATCTTGGCCACGCCTCCCAGGCTGTGTTTCTGAGAGCAGGCTATTTGAGTTTAGGTATTGCATCAGCTGCATATGGATGTATTTCTCTAATAATCTGGAGAGGGAAATCACTATTGGTCTGCAGTTATTAAACTCTGTAAATGTGCCGCATTGTGCAGTGGTATGATGTAGGATTTTTTTCCACAGTGATGGGACACATCTTTCTGCTATGCACCTACTAATTAGTATGGACATAGGGAAAGCTATGAAATCTGTGGCCATTTTTAGGTAGTCTGATAGTAGTTGGTCTACAACTATGGAAGCAGTTTTTAGTTTAAGGATCAACTTGCTTAAGGGCAAGGTAGGTACTGGACTAAAACTGAAGTGCTGTGGGTGGTTTTGATTGAACAGGGGGTAGAGATCGAGGGGCAGATGTATTAGTGCCTAACAGAGATATTGATTGTATAAAGCAGGAATTAAACTGTGTGGGGATACAGTCTGTTGTATTGTCTGGTTTTGGAGAGGGAGTGGTGGTCTTGCCAGGGTGGGCTAGTTTATTTAGTGATGACCAAAAAGGTTTTGGGTTGTTTTTATGTTTGTCTTGTAGGTTGGTATAGTATCTTTGCCTGTCCTGTTTGGCATGGAGTTTTGCAAGGTTTCTAAGATGTCTAAATTGCTGGAAGGCATTTTGAGTTCTATTTTTATACCAGTTTTTCCAGGCTTTATTCCTTTTTGTCATGATTCTTTTTTGTCAGTTATGGTGCAGGGTTGGACTCTATTCTTTTATTACGTACTGGTGCTAGATTATTTAAGGTCCGCAATAACATGTTTTTAAAATGTTCTACTGCAGTATCTGATGACATTGTTCTAAGTACAGTCTGGTTGTATTGTTTTAGTTTTTCACTGAAAATATATTTGCTGAAATCGGTTGTATTTCATATTTGATTATAGATATGTTTATCTAGGTTATGGTGAGTTCCACTAGCATATGTTTGTATGTGGTCACTTATGCTATCTGAGAGGCAGCCTACTTTTGTCACTTTGTCTGGTTTGTTTGTAAGAATCCAGCCAAATGCTGAGTGCATCCCTGAAGTTTTATTGATCCTAGTAGGTGTGGTCATTAATTGTCTGAAACTGAACAAGTTTATGCATTCGGGGGGGAGTGGAATTTATGAGTTGCCAGTTTATATTTAAGTCTCCAAATATTATAGATTCATGGTTAATTTGTCAGGATACCCAATACAGGATGCTTTCAGTAGTATCAGTGTTATTCACTGGTACTATACACATTGCTGTTAAATATATAGTTTTTCTATTGTTGATTTTTAGGAGTGTTATTAGAAGTTCAGTATCGTTAAATGTGGACATTTTCTGTGGAAGTAAAGTGATGGTTGGAGAATTTTTATAGATGACTGTTACCCCACCTGCATGCTTGTTTTGTATTTTGTATCCTGTGGGGGGGGGGTGATCTCATTATCCTTTGTTTCTTTTTTAACCAGGTTTTCAGCAGCTGTGACTACATCAGGAGTGTATGTGGCAAGGTAGGCATGTATGTCGTGGATATTATTGCACATACTTCTTAGGTTCATATTTAGTAAGGTGAGTTTGGTTCTGTTTTTTCTGTGATGTATTAGGTGACTTGTTTATTTTGGGATTGGAAGTGATGGTCTTATGAGCAGTGGGACCTGGGTTAGGGTGATTATCTCTGCTAATTTTTTGAATTGATATTTTACAGAGGGAGGAGTGTGGCCATTATATTTGGTCTTGGTTTGGTATTTAATTGTAATTTTGGATACTTTGTTTTGAGATATTTATTGATAAATAAATCAGATATGGTTTGTTTGCAGAGACAGGATGTTATGGAGAAAGACAAGCTGGGTAGATGTTGATATTCATTGTGAAGAGTCGTTGAAGTCCTAAGTATTTGAAGGAGGTGGCTTTGGTAATTGGACATGAAGGCTAGTAGAGTGAGGAGGAATAGTAAAATAATCTGAGTTAGGAGCATCTTATTTAACTTAGGTTTTATCTTTGTTGTAAAAAAGAATTGGAAAATGTTAGGAGGATACTGGGTGGGTTGTAGAGATGTAATTTGATAGTTATAGGGGGCAGGGATTAAGACAGTTTGAGAGAGAGTTTAGGGTGGTAAACAAGAGTGGTGTTACTATTGGAAGCAATTCATTTGATTGATTTCTTCTGGAGGGACTGATGGTATTGGTTTGAGGTATATGTGGTGGTGATATATAAGTATAAATGTGGGGGAAGAGGGACTGGGTGCCAATTTGGGAGAGGGTAGGAGAGGGAAATGAGCCCAAGCATTAGTGAGGGTGAACAAAGCAGGTTGAAAATTTGGCAAAGAGACAGAGAAAAAAAACAGTGATTTAACTTAATCAGCCACACATCTGCTGAGAGAGAGAGATGAGTAAAAGGAACAATGCAGTTTAAAAGACCTCTGAGGTAATAGATGAAGTCTTGATTTTGTTGCTCTAGGACACAGTTTTAGTGGGAGAGTTAGTCCAATGTCACCTTGACCTGACTAATCATAATGCAAGTAAACAATTGCACTTGACTTTGAACAACTGTATAATGTAAGAATGTTTCTATGGACTTGAAATGCAAAGTCCAAAGGCCACCCCAAGCCCCACAGATCAGCAAAGTGAGGAAAAGTAAGCCAGAGTGCAGCAGTGCAGTTGTGGAAAATTACTGGCTCAGAACTCAAAGTGGTTACACAAGAAGTGAAATAAACAGTAGACTCCTAAAAACAATGACATGAGCACAGTTAAAGGAAAAGTATCAATGTGACTGCTGTGTTCTAAGATAAATGGAGTTCTTTTTTTTATTTATTTATTTGCAGTTTGTTAACCAAGAAAGTCCATTGGGCCAAAATGAGCCCATTTTCAATGGAGGCCCGGGGAGAAAAGCTCCATATACAGTTATTACAAAGCTAATAACAAAGTTAAGTGCAATTTTCAAAACAACTAAAAACACAGTAATATAGAAGATAGAATAATAACATTTGAGCAAGGTGTTGTAACAAATCATTGAATGAAATTAAAACATAAGTATTTTGGAGTACATAAGTATAGTTTGGAGTGCAGGCACTTATGCACTCAAAGTTTCATGAGATGAGAGGTAGGAAGAATTAGAGAAAGAGAGTAGAACTGTGAAAGGTGAAAAGGGTGAGTTATGAGAAAGGAAAAAGGGAGAGGGAGTGGAAATGAAATGAAGGGAGTCACTGGGTTGAGTTTTAAGAAAGGAGAAAAAAAAGGATGGGGGAGCAGAAAAGATATAGAGGGAGTCAGGTGGGGTGAGAGCATGAGCATTCCCAGTGAGAACAGAGATGGGAATGGAGCATGGTCTTGAAGGCAGAATGGTTTTGGGTAATTTGAATATTGGGGGAAGTGAATTCCATAGGCGAGCAAGGGAGAAAGACAGGAGAAATTGCCCAGGTGCACGTACGGGTTTGTACATTTCGAGGAGGTTCTGTTTACTGGACCTGAGTAGTCTGTCAGGATGATGCAAGGTGAGTATGGAGGAGAGGGAAGGGCAGTTAGAGGGTTTGAAAATAAGTTTGTGAGCAGTTAATAGTTGAATGCAAGAGAGATAGTGGGGGAGTTATAGCCAGTTCAAGGAGTGGAGTGCACCACAGTGGTGGGAGGAGGAGGATTTGGTCCCAGTAGCAAACTTAGAGATTTTATTGTAGCAGGATGACAGTTTTGACTTTAGGGAGGATTGAAGGTTGATGAGGAGAGGGGCTCCATACAACGGAGAGGGGGGATGAGGTAGGAAATAGACAGTATATGTTTGGAAGAGGGAGTGAGATAACGGCTGTGACAATACAGCATTTTGAGCTTTTAGTATGTTTTCTTAATACTAGTTTGTATATGAATGTCAGACTTTAAATGTTCATCAATGATAACACCTAGAAATTTTGGATGGTAGACTATTTCAATGGGAATCTTATTCTGACTGACTATGGAGAAGGAATTTTTATCGATAGAGGTGTTTTTAGATAGGGTAAAGATCATGATTTTGGTTTTGGATGCATTGAAAGCAAGGTGATTTTTCAGCATCCAAGACACGGTACAAGAGAAGGCATCTTGTGTTAGTTGCATGAGTTTGGGGAGAGACTGAGCATAGCAAATTATGGTAGAATCGTCCGCGTATTGGACAAGTTTGGTACTAGGAATGCACTGATGAAAATTATTAATGAAGATGTTAAAATGTAAGGGACCTAGTATTGAGCCCTGTGGAACTCCTGTTGAAGTGTGAAGGAAGGAAGAGGAACTATTGTACCACTTGATGGCTTGTTGTCTATTAGAATGGTAACTGGAAAGCCAGTTAATAGAGGAGATGGAGAGATTGAGAAGAGAGAGTTTGGACAAGAGAAGGTTGTGGGAAACAGTATCAAAGGCCTTTGATAAGTCTAGGAGAAGGGTAGATACAATGTTGTCAGACTCTCGGGCACAGTTGGTGATGTCAAGGAAGGAGAGAAGGGTAGTGGTAATACTATGTCCCGGTCTAAATCCATGTTGAGTTGGAGAAAGAAGTTGATTGTCTAGGAGGTAGGGAAGGAGTTGCAAGTGTATGCATTTTTAAGGACTTTTGAGATAGGGGACAGGATGGCTATAGGACAGAAGTTGGAAATTTCAGTATTGTTGCCTCCTTTTTGGAGGGGAATGATGAACGCTTTCATCCAGAGGAGGGTACAGGATTCTTGGATTGCACGGTTGATATGTATGGTGATGGGAAGGGATATGCCATTGGCAGCTAGCTTGAGAAAGTAAGATGGAAGGTTGTCTGGGGCATGGGAGCATGGTTTTAGTTTAAGTATGCTTTTTTATGGTGTGCAGAGAGATGGGTTGTATGGTAAAGAGGGGGAGATGACTACTGTCAATGTCAGTGGGACTAGAGTTGAGGGTGTGGGATGAGGTGGAGTAGAAGTGTTATTGAAGAATGATGTGATGAGCTTGGCTATTGAATAAATAGTGAAAAAGTTGAATTGGATAGCTAAGATATGATCTGGAGAGTTAGGGTCAGGGCAGGGATTGTCTTTTTTGCCAGGAGAGAGGATAGCAGATATACTGTTCCAAAATGTTTGGGGGTTGAATCTATGATTGTTTTGAAGCTGAGAAGGAGGAAGGAGAGGAAGAAATAATCTCATTATCAGGGGAATACCAGAATCAGTTGAAACCACTCAAACACAGTTACAAAAGAAATGCTAAGCACAACATTGCAAGATAAAGAGCTTTTGGAGGACATAACAATTGAAAGAGCTCACAGATACATAAGATGCTCAAAAAACATGGACTTCCCAAGACAAATATATGTCAGCATCCTTAATTCAGCATATGTACAATCAATATTATTTGCATATAAAACCAAGAAAGCAATCACATGGAGAGGACACAAAAAAAACAGTAAGCCAAGATCTTCCTTTTGAAATAAAGCAAAATCATCAGAAACTTAATAAATACTGTACTTACCTTATTGAAAAAAAAACATCCGCTTTCAGATGAAATATCCTGCTACACTAGTATTTCACCATAAAAATGAAAAAATATCAATAGATACACCAGAAGAAGCAAAAGCCACATTTACACATCTCTACAATGTGAATCCAGCGTGAAAAAAGACAATCCACCTTTGCTGAAGCATTTGAATGATATAATCTTCTGTTTCAGGCTGAATCCTGCATATTTCGACTTTTTCTTGAGGTAAATATTTAAATATGTTTATTTTCCTACTTTTCTGAGTAGGCTGAGAGGTCTGTTAGCATGGTGATGTCCCATTACCCACAATTCCATGTAGCTACAATGTTTGCAATAACCTTTCACCTTTCAACTCATTTCATCATCTAAATGACCTAGGAGCCCCAGTGCATTACTGGGAATGGATCTAATGTAAACAAGAGATTACAACACTGAAAAAGGACATTAGACTATTTGCCAAGCATACTGACAGAATCTGTGCAGCAGAATGTAAGCAGATAGACTGATGTTTAGTTACTTTCTATGCTAGAGAATGTTGAAGTTAATGCAGTTATTTTAAAGGGGCAATGCAGAATATTATTTCAAATAATGTGCTTGAACTTTTTAAACTGATGATTAGGTGGAATATAACATGTTTTTTCTCTTAATCTTAATTATTAGGTGAAACCTTCCTATACTCATGTTTATACAAAGCTGCAAGATATGCATAAAGAAAAGACTGAAAATTATTATATGAGATAGCAGCTGCATACTTATATATGCTGTGACAAAATTACATTTATGATGATATGATGTTGGTCTTGTACCAAAAACAAATATGATTTATTTGATGAACGCCTTAAGGTAAAATATGCAATAGGAATGTGTACTTGTTTTATTATTATTTTTTTTCTAGGAAAAGTGAACAGAGTTTACAAGATATTGTAGAATTTATATATACAGTTGAGGCATTTTTAATTTTTTTATTTTTATTTTTATCTTTATCTTTATTAGGCTGTACTACTAAGCAAAATGCATGTATATATATATATATATATATATATATATATATATATATATATATATATAGGGAAAAAAATAAAAGTTAGATATTTGTAATGCACTTGTATTGAAGGTGAAAGATAGATGCAATATTATATTGTTGTTAGAGTGGCAGCAGTACTGTTTAATAATGCCAATCTGGTATTTTCTTTTCTCTTCTCTTTTGGTGTTCATAGATCTAGCTCATAGGAATATACTGCATTGTATTTTTTCTCTTTTCTTTAGTTTGTTTGTATTAGTCAGGCATTTGCATGTAATTATAAATGCACCTTATAACTTGATATAGCTTAAAAATAAAATGACACAGGGATGATTTATTATTTTTTTATATATATATATTTTTTGGAGGGGGGGGGCTTTCAGGGCTTGTTTAGAAGAATTAAGGACCTTATTTAGAGGTTTAGTATATTCCTTTGGTTTGGTTATAAGGCTATCCAAAATATTTTGATTACATTTACTAATATAATACATAGGTTTAAAATGGTAAGATATTTAAAATTGATTCTAAATACGGGTACAGGGAGACTGCTATGCAGAGTTGATGCATATGGTTGTGTACATTTGGAAAATAGTAGGTAATTTTGACATCCCTCTGCTCTATAAGACTTACACCCAGACTCAGTCACAAAAATCCTTTGATTTTAGAAGTTTTGTTTAGCTAACATTACAGAGGGATGGGTGGTTAGGCACACAAAGGGCGGGGTAGGAGAATAGAAGTCACTATGCAGAAAATACTAACTAACACTAATACACAACAGTATATATTTATATTATCACATTGCTTATTGTGCTTTATTAACACTAATCAAGAAATATTTTTACACTTTCAGAAATGATATCTTTAGATTCATGGAACGTTAAGGGAATTTCAGACAAAAGAAAACGGAATCTAGTCATGCATATTATATATCAAAGTAAAACAATGATAACCTTTCTTCAAGAAACTCACCTGATCTCACAACTCTGGGACAGGGAGAGAAAAGGTAAATGGGTCAAGCATATAACAGCTGCGGGACACAATTCTACTTCCAGAGGGGTTGCTATCATTATAAACAAAGCCTATCAGGGGGAAATTGTTTCCATGAAGACTGACTTGAATGGTAGATGGGCTATGTTTACATCAAATTTCCATAGCATAAATAAACCTTTACTTTTCCTAAATATATATAGTCTCTGCTCTAACCAACAAGCGTTTATTTATGAAATCTTTAACTTACTTATTGAATTTCCTAATCATTTATATATAATCGGGGGAGATTGAAATGCAGTAATGGATCCTGACAAAGATAGATCCAATAAATAAACCAGGCAACCGCATATCATAAATATAGCTCTTAGTGAATTACAAAATACTTTTGAGCTATTTGATCCATATGAGAATTTCCAAAATGACAAAACAATATCCAGATATACATTCTTTTCTACGTCTCATAAATTTTGGTCTAAAATAGATGCCTTCCTAATCTTGCAGTTCTTTCGGTCATATAAGCTAAACTACAGCATTTCACCTAGATGTATCTCGGATCATTCTAAAATTAATATATTCATAAACCTGCTAAATTTCAGCCATAACATATCTTATTTTAATAAGTGGACTTTAAATGCAAAAATTATTCAGAAACAAGAAGTAGCTAAAGAGATAAATAGTATACTCTCTCAATTAGATGAAGAAATCATAATTACTCCAATACCTTATGATAAGCAATGGGAAGCTGCAAAAACAGTTATTAGAGGTGTCATAATTCAAAAATCTGCCTGGTTTAAGAAAAAATATAATAATACCAAAACCACATTAGAATCGCAAATTGCGTCAGCAGAGCTACAATTACAACAAAAATATTCAAAAGAATTAAAGGAAAAATGTATGGAATGGCAAAAACAACTACATAAGCATTACTTAGAAAATTTTACTTTTTTAGAAAGCAGGTCTTTATATCAATACTCAGAATGGGCTCAAACACCCTGAAGATTTCTAGACAGGCTAATAAATATTAAGAGTGGCCCACCAAAAATTAAAGAATTACATTATGAAGGACATACATTTCAGGAAAACCAAGACATATTAAATATATTTGAGAACATATTCAAAAGGTTGTACAACATGCACTTACCACCCTCAAATGACAAATTTAATGAGTTAATTCAAAATTTAAAATTTCCACAAGTTACACAAGAACAACAAAAACTTTTAGGGGCACCACTACACCTAACAGAAATAAAAGAAGCAATAAAAAAATCTCAAGCCAGGTAAATCTCCAGGACCTGATGGATTTACCTCTGAATTTTATCAAATATTTTCAGAACCGGTCTCTAAAATCCTACTTAAAGTATATAACTATATAATACAACATGAGATAACAGACTTATATATAAATAATTCTAAGACCATCCTTCTACTTAAACCGATTTCTGTCCTGACGGATCCCACTAATTATAGACCAATAGTCCTCATAAATACTGATCTTTGCTCAAATTTTAGCCAACAGGTTGAAGAACATACTTTCCTCTATTATATCGCATAATCAGTTAGGATTTATGGTACATAGACAAACAAGTGATAACACTCTGTTGCTAGACACAGCTATCAGATTACTAAAAACAGATAAACATCCCAAATACGTTATTGCCGCAGATGCTAGTAAAGCTTTCGACAGAGTAAATTTAAACTTTTTATTTAATGTTATGCCGTTATTTAGTTTTCCTAAAAAATGTATTAATAAAGTTAAGGTTTTATATCAGATGGCCTCAACTTCCATTCAGATTAACAATAATAAAACAAAACCTATCCCCATTTCAAATGGCATGAGACAAGGGTGTCCACTTTCTCCTTACCTGTTTAATTTATACCTAGAACCCCTGCTTCTTTATATATCACAAAAATCTTTTCTACACATTCCAAAAGTATTAAATACTAACATTATATATTCAGTATTTGCTGACGACTTAAATATATACTTACAACTCCCCAAAACAGATCTTCCTAAAATACTGACAGCCATTGAAAAATTCTCAGAGATTTCAAATTACAAACTAAATCCAAACAAATCCCAACTTTTCCCACTAAATTCCATAGGACATATGCACTTTTACTTCCCGGAGAGCAAAATAAAGATAACTTATCAACTAAAATAGTTGGGGGTAATATATACTCCCAATTTTAGTGAAATTATTAAAAATAACAACCCATACCTGGAATACTATTGAAAATTATATGAACAGATGGAAAAATATCAATATGTCTTTGTTATCAAAAAGCAGTATCGTTAAGATGAACATGCTACCAAGAATTCTTTTCCAAATGAATGCTACCTTCACAATTATACCTCAAAAATTTTTTATAGACATGGAAAGAAGTATATCTGGATTTATATGGTATCCTAAATCTACTAGATACAAATCTGAAAAGCTTATACTTCCTAAATCTAAAGGTGGGTTAGAGTTACCTGATTTTAAATTATACTACAGTATTATCCAGGCATATAGATTATGTCAAATATTAAATTATGAATCAAACACAAACGTATGGTCCCCATTATGGTCTAGAATTTGGTATGAACAAATTAAGACACTTGGGTGCAATTCGAGGGCTCTCCTATTCTTAAACTTAAACCAAAACTCTGTTTATGTTAAGAATTTACATCCACTTATTAAACAAATGGTTTAACTACTCAAAGCCTCTTTTCATCTGTACAATTATTAAATCCCCTCCTTCTACTGCAACCTGTACACCTTAATCCTAATTTGCTACTAAATAATAAATTGATAAACTTGCAAGATTGTACCTTAATAAAAGATATTACAGTACGGGAAATTTATAAATAGAAGGAATGTGATATTACACAATTACGAGAGCAATTAAATCTCCCAAAGAAATACGTAATTATTATGAAGTCACTCAAATACCTTGTAAACACTAAATTTCATACTGAAAATTTTGATAAACAAGATACGTTTATCCCAGTTAATTCTAAAAAATCTAACTACCAAGGGGAAAACAATCTCTAGAGTCTATAAACTTATAAATGATATAAAACATCAGAATTGTACTTTATTCTCCTCATACTGGCAGAAGAAAAACCCACACATTACTGAACAAAATAAAAAAGATGCCATCAAAAACATGCTCAAATTCAGCCCGTTCAAAAAGTTATTCTACACCCAACTTATGATTAACGATAATGCATACATTACCCCTCAAAAAATTAGTAAATTTAATAACAAATTCTCACCTGAATGTCCTCTCTGCTAGAAACAACCAGCAGACATTCTACATGTTATGTGGGAATGTAATAAAGTTCATAACTTATGGTGTCCACTAAGGGCAAGACTAGAGAAAAATGGGCTATCAAAAAAGTACTTTATCCTGGGAAACAGTTATACTGCACATAAATATGAATAATCTACCCAGAGTCTTACAGCATGTCCTCACCACCATATGTTCTCTAGTCAAATTCTATATTACAAAGAATTAGACTATTGCAACCCCACTCACATGGGAAGGTTTTAGAAATGTAGCAATCAAATACATTGCCTCACACAAGCTACTATATGTTACTAAGAAACGTAAATATTACCAAGAGTATTAGGAATACTTATTATATTTCATTCTCAAGAGGTAAAAATATTAAATCTAAAAGTATAATATGCAATATATGTAAGACAATCAATAAGGATATACTTAGAACCTATTTAACATTGTCATTTTATAAATATTTGCGTAGATAAGTTGATTAAAAAAAGACATACCCTATATAAAGAGGTTATAGTTTGACTTTCTCTAGTATATGTAATAAAGAACTAATGGTACTGTTTTATTCTTCTTATCATTGCAGAATATGTGGTTAGTACAAAAACTGGAGTTTTGAAGTGACTTCTTTGTATATATTGTATATAGAATGTTATGTTTTGTTGTATGTTGTGTGTATCTTATTGCATAATGTCTTATATGTTGTAACCTAAAAAACTGCAATAAAGAAATTTTTGAAAAAAAAAAAAAAGGAAGGAGCAGAAGAGACCAACAAAAACAATCAGTGATACAGGCACTCCCAAGCACTCAAAGGCACTGACAAGCTCAGAGTTATGTTACTTATGAGTTATGGTTTGGTCTAATTCAAGGAGAATTGAACAGGTGTGACAATTGTGCAGCATCCACACATAGACAAAGACTACACAATGACCACTTAAAGAGCTACATCTTTGACCTAGCACCACAGGCCCCTTTATCATCAATATCTTTGTAAACTGTAGTGTCTTCCAGTACCCCTTACCCACAAAAACTTCCTTTTATACAAACTATTTGAGCAAATACACACCCCTCCCCCTCGCCCACATACACACACACACACACACACACACATACACACACACACACACACACACACACACACACACACACACACACACACACACACACACACACACACACACACACACACACACGTGCGCGCATGCACACACACACACACACACACACACACACACACACACACACACACACACACACACACACACACACACACAAACACACACACACACATCACCTTTTGGCTACCAGACTCCAAACCCTTTTATGACATAATTACATGCAGCAATTAGGTCTTCTTGAGAAACTGCAAAAAGTTACATTTGACATGTGTTACATGTTATATACATGTTCTTCTTTCCCTCCCCTTTTCTACATTCATAGAGATAATTTCACATATTTTCCTGCCATGGGAAATACATACATTACAGAGTTTAAAGGACACATATATAGCTTTACAAATGTGCCAACAGACTGAAATAAGAATGAGAAAAAAATGTGTCACATTTTATATGTTTCTTTACCTTGACATGACGTCTACATTACACCTTCATATGTAATCTGGCATCCGTCACCATGGGTGTTTTAGCTGCCATGACCCTGATATTTTGAGGCAAAGATGAGCTGAAACATTCTTCAAGTCCAGTAGTATGCAAATTTTGGCTTGAAAGGAAAGTATGTCATCCACCAGGAGATGTGCTGTGCAAGTTTTACAATCCTATCTGCTACCAATGAATGCCAGCAGCAAGGAGGGGCTCAACAAGGACTTCACAAAGTTTAATAGACTTTTACAGAGTGGAATAACGAAAAACAGGGACTTACATAGAGAAACTACAGTCTGAATTAAAGATGAAGATAAGCACCAATCTTCTCAGTAATGGAATATCTTGATTCCATACAGCCTGTGTTGTGCTGCAACAAGTGACATATATTAGTGACCACCATAATGACTGAGGTGAAACCAAATGGAAGAGTGTGGTGTGTGGACCTGGTAATGACAGACTTTTTCCTGAAAGTGAAGAAACCTCTTGGACATCTTGCAAATTTCGATTTGAAGTTAGGTGTCTTGGTGGCCCAAAGAGCATGTTCAATCTCCTTTATAAAATAATGAGACATTGACTAAACAGTATTTTTTTATTATTGTTTAGGTAGTACTTGTGTATTGGCTGTGTATATCTAGAAAAAGCCTGATGTTCTTGTCTTGGTTGGTACGATGAAGAATCTGAAGTAAAATCTTGATCCCTACTTGTTAGGTGCAATCTTCTGGATAGTTTATTATTATTATTATTATTATTATTATTTGGCAGAGAAGGCAAGTGTAGGGTTTGTGGGATAGCCATGTATGAAAGGGAATTTTGTAGCCTCTGGATGTTACTGTATATAACTACCTTTTTTTTTTTGAAAGATATCTTCATGGGCAGGTGGAAGGACAAGCAGCCTCTTGCTGCATCCAGAAAGGGACAGCTGTACAGCACATTAGGGAAGCTGCTTCTGACCACTTGTAGATGGGCCACAACTACATAAAGACTGCTGAAGTTCCTTACCTCAGTGATGTAACCTCTTTGGTAATTGCATGAGGGTTATGGTTCTTTCAAGATTTCTACCGATTCGTCTAATGTCTGCCACTCTAAATCCATATCTGGTATTGGCCCCTCTCTGTCCTAGAAAAGGAGCATTGAGTGTCTGAAAATTGATACCCACTGACCTGAGCACAGGGGAAACTAAATTTATCAATTAATACTGCATTGAAAACATCAATGTCAAAGGAAGCACATTGGGGAAGCTATTGGTCTTATAAACGCAGCTCAGCCTAAAGCTGCCACATCATCAAAAAGGGACACTATTCTCAATACCAGCACCAAACATTAGAGGGCTGGTGAGAAAAGCTTCTGAGTTCATGACTGTGGGAAGTACACTGTTGTGTATCACGTATCCCTGACCGTGCAGGTTGAGAAAAAGGGCTGTGGTGGCACATAATTTAGCCCTAAGCATGGTCACTGCCAGGTTGTTATAATACAAGTGAAGAATGGCAGAAATGTGGGGGATGTGGCTCTCACCATAGTAGGCTCAGAGTGCAAGATATGACTAACTTCTGTACTAGTACGCATTTACCCAGTTTGCCTTTCTCTATAACACCGTATCCCTACAAATAAACCATATCTCGTTTACATATCTATAAATATGTTAAAACTAAGTATCCAAACTGACAATCAAATACCAAACCAAGATCAAAATATAACTGGCCACACTCTTCCTTGTGTAAAATATCAAGTCACAAAATTAGCAGAGATATTCACCCCAACCCCAGTCCCACTATTCATAAAAGCATCACCTCCAACCCCAAATAAACCAGTCACCTAACACATCTCAGCAAAAAACAGAACCCAAACTCATCTTTCTAAATATGAACCTAGGAAGTATGTGCAATAAAATCCATGACATACATGTTTATCTTGCCACATGCACTCCTGATGTAGTCATATCTACTTAAACCTGGTTAAAAAAATAAATAAATGATAATGAACCCCCCCCCCAGGATACAATATACTCAGGCAGGACAGACAAAACAGCATGTAGGTGGTAGAGCAATTATCCATAAAAATTCCCTCACCATCACCTTACCTCCACAGGAAATACCCAAATTTAACAATCCCGAACTTCTAATAACACTCCTAAAAATAAACAATAGGAAAACTATTTGTTTAACAGCAATTCATATACCACCAGGGAATAACACTGATACTGTTGAAAGCATCCTATATTGGATATCCCAACAAATTAACCATAAAACTCTAATACTTGGAGACTTAAATATAGTATGGCAACTCATAAATTCCACTACCCCCACTGAATCCATAAACTTGTTCAGCTTCAGACAATTAATAACCACACCTAATAGGCTAATAGGTAGGTTCATAGTTAGGTACTAGGCTATCGGCCCAAGGGCCTAAGTGAGCCTAGCCAACAAGGTTCCCTGGCTTACACCACCCAAGAAAGTTATTTTCCTGTGCCCCTGTTGAGCAGAGACACCAAAGTGATCCCCACAGTGCATTTCCTATTTCCCATCCACTTATCAAGATTTTTCTTGAAGAGTGCTAATGAGGAACTTTGTTTGACATAGATGGGTAGCTTGTTCCAGAGTATGGGAAGTCTCTGGGACAGGAATCTATCCCGCCAGCATGTCCTGTTTATTGTGGTGACAAGGGTAGGTCCCTAGAGCATGTAGCTCAGAGGGATTGGGATTTCTTTAGGTGTAGCATGTCCAACAGCTCTGGGTTTGACATAGCTTTATATGTTAGGCAGAGATGACCTCGAAGTAGTCGATATGCTATGAAGTAAAGCTGGAGTTTTTTGAGATGGTCAGTGTAGGGCATCTGTTTGAGGCCAGTAATCCTCTTTGTGAGGTACTTCTGTGGCCTTTCCAGCTGCTGTAGATGTCTTGTGAGGTACATTCCAAAAGGGGCGTTGTACTCTATAATGGGTCTAATGAGTGTCGAGTAGAAGGGAACAATGACCTAATTTTTCCTAGATGAGAACCCTTTTCTGATGAGGTGTGCCACGTAGAAGGATTTCCTGACTACTGTGGCGATGTGATTATCAAAGGAGAGAAAACTGTCCACCTGGGTCCCCAGGTCTCTTAGCACACATTCGGCATTAAGTAGACTGCCACCTATGGGGTAGTTCATGGGTACAGTTTTTACCAAAATGGATTACAATGCACTTTTTGGCACTGAGTTTGAGGCCATCATGGCTCTGACACCAGGCATCTGTCTCAGTGAGGCCCTTCTGTAGGATGTCCACATCATTTGGGGACTCAGCTATGGCTCCTAGTTTGCAGCCATCTGTGAACTTCGTTAGCCAAAGGCCTTCTGTGTTACTGTACTTCAGAGAAGTAGATACCAAACAGGAGAGGTCCCAGGACTGAACCCTGTGGTACTCCACTTGTTACTGATATGAAGTCAGATTTGGAGTCTGCAACTTTTACAGTGTGGGTTCTGTCAGTGAGACAACTGGCAACCCATCTTGTGACGTAGGGATTTATACCTAGTTTAATGAGTTTAGCTATAATTCCAGAATGGGGGATGGTGTCGAAAGCCTTGGCAAGGTCAACAAAGGCTGTGTGAACCACCTTACCTCGTCTACAGCTTTGGTGACTGCCTCAAAGAAGTTGATCAGATTCAGAAGGCATGATCTGCCTTTTACAACCCCAAACTGGGTGGGGTCCAGAGTTTGGAGATTACCAGTGTCTTTGTTTATGAGTTCCATGATGATATGTTCCATGGCCTTACAGACCAGGCTCATCAGGCTAACAGGGCAATAGTTCCCGGGATCACTGGTGGCTGCCCCTTTATGGAGAGAGATAACTGTTGCGCCATTCACTGGACAAAAAGCCTGATGTGAGACTATGATTGAACATGGTGTTTAGGTGGGGAGCCAGTTTGTTCTGAAGTTCATGTAAAACACAACCTGGGATGTTGTCTGGTCCCATGGATGTTGTGTTTTTGGCTTTAGAGAGTGCAGCTTTTACCTGCGTAGTTGTGATTATGGGAGTCTGAATTCTTTCTGTATAGATATGGGCCCTATAGGGGGTGAGAGGGGGGTAAAGTTAGCACTGAACCTATCTGCCAGGACATTGGCAATATCAGTTGGTTCTGTAATTTTCATGCCGTTGTGCTGTAACTCAGAGCAGATCTGGGTGTTGTCACTGAGATTCTTGACATAGTTATAGAATGCTTTGTGGCTGTCCCTAGAATCAGTGGTGATTTTGTTTTCATAGCTAGCTTTGGAGGATCTTATAAGGGATCTCAGCTTCTTACTGAGGCTGACCAGGGAACTCCTCCACTCATGGGATTTTACTCTCTTTTGAAACAGTTTCTTCCTTCTCTTGTAGAGTTTGTTTATGGCAGGGGACTACCAGATTGGCTTCCTTTTGTTGGAGGATAGCATCTTGGTTCTGTTTGGGATAGCATGATCCATGCACTCATGTAAGTGCTTAGAGAGTGCATTTCTGTAGGATTCAGCAGTCGTAACTGTATTGTCCATCTGCATGGGTGTCATGAAGTTCACCACTTCTGTCTTAAGAAGCATAAAATTGGCTTTGGAGAAATGTTTTACCATGATTTCCTTAATGGGGCAGTGGAGGCAGGATGTGGATGTCTAGGGTGATTAGCTTATGGTCAGATCTGACCAACGAGGATTTGACTTCAGGTGTGGAACACATGTCATTCATGTTGGTAATGACTAGGTCTAGGATATTGTTGCCCCTGGTGGGGGTATGGATACATTGATCCAGGGCATTGGAGCGAAGGAGTTGGTACATGAGTAGTTTTCCCAGTTAATGGTGGGGTAGTTGAAATTGCCCATTTTTAGGGTGTTTGGTTTAACCTTAATATTTTCCAGTATATCAAGAATAGAGGAGTGGGAATCCTGGGGCATGGTGGGGGATCTGTAGCAAGCTGCAATTTGTATTGCAGTTTTGCCCAGAGTTAGTTGCACTTGGATAACCTCAGATGCATTATGCTGAGCAACTAGCCTGGAGGTGTGGATGTCCTTAATGAATATGGACACAACTCCGCCTTTGGTGTTCCGGTCCAGGTTAGGTGGCCGAAAAGTGTGGTATGAGTTATATCCTGGTAATGCATGGGTGCTCTCTGGACCCTTGAACCAGGTCTCAGTCACTGCACAGATATCGATGTTCTCCATTTTAAGGAGTGCCTCAAGGGAGTGCATTTTGAGGTTTAGACTTGTAGCATTGAGTAGCATTACCCTCAGTTTTTGCTTGCCTGTTTCTGTTACGGTGGTGAATTTGTCATTTGAACCTAGCCTAAAAAGCACTATGGGTCAGCAAGAGCCTTAGCCAGTATCTAGAATCCCAGGGGTGACAGGTGCAGGCCATCTCTGGCAAAGCATCATGGTCTGTCGACCATGTCGTCCCAGGCAGATAGATACTGGATCCCCTTAGAATGACACCAGAAGCTTAGCCAATTGTTGAAGTCAATAATTTTGTCCTTGTACTGCGGTATCATTCTGGGTGATGGCAGGATGCTACTCATGGCTAGGGTCATACCTGCCTGGGCTACAAGATTGGAGAGCTCTTCCATGTTTCTTTTCATGTAGTCTAGAGAGGTACATCTCAGGTCATTCACACTAACATAGACAATGACAGAGTCATATTTGTACTTGTTGTGGAGTAACGTGGGTTATGTGACGGATCCTGGCAGCCAACAGGCAGCTGACAGTAACCTTCTCCTTGTTTAGCCTGGTGAGTGGGACATCAGTGTGCCTGACTATAGAGTCACCTATGACTAGTGTGTTGGGTATGTTGTTTTGACTTACGTGCTGTGGTTGAATGGCACACTGAGTCTGTGGGCTATGTGTCACTTGGGTTGTGTTGGGGGGTGGAGGTTGCCTGCGTTTCTGCTTTGGAGGTCTCTGTTGCTTGAGCAGATTATTATTGAGAGCCTCCACGAATGTTTTTGTGTTTCTATGTGTGGATTTTGGTGGTGTAGGTTTAGTTGGACTATGTGATGAGTGTGGTGTGGTGCAAGTGTTTACCTTCTCCTCTTGACTGCGAAGTTCAGACTTGGTTGGAGAGAGCTTTACCTCCAGTTTGTCTAGATAAGTGCATCTCTCGCAGGTTGTGATGTTGTGTGGTAGGAGGAGAGTGTACAATTGCTACATTGCCCCAAGTTGCCCAGATTCATCAGATAGACAGGAGAGAACACTGGGAGCTGACCCTTGGACATGCCTGAATAAAAAATTACTTTCCTCTAAGCAAGTGAGGAAAGTGAGTATAAGAGCTGTTTTTCTCTAAGCAAGTGAGGAAAGTAAGTACAAAAACTGTTTTCCTCTAGGTAAAGGGGAAGGTTGAGTGCTGTAGTAATTTGTAGCTTATTTAGTGCTAACAAGTTCTGAACAAGTGCTGAGCACAAATAAGCAAATTCAAATGCTAAAACTAAGACTCTGTACCTGGATCCTGTGGTAGATTGGCTACCTTGTGCTTATCACTCCCACTGGTAAGCTAAAATGCTTCCCATCAACACAGAAAGGCTTGGGGGGGGGGGCTCAGAAGCTTACAAACAGTCCTGGATGCAGTAAATTTGTATCTGGACTAGACTAGTTACAGGAAAGGTGGGAAACAAGCGCAAATACGAGCTTTTAAACCAAAAGGTTGAAAGAGATGGAAAAAATGCCCAAACGGACGATAAACTACAATTTCTGGGAGACAATATTAGACTGGATTCTTACAAACAAACCAGACAAAGTGACAAAAGAAGGCTGCCTCTCAGATAGCATAAGTGACCACATACAAGCATATGCTATTAAAACTCACCATAACCTAAATAAACATATTATCTAGAATCAAATACAAAATGCAACTAATTTTAGCAAAGATATTTTCAATGAAACACTAAAACAATATAACTGGAATGTGCTTAAAGCAATGCCACTAGATACTGATGTAGAACACTTTAATAACATATTCTTACACACCTTAAACAACCTAGTATTAGTGTGAAAAGAGTAAAGTCCAACTTCCCACCATGGCTGGCAAAAGAAACAAAAAAATCATAACAAAAATGGATAAAGCCTCAAACAATTGCTATAAAATAGAACTCAAAATGCCCTCCAGCAATTTAGACAACTTGGAAACCTTGCAAAACATGCATTGGTTGGGAGAGGGTACTAAAGTGAAATTCTACATTTTCCAAATACTTTTTTTTAAATTCCAGAACTGGAAATTACCAAGCTGTTTGCATTCTAAAATGTGGCAAGTAGTTTATCTAAAATATTTCAGAAAAGACAATATCACATTCTAGCACGGACCATAACTAAGGTAGTACACATAAATTCTGCACCATGTTCCTGCTATACTGAAACCCTTCTTGTCTGAGTGTTTTTTTCTTCTTTAGTAACAACTGTTTGGCTTCTTATCTGTTCCAAAAGTTATAGATATCTTTTTGGTAACAGCACAGCTAATATTTCATGGATTTTGTAACTCCCCTGGGACTAACTAGTATGTAGAATGTATGACCTAGGTGGTCTCACTTTGTACCTTTTCTGCTGATTGTGTACACTGCCTGCATTCTAAGCACAGGTGTAGCCAGGCATACTTCCAGTGTACACATATGGATTTTTTTAGCATGTCTCAGAAACAAATGCAGTGGTGTGGTAATTAATCACTGCCTCACAATGCTTGGTTCTGCAGTTCAGTTAGCAGCCATGGACCCTTCTGTGTAGATCCTGAATTTCTTTTTTTTTTTATAAAACCTTGGGGGGAGGGCTACCATGACCTGAGATTTCCTTCCAAATTTGAAACATGTACATGCAGGCTCATCAGTAATTCTCCAAATTAGCAGTGGGTGTGGGTGCATTCTGAGACAGGCTGTCATCCATTCAAAACAGTTTCTCTGTCTTATGCCTATTGGCTACCATGACAGGCATCCATTCCCCAAACTATGAATAGGGTAAAACAGGCATCAGAAAATTAGAAAATGCATGTCTTGAAAAATTATGGCTGATTGAGGCAAAAATATCTTGAACTATCTAAATTAAAGTCTACAAACATTTACCTTTGCTGACTGTATTTGTCACGAATGTATGTATTGTCAGTGCAAACAGCAGTTTTTAAGTACGGAATTGTGATATACATCATTTTTTCACAGTGCAATGTGATTTCACTTTGTATCATAAATGTGATCAAACAGGCCAGCATAATCCTGTATAATGCCTACCTCGGGTAGGTTTTCTGCTGCTATACCACAGCAGGAAGTGCCTTTCAACTTCCAGAGCACAGATTCATCGAATAAACTGCTGAAAATGAACATCTGTATGAAATTAGGGACACCTAATTAGCATAAATTATACTGTACAGTGATGGATGGGTTTTTTGAGTTGCAGATACGTCTGTCTCCAAAACCAGACTGCTCAGGCTTCAGCCTCGATTTCAAAGATGAAACATAGTAAGTCAGTAGAAAATTCTTGCATTCCCTCAGACAGGTGTGTTATATCTCTACTATACAGGCACAACCCTAGTGGCAAATGTTAACAGACCAAAACTCTAACATTAAAGTTTAAATTCTCCTCAGAAGACCAAAATTGGCAGACACTATGCAGGTTAAATCAAATGAGGAAAAAGGAAGAGGAAAAAGAGAGGCAAAAGATGAAAGAAGAAGCAAAATGGGCAACCTTACTACAACTGTTTTTTTTCTCCTTTTCCCATCTCCACTAACAAGACCATTAAAAAATAACTCCTACAGCTGGGAGATGGGTTATCAAATACTCAGTCAATGCCATCCCAGTTATTTAGCAACGACTAATCATTGAGTAGCCCTTGTCATCTGCCTTTCAGCAAGCACCTAATCTCTACAATTTGGTCAAGGAAAGACATACAGCATGCAAGAGGAAATCATAACATACGACAAACATTTTTCTAGCAACAGCACTTTAACTGTCTGAAGAAGCATGCATTGGTGGCACGCGAAAGCGCTCACTTTTGTTGGATCCTATATAATTAAAGCTTGAATATTATTCGTGGTGGTGGTCGACTTTCTTTATTCAACTTTAATGGTTTTAATGACAGCAGATCTATTCATTTAGTGCAAACCTTACTCTTCTAAACTAGAAATGCCTTCTCTAAAAACATTGGGTTGACCCTCAGCAGGAAAGTAATGTCTTTATTCTAAGTGGCAGGCAATGCTGTCTATTAAAGTTGTTGTTGTTTGTCTTTTCAGCTTTTCCCAGTTAGGAGTTGCCACAGCAGAACTCTGGTCTGCTAATGATTGGCAGTAGATTTTTATAGTACCGAGTTGCCAGCCCGACGCTCAACCTTCAGCGAAGGCACGCCCATTCATGCATGTCTTTTGGAGACCACTCGACCACGGAGAGGACATGCAGACTGCACACAGAAGGCACTCCAGCCGAGAATCGAACAGGAAAACCTCTTGCTGTGAGGTAACAACGCTACCGCTGTATCACCATGGCTTGTAATGCTGTCTATTAAAGTAATGAGCAGAAAAGATATTTGAGACATGGGACTACTGAGACCCTGCTGATCAACAGCTGCTCCAGCCTTTTGGACCCACCAGTACCTTATAAGAAAGCCACTCCAAACAATATATCCCTTTATACAATTTTCCAGCCTCCTGCCCCAGAGCATTAACCCTGGGACTACTGAGACCCTTCTGACCAACAGCTGCTCCAGCCTTTTGAACCCACCAGTACCTTATAAGAAAGCCACTCCAAACAATATATCCCTTTATACAATTCTCCAGCCTCCTCCCCCCAGGGCATTAACCCCAGGACTACTGAGACCCTTCTGGCCAACAGCTGCAACAGCCATTTGTACCCACCAGTACCTTATAAGAAAGCCACTCCAAACAATATATGTATGTTAATTTGTGCAGTTCATGTTGTATTAACTTACTTAGCAGTAAACTCCAGGTATTTAAGCTTGGAAACCTAGTGTTTCTTGCTTATAATAAGGGGCGCCAGCAAACCAACCTTTGCCCTTCATTGAGAGGTCTCTAGGAATGCTTGTTTTTCCCTATACTCTCCTCTCCCCTTTCTGTCCCATAATTTGTTTCTTGTTCACTACTCTCTCTTTCAGCTCTAGATACCCCTCCCTACTCGGTCCAAATCCTACCTAGTTTTACTCTCTTACTTTTCTGCCTTTCTTATCTCTTTTTCCTTTCACTTATTTATTCCACTACTTACCTGTTTTCCATCTCTTTTATGCTAGACCTTTGAACGTCACCTTATCTTACTGCTAACAAACCTCCCCTGCTAGTAATTATTTCTTTCTTCTTTTTGTCCTTCTTGTTCCCTACGTACAACTCTCTCAATGTCTTTTTTTCCTCTCCTTGTTTTTCTACTCAATATATTCTATACCCTGACTCTTATTCTCACTGAGAGTGACTGATTGTCTCTCACAATGCTGGTTTCTCACCCTCAAACTAGCCCCGCTCCATTCCTCTACCCTACCCCCATTCCCATCCACCCCTAGTATCCTGTAACTTATAGTTAACGAGACCCTCCCCTATCCAACTACATCCTCACAGGCAACAAATTGCACCCTGTATCTCAAACATCCCACCCTTTTCTAATCTGTATACCACACTTCCTTGCACTACTCTGTACCTATCACTAATCTCCACCAACTGACACATCTATTGTCCCTTCCTCACATTCCACTCTACCCTTTTATTATAGAATCATTTTCTTCTTTTTTCATCTTTTCTTCTTCCCTTTTCTTCACTTTTTTCTCAGTCTGTTTAGCAGCTTTTCAAATAGACTTGACCATCCATCCACTGACTCTACAATGTATCATATAAACTATACATTACCTCTCCCTATACTATTAGCCCTGTTACTGCTTGCTCTCCATGCTACCTCCTTCTCATCTAACCTTCCCTCTCATAATCTCTCTCCAACATTGCCCATAACTGATGGGCAACAACATGTCAGACCTACTATCTATATCACCCCTTACCTCTATAATACCTCCCCTACTCTACTTTTCTCTCTTAGATATTACTACACCCAAAATACTGCCACCTCATTATATATCTATCACAGATTGTTTTCCAAATTGAAACATCTTACCCTCCATTGTCTTACCCACATTAAACTCCAATGTGATATACATCCTAATCCAGGCTCAACCCCATCCCCCCAAACCCATTGCACTGACATATCCACAAACCCCACACCTTGCTCCTGTCTACCACTAAAAACAGGTAATACTAACTTGCTATTATAAATGCCAACCATAGAAGCCTAATGAACAAAGTCCATGAATTTCAGGCCACTATTGCTCTGTACAACCCAGATATATTTGTTATTACTGAAACATGGCTTAAGCTCCACATTAGATCTGAAGAATTTCTTCTAAATGGCTATAGTATCATTAGAACTGACACAGTAGCTAAACATGGAGGTGGTATTGCCATATTATTTAAAGAAAATCTTAGTGTGGTACACCCCACCTGATATCCCTAACCTTGAAATTTTGATAGCATGACTTGAACTTAATAACCACAAGTCCATTATCTTTATAGCCTCCTACCTCGCCCTGGTAAAAAAATCCAGAATATAGAAAACATCCTAGAATGGGCCTCTACAAACTTCACCCATGAAACCATAATACTAGGAGATTTCAATCTTGACTGGACCACCTGCTCTTCCACTACCCTACAAATTTCATCAAGCTTTACAACTTCTCTCAAAGAATCAACCTCCCCACATGCATTGATAAGCACACCAAGAGACAATCCACTCTAGACTGGATTTTAACTAACAAGCCCAATATTACATATGATGCTGGGTGTCTCTCTGACACATTAAGCAATCACTCCCCTACCTACTTGGTTAGAAAGCATCTTCAAAATTTCTCCAATATTTCATTTTGATACATTTTCAACAAAAAACATTTCTCTCCTCCATTATTCAACTCTCAACTACTACAATATGATTGGACACCTTTGAAACATCTTCCACTTGATAGCGCAGTTCAGTACTTCAATACCTCCTTCCTTCAAATACTTAATGAACTAGCCACCATAAGAAGAATACACACCAACTCTAACAGATTTCCCTGGCTATCAAAAGACACACTTCATTTACTAAAACAAAGGGACAGAGCCTGGTCTCACTATCAAAGTAATAAAACTAAAGAAAACCTCACAACCTACCAGCAACTTAGGAATCAAACTAAAAAACTAATTAAACATGACAAAAAAAACCTACTTCCAAGCAAAACAACTAAAATACCAGAACAATCCCAAAAGATTCTGGCAAACAATTAATCTCCTCCTTAATCCAGGAAAACCCACTGCCCCAGCCCCAACACTGACCAATCAAAATGAGTCCAAAGCCACTCAATTTAACTCCCACTTTATTAACTCAATAACCTCCCTTCTTAACAACACCCCTAGTACAACTCCTACCATACCTCAGACTCCTGACAAAAACACTACCCTTTTCTGACTTAAACCAATACAAACCAACTATATCAGAACTCTTATTATCAAATTAAAACCTTGCACACTAGCCGCTGACCAGCTGCCTGGTGACTTTCTTCAACTAGCTGCTTCCTCCATAGCTTACCCTATATCTATTCTAATCAACCGTTCTATCTCTGAACAGTATGTACCATCCCTTTGGAAAATATCCCACATGATACCCTTACATAAAGGTGGACATTCAACTGATATATCCGACTATGGACCCATAGCCATTCTGTCCCTACTCACCAAAATGTTAGAAAAATGTATACACAGACAGATATTAGAACATTTCCAAACCTATGATCTACTGTCCAAAACACAACACGGCTTCTGACCCACCCACAGTACCAGTACAGCACTCATCAGCTTTACTGACATTGTATACCAGCTTAAAAACAAAAAACAACTAGTATCTGCTACCTTGCTAGACATAGCAAAAGCATTTGACACTGTGTCACATCAAATACTTCTAAACAAACTAGCCATCTACCACTGCAGCTCTGAAATCCTAAAATGGTTTTATAGCTACCTGTCTGACAGAAAACAAGTCACTTAATGGGAAAATAAGGTCTCCACTCAGCTCCTGGTGACAGTTGGGGTCCCACAAGGCTCACTCCTTGGTCTACTCCTGTTCACTAGCTTTACTAATGACCTTCATACTGCAGTTAGCCTAGCCTCAATTGTACAATATGCCGATGATGCTTCCCTGATCTGCTCTGCCACCACTATCAAAGAGCTCCAACCCTGATCTGCTCTGCCACCACTATCAAAGAGCTCCAACCCTGATCTGCTCTGCCACCACTATCAAAGAGCTCCAACCCTGATCTGCTCTGCCACCACTATCAAAGAGCTCCAACCCTGATCTGCTCTGCCACCACTATCAAAGAGCTCCAACCCTGATCTGCTCTGCCACCACTATCAAAGAGCTCCAACCCTGATCTGCTCTGCCACCACTATCAAAGAGCTCCAACCCTGATCTGCTCTGCCATCACTATCAAAGAGCTCCAACCCTGATCTTCTCTGCCACCACTATCAAAGAGCTCCAACCCTGATCTGCTCTGCCACCACTATCAAAGAGCTCCAACCCTGATCTGCTCTGCCACCACTATCAAAGAGCTCCAACCCTGATCTGCTCTGCCACCACTATCAAAGAGCTCCAACCCTGATCTGCTCTGCCACCACTATCAAAGAGCTCCAACCCTGATCTGCTCTGCCACCACTATCAATGAGCTCTAACCCTGATCTGCTCTGCCACCACTATCAAAGAGCTCCAACCCTGATCTGCTCTGCCACCACTATCAAAGAGCTCCAACCTTGATCTGCTCTGCCACCACTATCAAAGAGCTCCAACCCTGATCTGCTCTGCCACCACTATCAAAGAGCTCCAACCCTGATCTGCTCTGCCACCACTATCAAAGAGCTCCAACCCTGATCTGCTCTGCCTCCACTATCAAAGAGCTCCAACCCTGATCTGCTCTGCCACCACTATCAAAGAGCTCCAACCCTGATCTGCTCTTCCACCACTATCAAAGAGCTCCAACCCTGATCTGCTCTGCCACCACTATCAAAGAGCTCCAGATAAAACTCAAGCAGCCCTTTACAGTATAGAAAACTATCTAACTCTCCATCAACTTATACTTAACCCCAAAAGAAACAAGCTTATGGTTTTCCATCAAAACCCAACATCTAAGAATCTACCTCCTATCTATATTTCCTCCTCTAATGACACCAAAATTGAGCCAGTAGAACATACAAAACTTCTATAGAGTTGAACCAGATTTGATATTGCTGGGCATTTATCGGGTTTGTGTATGACTGTGTGTAGCTGAGCTACAGTGGTGGGTTATATATGGTTGATTTGTAGCAAATTTGGACATTTTGTGATAGCAGACTTAGGTTTGATAAACACCTTGCTCTAACCATAAAAAAGGTACGTGCCAAACTGGGTTCACTCTACAGAGCAAAACCATTTCTCACTGACCAAGCCAGACTCTGTACTGCTCAGACCCATCTATTATTTCCCTTCTATATTGCTCTCAAATATTTACCAACCTTCGCAAAACTGACCTAAATAGCCTTGAATCCTGCTATAACAAAATGTCCAAATTTGCTACAAATCAACCATATATAACCCACCACTGTACTGCATTAATTCAGCTAAACTGGCTAGAGCTCCCTCATCTCCTCTCCCTAGCTCAGCTACTTACCGCTCACACAATCATACACAAACCTGATAAATGCCCAGCAATATCAAATCTGGTTCAACTCTATAGTAACCTAACATCCCTTAGATCTGCTGACAAAATATTGTTAAAAGTTAGTAAGGCCCAAAACTCTTATGGCATCTCCCTATTCTCCCATTCCATAGCCAAGCAATGGAACTCTCATCCACAGCATATTCTTACCATCAATAACACACTAACATTTAAACAGACCCTAAAAGAACATTTCTCTAAACATAGGCTCTGCTCCTGTACTAACCCAGGCTAAACATCTGTAGCTTTCTGCTACCTTCCTTTCTCAATATCTCCTGGCTCTACTGAATCATTCTCCCAAAAAAATTAGAGAAAAGAATGAAGTGTGGTGAACTGATATTGCTTGATATATTTGACAATTGCCTACAAGTGATAAATATTTTGCTGATATTTTCTTGCTATGTTTGACAATTACCTATAATTACTGAATAATTTTCTCAAGATGTCTAACTTTTTTTTCACACTACTGTAAAAAGCCGAAATTTTTATTCCTTTGTACATCTTATAATAATTATTGTAACTTGCATATGTTCATAAATAACTTCTATTGTAATAAGTAACTTCTGTTGTAATTTGCTTTGGAGCTTTTCTTCCCAGGTCTCTGCTGAAAACGGGCCTCTGGCCCAGCTGGACACTACCCAGTTAACAAATGAAATAAATAAATAAAAATAAATAAACATGTGGTTACATTGAGCATTGTTTCATATTTCACATTCAGAGAAGCAATTACATAAAAACGGAGCAGCAGGAACTTATTTAACACTCTGTACCACTCCTTGACTTTCTTCTGACATCTCTGACTTACACAAGACACAGAGCTATGGCCATTATTGTAACGCTCCATATCTGACCACATTTCTTTTTATTAGTATTTATGAGTTTTCATTTATATTCCATTTATCATTGCAAAACTAGACAAAAATAGAAATCTAATATTCAGAAAGTTGTACTAGACTGTCTCCTGTTTTATGCTATAATTTTTCCAGGAATGGCTTTTACATTTTACACACTTCAACCCCACATGGAGTGCCTGTAATGGGATGCATACAGTAAGCATATCAGAACCTTAAACATTCATCTAGTAACAGGCATTATAGAACAGGCCTGCAAAACATCAAGGTCAAGACCTGAATCAAAGGCCTAATTAGTTTTTTTTTAATAAATATTTACAGCCATGCTTCTAGACAGCCTGATAGAATAAATTGGATCTGTGATTCAGAAAGACCCTTCTTGTTGAGTACCAGAAGAAACAAGGAGGATGTCCATTCTGCGGTATAATCAGAATCCTGATTCCCAGTGAACATCACTCTGTTGTCTGATCATGGACAGTGCACTGCTTAGTGGGTCCTGCATATTAGGTGGCGCAAAGGTGCAGTGGTATCGCTGTTGCCTCACAGCAAGTGTTTCTCCATTTCAATTCTCGGCTGGTGTGCCTTCTGTGCAGAGTTTGCATGTCCTCCCCACATTTGTGTGGGTTTCCTCCGGGAGCATCGGTTTCCTCCCACGTTAAAAGACATGCATGTAGAGCATTTCTCCCTGGGCCGCCACTGAAAATTGGGTTTGTTCCAAGTCGGACTTTTCCCAGTTAATAAATGTTAAATAAATAAATAAAATAAATATTGACGTAAAGCTAGTAACCTCACATGACAGCAGTGGACTGAATGCCAAAGTGTTAGAGCATGTCCAGCTATGGAGTAGGAAAGAAATGATACACAGCATGTCAGCTTGTGTATTCTGTGGTGAAGCTGCAACAACAGTAGCACAAGTCACCAAAACAGCACAACTAAAATGTGTATGGATGATGTAATAGAGAAACAGAGGTCACAAACATGGGCTGTTTGTATCCAAAAACACAGGCATTATTAAAATTGGCCCACATATGGCAGCATTTGAGGTGCAAAGACAGGCATCTTGTGCTTTAATATTTCTACTAGCACTGCAAGTCTAATCAAACCCGTATGATGTGCTCAGGATGGGATGAGCAACAGCAGAACTTGTGCAGCTGGGAAAACATGGTTACATCGAGCTTTTGTGGGCTTGTGTATTAATGAAACTGAAAAGCAGACTGTGCTTCACCAAAGTTTCCTTACACCATACATCGTGATACCTATATAGGTGTCTGTGTGTATATACACGACGCACTTTAACAATTCTGCTTACAACAGTCTTCTGTTCTTCACACACAATGAAAGGCATGCTGGTAAGCATATTCCTGCCTATCACTTTAATTTAGCTTGGAACTCTGTGACTGGCATCACTGAATGTTCACGCCTGGTTATAAAGGTGGCATGGGGCGCAGCTGCCTGGCAGGGCAGTATCAGAGCTCCCTAACTTCTTATAATAAAACATCGTTTATAATCTCATAACATTTTAGAAATACATAACTGTGTTCAGATGATTTAACAATTCTACATCAGCCCATTCGAGCGTCACAGCATCATCCTGACAGCCAACTCTTACCTTCCTCTTTATCATCATTTCTTATTCCTCATGAATATCTTAATTATTTGTCCATTAATTAGAAAAATGAGATGGGCCACATGTTCCTTTTGAGCCATGACTAATGCCACAACACTTATGCACTGCTACATATGGGCAGTGTTTACAGCAGTTCTGCTACCCCATTTAAAATAAATCAACTAAGACAGTGTTCAGGACAATATTTTTTGCATTTATTACACAAGAGATGATGCTTTGTGTCATGTAATATAATGGTGATAGGACTATTTGGAATTAAGATAGCTATGTATTTTTTGTTTAAGAAAACAACTATATATGACAAAGAAAATGCAACCACACAGACTTGCAAACCTACATAAAAAACAGCAGCTTGTTCATCTACTTCATCTTGCATATCATTTCGGAGACGCACATCAGTTGAATGACTTTTGTGTTAAAACAAGATGTTTTTTGAGACTGCACATTTTAACCATGACAACCTTCATTTTGGTGAGTGAAGGCTGTACAATTGTACTTTTTGAGTCTAACCATACTAGCATTTGCTGTGTCATTGAAAGCTTGCAGCACAGTTTTTTTGGGGGGTCTTGCTTGGTTCTTGGGTTTGTGTTACTTCAGATTTTATTTTATTTTTAGATAAGCCAGTGTGATACCAGGACTCTGTTTCTGATGCGTAATGAATGCCTTGACTGGGCACCAGATCATACCTCTCAACTGTAGGGATTTTTGCCTCATATTTGTGGTCTGTTTTTCATAAAAGTATGTTTTTCTGGAAAATTAGTGGCAAATCATTAAAGAATGAAGTTAGAACATAATGACAGAGATTTGAGTTTCAGACTTCATACCTTTCAGAAAATTGATGCTAATTTAAAAACTGTTATTCTATCAACTTTCTAAGTTTGTAAGAGTAATATTTAAAAATTGTCCCTATTTTTGGGCCTTTAACCCACTTTTATTTATGGCTTTGTCCAAATTTCTTGCTCTAAGAAGTTGAGAGGTATGCACTAGATCCACTAGAGCTGATATATTTCAGGTGGTCAACCTGTAATTCTATTAACCTGTAAATGAAGTATCTGCTTAGTTCAAACTAACTATGTGTGATTTTTTTTAAATAAAACATTAATTTTAAGTTTATCCATCTTGGTCTGTTGCCAGGCTGTTAGTAGAGTACGTAACACAGAGTTTCCAGCATGTGCTTCGTTAACTCATACAACTACATTTCTAGCGGGCTGTCAGTCATGCACTTGATTAAAAAATTAAATTACTTCATTGGAAAAGAGCAATTTATTTAAAATAACAATGAAAATAAAGTCTGAATCTAACTTATGGGAAAGCTTCTTTGGGGACAGTGGATGACGGCTTTTATAAGACATTATACTTGGAATTGCCTTCCCTACTTAAACATAGTCACAGAAAAAATACAAATACCAGCCTTTATTTTGTTTTCTGCTTTTTCAACTTTTTTAGCTGGTTTGTGTAAGTAGATTCCTGTCTTTTTAACTAAAAGAAAACAGATTCTTTAACTAAAAAAGCACACAAATTAAAAATGTACAGGAAAAACAGCCTCTAAAGATATAAAAAATGCTAAAAATCAACAAAATGGAAACACAGAAGCCGTTTTCTTAGCACAATGATGAACTGTTGTGTGGGCATCCCATGGGCGTAACAGACATTCAAGAAATGAGGAGGACCACGCTTGCCTCACAACACCCCTCGGTGAGTAATTTTTTCCCAGTAATGCCCATCTTGCACAAAACTCCTTACTGGACCATTACTTTCCTATAATGAGCACCTTGTTAGGCGTTATCACATATGTCTTTCAGATTCTTTTTCTTACTAAATTTTACACTTTACAATAAATAAAAGTTATGCATGCAGACATGAAAAACATGCAAGGATACAAATACAGACACAAAACATACACAACGGGTGCTGGAAAGATTTATTTTTCTAAAGGCAAGCATGAATATAGCATACAATTATTGTTTATTGAGCAGCATTCTTTATATTTGACAATATAAATGAGTCTTCATCCACTGTAATTTTTTTTCCATAAAAACCTCTCCAAAACTTTTTAGAGCAGTGTAAAATAGTATTACCCCAGTTCAGTATCTGGTATTCAATGGATCGGTCAAGTAGATATAGCATATGTTATCCCATCCATCATACACCACCCTTATCACATAGCAATTATTACACAAATAAACTCCTGTGTTCAGCAACCTAACTCTGTTTGGCTGACAGGCAGTCACAACAGTAGATTTACTGCTACTAGCAACTCTCTAGATTAATGCTGCTAAGTTCTTCATGTGTGTACTTACATATCCAGGCACCTAGTCTTTTCTGTTTTTGTTCAGGAAGATGAGCTATGATTTTAGACAAAGCTGGACTCCTGGCCTTCAAGATTTAATGTCCTCCATTTTGTGCTGGAAGTGCTACTCTCTGCTGCAATACCTAGCCATGACTGTATTGACATATAACTGTGCAATAAACAAATGAAACTATTACGTTGCCATTGGATCAATAACTGGAATTGGGGATGCAAACCAGTGCAGTAGGTGCAGAAAGCTTAACTAGATGGAGATGTACCTGTTGGTGAAAGAGTTAAAGCCCATTCTACAAGAGCCATTGCAACCTCTTCAGCCTTTCTGGCTAAGTTACCAATTGACACCATTTGCGCTGCAGCAACATGGCCTAAACCACATACCTTTATCACTCATTACAAAGTTGATTTGGCCTTCAGGAATAGGGCTTCTTTTGGTTCCACAATTCTGAGGAATATTCTCCCTCGAGCCACCTGAGACTCAGTGTGCTAGGGACACTGTCCTAATCTAGTAAGAATGAAGGTGAGATAGGACAACAACAGATAAAGAAGTTATGTACTCACCATAATATTTCATGTGTGTTGTCCATCTTTGCCTTCATTCTTATATCCCACCCTCCTTCCCCCTTCCCTTCTTTACTCCTAGAAGACCGAGTCTATACAGTTGGATTACTTTGACCTCTGACCTTCTTCTTCAGTCTCTATTTTTTTCATGGAAATACTCATAGCCTTATATTTAGGGCAAACAAGATCTGGGGAGGTTTCTGATGCATGCTGGGATAGGTATTTAGCCATGGGCTGGCAGAGAGCCTCGAGCTTGAAAATAAAGGCCGAGACAGATCTGAGGATTGGATCCAAACCCAACCTAGTAAGAATGAAGGTGAAGATGGACAACACACATGGAAAGTTATGATGAGTACATAACTTCTTTTTCTAATCCCTGGAGACATAAGGATTATGAAAGTGGTATAAATGGCACATTCTTCAACACAAATATAGTGGTAGCATTCTTTAGGTTCTAGGTCTTAAACTGAATTTAACAAGTTACAGTAAACACAGTAACTATTACATTTGTAATATTTTCTAAATAACTTAAAATATCTCAGCAACCAATTAAGTTACACAGATACTGTCAACACGATGTTATTAATCTAGCTGAGAGCGTGCATATGAGGCTAAAGAGTTCTGTTTGTGTTACTTGGTTGTTGAGATATTTAGAAAAAATGTGAAAATTATATCTATATAAATTAATATTATAAACAAACAGTTAATATATATGTACCTGCACTAGACAGAGGTCAAATATTAATGCAGTTGAGTTTGCCATTGTGTAAGCTTCAAATTGAAACCTTTTAAAACCTTGCACATAGTATGATTTTGGAATTATTGATGCAAATATGAATATTTGATGCCTAGATGCATCAGTAGGAGTTAACTGCAGATGCACCTGGAGCCTTCACTTGGATGTAATGAGTTAATACAAATAATAACACACTGAACAAAATTACATTTTTTTCCAAAATCTCTATATTGAAAATGATTATATTCCATATTCCTTTTTCAAGAAAAAAAAATCTATTCAGCCAGTTTCAGCATTATTTTTTTTTATTTTTAATCGTTATAATTATTCAAACTTATATATATATACATATATATATATACATATATATATATATATATATATATATATATATATATATATATATATACATATATATATATATATATATATATATATATATATATATATCATGTCAGACAATTGCATTCCCTAAATTAAAATATCAGCCTAATGCATCATTTAATTCTGAAGTCTATAAAGAAAGGCTGCATCCTCTCTGGCACACATGCTGCTAATGGCTGGTTACCTCTTTGGCTCCGTGTGACATAAATATTTAAAATATGAAATTATTTCCTTATATTTTGGCCATTTTTATTGATGAATAATTTACTTAAGTTAAATTACTAGGCCCTTTGGGATTAGTGACAGCATGTCAAGGTCTGGTTTTATTTCTAAACCTTATATCAACCTATAGTTCATAAACCTAATATAATTACCAAAACTTCAGTGGTAGCAGTGAAACAGTTCTCTTTACAGTACAGATTAAAGGTTACTGGGTCATTCAGGGATTAGTGACAGTATGGCAAAATCTGTTTTTATTTCTAAACCTTATTAAGGTCTTACATTTATATCTCCCTATAGTTCATAAAACTAATCTAATTACCAGAGCTTCAGAGTTAACATTGGAACAGTTCTCTTTACAATACAAATTAACATTTTTTTGTTTTGTTTTTTAATTTAGTATAACATTTGTCTTGCCATTAGCTCTTCATTGATGTTTGGCTTCCTTCTGCATATAGTGCTTAACATAAATTATTCCAGCTTGCCCAATTCAGCCTTAAATCATACCTCATTCACAACAATAACATAGTTTTAAATTTTTATAGAACAGTGTATCCAAGCCACATCTAACCAACAAGTCAAGCTCTACCCCCAGTCTCTTTAAAGACATATTCATTCTCCTGACTGGAGAGTCAAAGGAGCTGGAAATGGGAGCAGTTATCCTCATATTAGGGATTGGAATTTCCACCCACCTAACTCCCTCCTCACCCTCAACGTTTAGTTTCCAGACCAGAACTGTTGCTAGTACAGGACAGATGTATGTATGCAATCAATGCACATGCCAACCCCCTACCAAAGTGGACAATACAAATGCAGTTCAGGGTCACAGAAGCCCATATAGCCAGGGCCATTACCTCCTAGGTATAGCAAAGATTTACATCTATTTGTCGACCGGGAAAATTTTAGGAAAGACATTTCTTCAAATTTGCCACACATTTTAAAACTGTACTTCACACAATTAATGTTATATCACAAGACTTACTTTGCTCCAAGAAGACCTGTTACATTATTTCCATAGGATTTAAGAATGTCTTAGTCAAGACTGAATACGTTATAGTAAATATTGGATTATATCCAGAAGGAATAGCAACACAGGTGCACAATTACCTTCTGCACAATTTCAAAATAGTGAAGAAGAAACTGCCCACAATTGTGAACTAGTCTGTACTAAAACTACTTCTTGGAGACTTGACTGAGGTGGTGGTCCTTCAGGTTTGCTCTTTCTCTGTCTCTCTCATTAGGTTTGTCTCTGCTTTAATTAGTTTATTTCAATTATGCAAATTAGCTCCTACAGTATAGATGCTCAAATCATCATTCAACATTTTTTATTTAAAGTTACCATAAAATTTCTAAATGGCTTCAAGATTATAGACAGATTCAATAAACATTTCAAGAAATGGGAAGAATATTTATTTGCTGAAAAACTGCAAGTTAAAATTTTATTTTAAGCTCAACAATAATAGGCTTTTCGTCAGTGTCCCATACCAACTTCATCAGAAAAACAAAAAAGCCACACCAACTTCATCAGAAAAACAAAAAAAGTTTTTAAAATTTTAACTTGCAGTTTATCAGCATCACTGTGTCTGGAATTGGTGCATCTGCTGAGGTTTATAGTCTTGCCGGCTTCCTTTTTCAAGTTTGTTTTGTTTTGCGGCATTTCAGGTTTTTTTTAGAATATTTATTTATTTATTTGACATTTGCTTACCAGGAAAGTCTGACTAGGCCTGAAAGTGCCCATTTTCAGCCCAGGCCCGAGAAGAAAAGCTCCACAATCATAACCTTTCAAAAATCAAGTAGAAACATTTCAAATCACAAAGTATCATGTTACACTACAAAACATCAAACACAGATATTTTAAATCACAAAGTATCATGTTACACTACAAAAAATCAAGTACAGATATTTTAAATCACAAAGTATCATGTTACACTACAAAACATCAAGTACAGATATTTTAAATCACAAAGTATCATGTTACACTACAAAACATCAAGCACAGATATTTTAAATCACAAAGTATCATGTTACACTACAAAACATCAAGTACAGGTATTTTAAATCACAAATTATCATGTTACACTACAAAACAACAAGCACAGATATTTTAAATCATAAAGTATTAAGTTATACTATAAATCATGAGTGAAAAAATTTAATGAGAACAAAACATTGAACATATGTTTCATAGTAAAGTGCAATGGAAAGCAATACAAGTTGGATAAACTATGTGAGGAAAAACTCAATAGTCATAATTTTTGTTACACAGAGCAGTATGTGATAAATGAGACCTGAGACAATTATAATAAGATCTTTTAAAGAGATATAAGAGATGATATGATTAGAGACAGCAAGGGAGAATTGAGATGTCTTAGTATGAGAGATGGTGGTCATATTATGGTCATCGAAGGAAGAAGTAAAAAGGATGGAGAGAAGGAGATTATAAGAGGAGTGCAGCTTAGCTGAGTAGGGAGGAAAGAGAAAGAGGTAGAGGAAAGGTCTGCAGAGATAAAGTGGATAAGGTAAGGTAGTGGGAAAAACAAAAAAAAGCTGTGAAGTAGGAGGCCAGAGAGGGTTGTGAAGTGTGACTTAGGTTGAAAGGGGTGAATGAAGTATAGTGGGTAAGTTCAGCCAGGATTGGTACAGCAGCAGGTCCAAGATTTTGTGAAATATTCTTTTAGGGAACATTTACAGGTGGGTAGTTAGGGGTAAGGAGTTCCATTTATTTATTTATTTATTTTTTTTTTTGCTATTGAGCATGACTATAGGCTTTGTCCAGGGGATTTATTTTGTTTATTTATGGCGATTATGGTTATCGTTTGTCTTCTGATCTAAGAGCTTTTTTAGGGAAATGCACATTGATTAAAGGGGTAAGAAGAATGGACATCTAATCTTGAATCTATCACTATATCTACAAGTGTTATGTTATATATTTAGTGACATTCATCCCTTGTTACTTATGGTATTGTTGATTTGCATATGATTAAAGTTAACTTGGGCTTTAAAATCTAATAAGACAGACTCACTCTGGTCATACCAGTTGCCCTTCATTGACAGGTTATTAAAATGGGATCCCCAGGTATAATCAAAAAATACCTTGTAGGTACAGGACTTTGAATGACAGAAATAAAGTGAGTCTTATGCATAAGATGCCCATAATTACCCACCACACAAATATCTTTCTTTCTCTACTGTTGGGCAGAAATCATTAACTTTATCTGTATGTTTTGAAGCAGAGTCTCCATTGTCACCATTGTCAAAGTGCCAGGTAAAAGTCAGTATCTCATCACTTACCATTATAGGTACTGAGATCTCACTGCCTCTTCTCTTACCATTATAGGTACTGAGATCTCACTGCCTCTTCTCTTACCATTATAGTTACTGAGATCTCCTGCCCTCTCTCTCTTACCATTATAGAGTACTGAGATCTCACTGCCTCTTCTCTTACCATTATAGGTACTGAGATCTCACTGCCTCTTCTCTTACCATTATAGGTACTGAGATCTCACTGCCTCTTCTCTTACCATTATAGGTACTGAGATCTCACTGCCTAACACTTCATATAAGAGAGACAATTCATACCAAACTTTGTTGGTGTCATTTGCAGTCTCTACATTATTCTTTCTTTCTTGTTCCTTTCTTTTGGTGCATAGAACCCTCTTTCTTCTGTTTGTTTTTCTGTACTTTAGCTCATCAGGAATATCACTGGCCTCTGTTCAAGGTTTTCTTGTCTCTCAATAAGCACAAGTCACTTCTATTTCTTTCCTTGCTTATGTTACTCTCCCTCTATCTCAGTCTCAAGCTTTGCTCTTGAGGTTAATTTCCTGGCATCCTGGCATCCTGGCATCCATGTCTTAAACACATAATAAACAGATTATGATCAGTAACCCTTTCACAATCCTCTGTGTTATTACTAGTATGAAATCTAACAAGATGACCTATTTTTCCACATTTAAAACAGTGTATCTACAGCTGATATTTTCTGTTTGTTACCAGAATTAAACACAGGCATTACCATAGGTTTCAACTTGACAAATGTTATGCAATGTTTCACTGCATAACAACCTCTCCACCAGTACAATACAATTTTTTTTTCTTTCTTTTCAGGATCATCAGAACTGGAGGCTTATCACCATATCCACCACATCCCAGTGGACCACTTCTTCAGGCTCATTGCAGAGGTGGCTTTAAGAGAACCGAGGTAATACTGAAGATGCAGACATGATAATCTTAACAAAGGCTGGTAATTAGAATTTACTTTCTTAATCCCTCAAGAAGAATTATATCTCACAGATCTGACAGAAAGACACCTGGAGGAAACTAGTCTTAAAGAGCTAAATTTGGATAAAGGGGGCAAACTATGCTGTCTGAAAGTTTTGCTTTGTGTCCCTACGTAAATCCAAATGTTCAATGCATGAAACAACTGTAGTAAAAACATAAGTTGAAAAGGTACTTTCTCTGCTCTCCCTTCCAAATTTTTTTTACAGCTACAGGAACTATAGAAAGGGAGTGGGAAAAAGCTGTTTCCTCTAGGCTGCAGAAAATGTTCGGAATCCAAAGAAGAAGCTTCCCTCTCCCATTATTACTAACCAACAAACCTTTAGGTATATATTTCTTCCTGTCTGCATATGTTCTCCTATCAAATGCATGGCATATCTTACACTCTTCTTAAATACTGAGCCTTCATACAAGTTGTAAATAATGTATGGCAGTCCTAAGGTGGAATTTTATGACCACACCACATGCATTTTTGAAGGCAGAATTATACATCCTAATATTCAAACATGGAGAAATCCAAAAGAAACTATCACAAAGGCAAAGACTATCACATCAACAAAATGTCCAGCATGCTAATAGAACAAATGGAAAGCTATCAGAAGGAAAATAGTGCAGAAGAACCACAGCTGAGGGTGAGACAAATAAGAATAAAATGTACAAAAATGTACAAAGTACAAAAAAATGAATAAACCTGATCTGAAAAATAAGAGTCTCAAGAAAAACACATAAAAGTAGTAGAAAATATGACAAAATTCTAGGAAAATAAGATGAAGAGCCAGGGGCCATTTTCCAATTCTACAACAGACATGACAGCAAAAAAAAAAAAAAAAAAAATCTGGATATAAATAGATATGTAGAAGTAAAGCATTATGGGAGGATGGGAGGGTCTAGAACTTGGGAAAGTTGTCCACTCTAATCTGACCTGAATCTGTACTACAAGTCCTGGAGGACTGACTAGATCATCTTAGATCATAGTGTCCAATATGTATTATGGCCGCTATATTGTCCCTGTGTGAATGTGCTGGAAAACTGTTATGTGTGCTTATATATTTAATCTGATGTTTTCTATATCAATGTAGATATATGCATTCTGATGCTTTACTATGCAACCGCAAATCTGTACAACTGTTAAGATTCTATGATGTACTTTTATTTTTGAGTCATTGCCGATATCACAGCTGAAAAGGGTCCATAACACATTTGAAAGTAATTATATTACAACAAACTTCCTAAATGTCCCAACAGCATATCAGTAATAACCTCGGACCTGGCATTTATTCCACATACCTCAGAGCCAGTGAGGGTGGGGGGGATATCAAGGGGCAATAAATCTCTTTCTTTTTTTCTTTGAAGGGAAGAAAGTCCATATTTGTCACAGTTATCACTGTTGTCTACTCCCTACTGGAAACTGTGATCAAGGCAGTATGTGAGCCTTACCATTCATTGGGCATGTGCAAAAGTCCATACCAAGCAAAACAGCAAGCAGATGCTCACAAATGAATGTGGCATACAGTCAAAATGGTGCCCACGTCTGTTTACCATTCAATTTTCAGTTCCAAGGATAGCACATACTAATACAAATCATACTGATAAACATATTTTTTACAGTCTACTGCACAAATCAATGATCAGAACATGCCACTATATTGCATTTTACCATATAATTTGTATAACTCGCATGACAATTAGAAATTCAAGAAATTACACTGACTGACTTGTTGGTTTTCCATCTAAGAAAGCAAACAACCAAAATAGTGTATGACTATTAGCGTGCAAAACTGAAATGACTTAGTCCAGTCTGCCGAATCCCTAGCTTTAAAGCTCCAATTCAGTGTAAACTAATACTAGCCAGCCAATCTTAAAACTTTTTACAAATGAAAAGCCTTCTAACATTACCATCAAACTTCTACAAAAAAAAAAGATCGTGTCAACTCATTCATAAAATACCCGAAGTCCGTAATGCTAATCTTCACTTTACTGATCCTATGAGGTGCCAGTGTACAGCCCAGCTCAGGTCTAGCTTCTAGTAGCTAATAATAATAACCTTTTCCACAATAAGTACTTAACTATCATTCACCTAAACTTAAGCAGCATTAACAAGAAATAGTCTCAATTAGAAGCATGGATTGACGCTCACAATCCAAAAATTCTAGGCATTAAAGAGTGAAGGCTGAAAGGGACCGCTTGAGTATCATCTCTTGTAACACAAAACTACACAGTTATTTCTGACAACAGGCCCAATAGTAGGCCAGCTGGAGACGTGACCTCATTTTATAGGAAATGATGTATCATTATCTCTTTTACTTACAGGCCCAATAGTAGGCCAGCTGGAGACGTGACCTCATTTTATAGGAAATGATGTATCATTATCTCTTTTACTTACAGGCCCAATAGTAGGCCAGCTGGAGACGTGACCTCATTTTATAGGAAATGATGTATCATTATCTCTTTCTCTTATAGCCAAAGGCGGTGCCACGTCAGGCAAAAATATAAGCTGGTTGCTAATGCAAATCAGATTAGGAAAGCATTCCAAAATTTCTGTAATAACAACGTGTCCCTTCCACTTTTTTTTCATTCTCTGTATCCAGAATATACTAAATAAGAAAAAGTCGTAAGCTTTTACGATTTAAACTGGAACTGCAATGACTCATACAGCAATAATCTGATCAGAATGTTCACGCTCGGCAACCTTATAAATCCACAACAGGCACCCAAAGAGGCAGGAGGTAATAATAATAAAGCACGAGCCTGTAAGTGTAAGCAGCAGCAGGTTTATTCGCATTAACGCCACACAATACAAAGCGTTTTCATCCACTAGACTTCTTCAGATGTAGAATAAATGAATGAAGGCTGTGCCTACTTATATACCCCTCCCAATTTAATTAATCAATGTTTAAAACAATTGTTTAATTGACACCAGTTAAATCCTGTAACTAAGATATTCATGACAACCTAACAACTTGCCACAAATACAAATAAAAACAGATAAAAACGTGTATTTTTTAAAAGAACTTTAAAATAAAAATATAAATATATAAATACTAAAACCATCACAATATGTTGGACAGATAATTAAACTTGAATGCAAAAACCAACAAAAAGAACTTGAAAAACGGTATATACACTTATTTTATAGTTTTGCAGCTCTCATTTTTAAAATAGGGGCAATGGATATATATTCATTCAGCCTTGGGAATCTGTTGGCTTCCAATAACAGCTGCCAAAATATTTCTCTCACCTCTATCCTATTTTCCCACAGGCCCCTCTCATGTCACATTGAACCTTTTCTACAACAAAGAAGCCCCATTTTGCTTGGGGACATGTCAGTGTATGCTTGAACAAGGCATTTTTAATATCTTCGACTCTAATAGCATATAAATGCTCATAAATCCTCCTTCTGAGTTTACGAGTAGTTTTTCCAATGTAAAATGCACCACAGGTTTTACATAGGGCTAAATAAATCAAGCCTTCACTTATACAATTGGAAAAACTACTACTCTGAATCTGATAGTCTCTCGATAGGATGTATACAGAATCCTGTTTAAGTATGTATGGGCATTGAGCACATGCCCCACATTTGTAGGTTCCCAATTTCTTACATAAAACAATAGAACCATTATGGTCCAGTAAATCTTTGAGGTTCCTGCCTTTTTTGTATGTGAATCCTAGGGTGTTGTTAAACAAAACGTCCAACTCTGAATAACACCTAAATCTGCTCCAATGTTGGGTAATAATGTTTTTAACCCTAGAGGTATTCTGACTGTAAAACATAACATAATTACCCCCAAGGCTTCTTAAATTCGTCCCAGGTGACATCACCCCTAGTTGTTGTGTGGTACCCTGCACATTTGTTGGTCCTATCACACCTGTATCTCCTGTTCCCAAAATAGGGGCAAACCTATCCTTTCTCCTATTCTTTACTTCCTCCAAGACCTCATCAATTAAATAGTTAGGATACTTCCTAGATATAAACATTTCTTTAACTCTCTGACTTTCATCTTCAAAGTCCGAGTCCAAAGAGGTCATCCTACAACTACAGACAAATTGTCCCTTGATAATACTTCTCTTCTGTTTAAATGGATGGGAAAGAGTGAAATATAAGTATGAATTAGAAAAGGTTTCCTTTCTATATACATTAGATGTAAACTGCTGCCCTAGGACGTCTTTTTTAATGGTAACGTCCAGAAAGTTCATATAGTCATATGTAAAGTGAGAAGTAAATTTCCAAAAATTAGTGGTATGGTTTAAATAATCTATAAATTCTGTTAACTTTTCAATACTACCTTTCCAAAAAATGCAGATATCATCCAGGTAACATTTGTAATATACCCAGTATTGTGCATATTCAGACAGGAACACAAACTTCTCTTCCCATACCATGAGCACAATATTGGCATAGGTAGGGGCACAACTTGCCCCCATAGCCACTCCCTGAATCTGTTTAAACAACTCACCCTCAAAAAATATAAAATTATGTTTCAATATCAAATCCATCAACTCTATATATATCAGAAAGGTATTGTGGTTGAGTTTTCCATGCTGGTGAATGGCATCCTGGAACCATTCTGACCCTGTAAAATGTGGAATCACATTAAATAAGTCCTGAATATCAAGGGTTACAAATATTAAGGAATCAGAGTACATGTTGCTTATCTGTCCAACATATTGTGATGGTTTTAGTATTTATATATTTATATTTTTATTTTAAAGTTCTTTTAAAAAATGCACGTTCTTATCTGTTTTCATTTGTATTTGTGGCAAGTTGTTAGGTTGTCACAAATATCTTAGTTACAGGATTTAATTGGTGTCAATTAAACAATTGTTTTAACCATTGATTAATTAAATTGGGAGGGGTATATAAGTAGGCACAGCCTTCATTCATTTATTCTACATCTGAAGAAGTCTAGTGGATGAAAAAGCTTTGTATTGTGCGGCGTTAATGCGAATAAACCTGCTGTTGCTTACACTTACAGGCTCGTGCTTTATTATTATTACCTCCTGCCTCTTTGGGTGCCTGTTGTGGTTTTTCTGGTTCTTGGTTCTGTGGCACCCTTTCCTTGGAGTTTTTGGAACCTTATAAATCCAGTTACAAGTGCTAGCACTCCAAATCCCATATCTTAGAAAGTGTCTGCTCTTGGCATTATTAGACACAACATCCCCATTAAATTATAATCCATTCAAACTTTTCCTCCTTACTCGTTAATGGATGATTGCCCATTACTGTTTTCCTGGTCTTTAACACTATTAAGCCCCCACCTCAATTGAATCAACTAGAACAGTCTCTGGTTCCTTGGAATCCCTTTTGATTGATGAATTGAAACATATTGATTGGACTCCAACACGTGAAACAATGAACCAACCTCAGCTCTTTCGATTTCATATAACCTACTTTCCCCAATTCAAAACAAACTATTCTCCATAAAGCTAGCACTAAAACTTTTAATTAAAAGAGAGATAAAGCAGGGACCCTCTATATCCAGTTATGTTTTGAAATCATAAACAAATCCAATGTAAAAGAACTACTTCATAAAACTGACAGTAAATATAACCTTATGTGGCATATACAGTAAAACCACTTATACTAAAGATAGTAAGTACCACTATTCAACAAGTTCTACTCAAACCAGGTTTCCATATATTTTGTGCAACATTAACAACTAAGTCCATCCATTTCTAACATGGACTGGTCATCTCTCTAGGCAAAATTCCATCACCATTTTCAGCCAATAACAACAGACCAGTTGCCAATATCTGTTTACTATCCAAAATACTTGAAAAATATCTACAGACAAATCTTTAAATACATTATCAAAAATAACAATATGTTTGATAGGCAATATGGATTCTGCCTAGGTACAATATTCTTTACAGCTATTTACACCCTGAAAAAATTAGATTTTCAATAATATGGTTAAAGGATTATTGTCACAATGTTCTAAGATTTATAAATAGTCTTTGAAACTGTAGATCATAATCTACTACTAACTAAGCTAAAAAAAGTTCATTTGAGCAGGACTTAATGCATGGAGGGATGAAGCCCTAAGTGAAATTTGGATGACCTGCATTCAGTTAGCAACACAGCTACTAGAGGGACTGGTCCAGGGATGATGCGAGTGAGGGCCAACACCAGCTTGTCTATCCTGGGGGAGGGTGGTAGCTTGGCTTTCCGCACTGATAATGCCAGTGGGAGCACCAGGTTTATCACTTGCAGCAACAGGCCTAGCATGCTTGCAATACAAAACAGTGTGATTATTGGTCAGAAGGTTGTGCATGCTCAAAAGCATTTGTGTAGCTCCCAAAGGTGTCCGTGGTATTGCTCACAGCCTGCCAAACAGACTGGATTAGGGCAAACTGCACAATATTCAGAAAGGGCCACTTCTTAACTCTAGACGCTGACCTCCACCAGGGAATGAGTGGGCCAGAGGACTCTCACCCTAATGGCGGATTGAATAGATTAATTGATGCAGGAAAGAGAGTCACTGGGCTGATTATACAGATAGCCAGAAAAAAAGATAGTGTGTTTTGTAAGGAGGTATTAAAATGGCTTATTCATTACCACTCTAACAGAATTTTCACTGTATTAGGTAATAATGTCTAGTTTGACTTAGGCCAATAATCATGTTATGACCAGAGGAATCATTATTATTAGCTCCACTGCTAATCTGTCAATCTATCAAAGATGTGTCATGGCATCTCCCTCGAATCAATGGCTTACTTTGCACTGATGACATAGCTATTGCCACTGCCCACAAGCCTGCAAACACCCTTAACAGAATAATGAAAACAACATTAGCACACTCTGAATTGGCTCTCTGGTAATAAATGAACCATAAACACACAGAAATCCGCAGTCATGTTCTTCTGTACTGCACAAGACTTTTGTCCCACATTAATGCCATATATTTAGATCCAAAGGGTTTGCCTTTCCTAGTCACAGAACAATATCTCTGGGTTTAACTCTTGATCCCACCGTTACCTTACAAAAGCATACCAAACCTCAAGTTAATAAAGTCATGGCACAACTGAAGGTGTCCTATACATTTTAACCTTCTTAACCCATGGTGGTGGTGCTGCTGTAGAGTTGTCGCCTCACAGTAAGATGCTGTCCGGTTCGATTCTCAGCTAGAGCATCTTCTGCGTGGAGACATGCGTGAACATGCATACCTTCGTCAAAGGTTGTGTGTCAGGGCTGGTAACTCGGCACGTAAAAATCAACTACCAATCATTAGCGGACTGGAGTTCCGCTGTGGCGACCCCAAACCAGGAAAAGCCGAAAGACACAACAACCATGGAAGCCCAAAGATCCACTTTCACACATGTATTACTTACAGTAGTGAAAGGTACTACCTGGCACAGCATTTCACTTCTCACAAACTACAGCGCCATTTCAAACTGCTGAAAATAAACTTCTCAGGTGTATCCATTTCACCTATGACAGGGAACACCATTGCAATACAGTACAATACTAAATGACAAAAAGCTACCAGTTGCAGAAAGAACCACTTTTCTTTTTAAATCCTTAATCAATAAATTAGTGAATGAAAACTAACAATCCTCTTACAAAAAAAAAAAAAAAACACATTGCAAATTAAAGACACAGGTCATGACTCATGCATCTCACTGTATTCATCTTCAGAAACATTCCCTCACCATATCCACCAGTTAAAAGCTTCTGTAAAAATAATACCTTGATCCTGGAACAATATTCCACAACAGATCAAGATGAAAAGCATGTTGACACTTTCCAAAACTTTTTAAAGCTCATCAAAAAGAGCAAGACAAATGTAATTGCTAAAGATAAACTTGTGCCTGTTCTGCTACACCTATTTATTTTCTAGTCTGGCAGTTATACACGGAATTAAGGCGATGAGCTGGTAACAAGCTAAGTCCTTTGGTACAGGGTTTGATTCCTTCAATCTTCATTTGCCAACTGTGTGTCCTTAAGCCAGTCACTTAATCAGATAGTGCTTTTGGACCAATTTGAAATTTTGTGTAGATTCTATAATGATCCCCTGGACTGCACGCCTAGCAACTACCTCTGAACAACAACCCTTCAACCTCCGGTTCCTGCTAACCCTAACCCTATCCCTAACCTGACCCTTTTCCTTTGAAAAACCCTTTAAAAAAACAGTACCACTAGACAAAACAGCTCAGATACTCACTTCATATAAGCGCACAGACACACGTACATGTGCACTACATATATCCCCTTACCACTAACACTTGTGCACACACTCTCTACATCTATCCCGTTACCTAACCCTAATTGTAACCATAATCTGCAAACGCTGATGTACAGATGCACACACATACACACACACACACACACACACACACACACACACACACACACACACACACACACACACACACACACACACACACACAGACACACACACACACATTATGGATGGTGCAGTGGTGCAGCAGTAGTATTGTCGCCTCACAGCAACTGGTTCTCTGGTTCAGTTCTCAGCTGGGGTGTCTTCTGTGTGGAGGCTGCATGTCCTCCCTGCGCTCATGTGGGTTTCCTCTGGGTGTTTCGGTTTCTTCCCGCATTACAAAGACATGCATCTGGAGCATTTCTCCTGGGCCTCTGCTGAAAATTGGCTTCATTCCAAGTCAGACTTTCCCAGTTAACAAATGTTAAATAAATAAATATGTGTGGGTGCACACTCACACCGTTAATATATCTCTGCTTACCTGTTTCAGCAAAATAAATGTTTGACAACAGAGATGCTCAGTAACATGAGTGTCTAGGCAAGACATCATCCCTTTGCACTTTTCAAATGTATGGATATGTGATAAATTGTAGGGGATCCATATGTGTACATTCCTGAGAGAATGAGGATGACATGCCAAAAATCTGAATCCCACTTGACTGTAACCAAATGGCTAAAACAAATTTGAAAGTTCATTAGTGGACAGGGAAACAAAAACAGTTCAAATTAATACAGTGTTGATGTAGGGCAAATCTTCATATCCTCATATTTGACAGGCTTTGCCTCACACGGTAGTGTGATATAACAGTGAGTGGGTGAGTTTTATAAGCACAGACTCCTCCCCCATGCACACGTGCATTCTAGGGTCTATATTATATCATCGAACGCTTAAAAAAGTGAACACTGATTGATCGGCCTAATTTAAGCGAAAGATTACAATCTCGAACTGTCAGATCAGCGATTTTTTTCCCAGGGAAAAAAATCACTGATACAAAACACATACACACAACACAAGCACACCAAACAAACAGAAATCCACACACATACACCTAAAATCTGATACCTAACCTTACACTAAACTATGCACACACCACTAACTACCCACTTACCTTAACTTAAACCCTAACCCTAAGGTCCGTCACTATCGCACACTCCCCTCACTCACTCCATAACCCTAACTCACTTGAATCTGCCCTAACCCTCATGTCCACTCCATCACACACACACCTAACCCGAGCCCTAACCCTAACTCACCTAAATCACCCTAACACTCACATCCACACAATCGCACACTTACCTGAATCCGACCGGTAACTTTCCGCCATAACACTGAAAATACCGAAGCAACAGAAACGGACAACCGAATTCTTTCCCTAAGAAAAAATTTGAGTTTCTGCTGCTTCGATATTTTGCAGTTTCACGAAAATAAGTTCGATCAATCAGCGTTCACTTTTTTAAGCATTCGAGGATATAATATAGACCCGCATTTTATAAGGCAGCATGCATTGAGTTACAACAATCCTTTAAAATTAACCTTATCTCTCTACAATGAACATTCTATGAGTTTTTTTAGATCAAATTACTTTTTAGGCATGTTCAAAAGCACACTTTAATAACTATAACATTCCTGTCTTTTGTTTCATCTGTTAGGTATATTTAGTGGTCTTCCATATCTTGGGAACTGAGTAAGACAACTCTCTCTCTTGGTCCATTTCCTGCTGCATTGCATCTCCTCTTTTCAACATGACAACTGCAGCCTTTCCCTGCAGTTATTGGCCAGCACAATTCTCATTGTTCTCCTGTGAAAACACTTGTGATACTTTCGGATATTTTTTCCCTAGATATCAATTTTGTATACAAAACTTTCTAAGCTTTCAATTATTTATGCATCAGCTGTTTGGAACATAGGGGGTCATAAAATACTAGGCTGGAGCCTAAGGAATCTGTTTCTTCCTAGTAGTGTAATGAATTATTTATTTATTTGCAGTTGGTTAACCAGGATAGTCCATCGGGCCAATAAGAACCCGTTTTCAATGGAGTCCAAGGGAGAAAAGCTCTGAAACAAAACAATACAAAGATTACATTAATTTACAAAATACATTTTGATTTCAAGACAAGTCAAGGTTTTTTCTTGTTACAAATACATTTTTAGATTACATTTAGTAAAACAAAACATTGCATTAGTAAATATACAGTTTCTTGTAAAGGAATAATCAATTTTGAGAATTATAAGAAGTTATTTACAGTTGGTTTAGTATTTGCTAAATGCAAGCATGAAGTTGGTGTATGGAAATATATGGGACGGTGCCTGTATGAAGTGAGGAATAGGCTATGTGGGGTGGGCATTCCCACTTCAGTGTTAGATGAGAGAGAAGTGATTTCTTAAATGAAGGGAGGTTAGTGGTGGTACGGATGGAGGGAGGGATGGAGGTCCATAGGTGTGCCAGAGAAAAGGATAGGAGGTTTTGTCCTGGAGGGGGGTGGAGGGGTTTGTACAGTTCTATTAGGTTTTGGTTGTTAGATCTTAGTAGTCTTTCTGGGTGGTGTATTTTAAAGGAAGAGGAAAGGGAAGGACAGAGGGAAGGGTGAAAAATTAGTTTGTGTTCACAAGTAAGCTGGGTATAGGTCAGATAGTTGGGAAGTTCTAGCCAGTTTAATTTGTGGAGAGATATGCAGTGATGGGTTGATGATTTGTGGCTAGTGGCAAATTTGGCAATTTTATTATAACAGGAAAGTTTTGTTTTGAGAGATGATTGTAGGTTTGTAAGGAGAGGGGCACCATAAATGAGGAAGGGATGAAAAATGTAGTAGAGAGAGTGAGCTTAGTAGATGTAGTGAGGTATCGATTGTGTCGGTAGAGCATGCCAAGTTTTTGGTGTTTTTTTTATGTTTAGTTGTAAATGGGACTTGAATTTAAGCTGGTCATCGATGTGGACCCGTAATAGTTTGGTTTCAGATACCACTTCAAGAGGTGTGTTATTCTGACTGGTAATGGAGAATAGGTTTCTGTCTATGGTGCTGGTTTTGGAGGGGGTAAATAGCATGAGTTTGGTTTTTGATGCATTGAGTGCTAGATGATTGTCTTTCATCCACTGTTCTGTGGTAGAGAAGGTGTCTTGAGTCAGCTTTAAGAGAGTGGTGATGGATGTGGCAGCTCAGATAATCGTAGAATCATTTGCATATTGGATAAGGTTAGTATAAGGGATTGAGTGGAAGAAATCATTTATGAATATATTGAAGAGGAGGGGACCCAATATGGAGCCCTGGAGGACACCAGTGGGAGTGTTGCGGAAGGGGGAGATGGCTTTTTTCCACTTGACAGCTTGTTGCCTGTTAGAGAGGTAGCTGGTGAACCAGTTGAGAGAGGAAAGGGATAGGTTTAGGCTAGATAGTTTAGTAAGGAGAAGGTTGTGAGAGATAGTATCAAAGGCCTTAGATAAGTCAAGTAAGAGAGTAGATACAGTCAAGCCAGAGTCCCTGGCTTTATTCACAGTCTCCAAGAAGGATAGGAGGGCTGTCATAGTGCTGTGATTTGGTCTAAAACTGTGTTGGGTGGGAGTTAACAAGTTGTTGTCTAAGATACAGGGGAGGAGTTGAAGATGGATACATTTTTCAAGGAGTTTTGAGATGGGGGAGAGGATGGCGATGGGATGGAAGTTAGTAATATTGTTATTATTGCCCCCTTTGTGGAGGGGAATGATGAATGCCTTTTTCCAGAGTTGGGGTACGATGCTTTCTTGGATAGAGTGGTTGATTAGGATGCTGATGGGGAAGGCAATGGCTTCGGCAGCTGTGCTAAGGAAGGATGAGGGGATATTATTGGGGGCATTGGTGCATGGTTTTAGCTTTTGCAAGAGTTTTTTTTATGGTAGCAGTAAGAATGGGTTTTATGGAAAATGGTGGCAGCTGAGTAGATAGGGAATGAGAGAGTGGAGATGAAGAGGGTGGCAAGAGAGGAGATGCAGGATTAGGGGGAGAAGTGTTGTTAGAGAAGGATGAGGTTAGTTTGGAAATAGATTCAATGAAAAAAGAGTTGAATTGGGTGGCCAAATCAATATCATGTGCATTAGGGTCAGGGCTTGGGTTTTCAGTTATGCTGGCTTTTAGCAGTGTAGTGATATCTTTCCAGAATTTTTGTGGATTGATTTTATGGTTATTTTGAAGTAAGGAGATGTAATTCTGTCGGTATGTGGTGATAAGCTTTTTAACTTTGTTGCAGAGTGCTTTGAACTCATTAACGGTGGTGGGAGTTTTGTTTCTTTGGTGATGTGCCCAGGCTTTGTCTCTAAGGCGCATGGCGGTTAGTGTGTTTTTGGTTAGCTATGGGGCAGTTTTGTTTCTTATTTATTTGTTTTTTGTGGGGGCATAAATATCTAGTATTTTTAGGAAAGTTTCATTAAAGTGTGCAACAGCATTTTCCAAGGGTAGAGTTTTTAGAGGGTTCCAATTAAGTGATTTTAGGGAATTGGAGAAGGCTTTAAGGTTGAAGTTCTTTAAGTAGTGAGTGGTGATGTGATTGTGAGTAACTTGTAAGGGAAAAGGAAAATGCCTTGTAAAGATGGGAAGGTGGTCGCTGAGGGAATCAGGAAGAGTCCCACTTTCAGGGTAGTAGTGGGGGTGAGAGACTAAGATCCAGTCTAGGGTACTACCACTGGAGAAGTCTTTAGAGGGTCTGGTAATGGAGTTGATGAGCTGAGAGTAATTATATAGGTTGATATTTAGGAAGTGTGTAGGGGACTGAATGGAGGACCAGTTAATGTTAGTGTTGCCCAGGATAATAGTTTCATTACTGATATTGGAGGAAAGCCAGGAGAGGATATCTTCAAGTACTGAGATATTGTCTCCGGGTGGAATGTAAAGGGAGGCTATGCATATCCGCTTGTGTTTAATTAAAATAGAGCTAGTATTAATTCTGCATTGGTGAAGTGGGGAATTGGTTTATTATAGGGAGTAATGGATAGGGAGGATGAATAGAGTAGAGCTACTCCGCCACCCTTTTTGTGGGCCCTGTCATTTCTGATGATGGAGTAGTTAGATGGTACTATTTCTGCATCATTTATATGAGGTTTTAACCAGGTTTCTGAGATAGCTAAGATGTCAGGTTTGTTGTGAAGAAGCCAGGCATGCAGGTTTGGAATTTTGTTAGCTATGCTTTGGGGATTTAGAGAAGCTAGAAGGATTGATTTGGATGTAGTGGGAGGAATGTTAGGGCCGGGGTTAGGGTGTACATCTCCAGATAGTAGTATGGTTGTTAGATGTTGGAGTATGCTAAAGGGGTATTTGGATTGCTTTGCTTCTAGGATGTGTCTTGCTAGATTAGTAAGGGCTTTGGATGTTAGAGGGGGGCTAGAGATATTATATAGATTGGGTAGCTTGTAGCAAAAAAGTAGATGGTTCTTAATGGGATACAGGCCAGGGGATATTGAGGTAAATGAGTATCAGTGTGTTGTGGGGAGTGAGTTGGTTGTATGATGGAATGGTGTGTGGGATATGGTGTTGGGTTGAGTAAGGTATTGGATATAAGTAAGGTTCAGAAGCAGTAATAGTAGCATTGAGAAGGATGTATGTTTAGTAGGCATGTTGAGGATTTGATAAAGTGGATACATAGTATTGGAAATGTATAGGAGTAGGTATAGCCTTATTAAAATGGAAGGGAAGGGTGTGGTGATAGAAGATATGTAGGGGAGGGAGTAGGAAGTGGATGGTGGTGAAAGGGGTGGAGTGTAATAGGTAGAGAGGAAGTAGGAGGGGTTAGGTGAGTATAAGTTAAGGGTTACTGGAGGTGGCTGAGAATTGGGGGTAGGGTAGGGGAGCGGAGTGAGCCCGCAGGGCGAACGGAGTGGGAACAGCAAAGTGAAGGAAAAAATAGCCTGTAAAAACAATCAGTGAGATGCTGACTGCTAAGGTAAGTGTAGAAGGAGGAAGGTTAAGATGGTAGAGGACAAAAGGGGTAAGGATAGCTATGTCAGTTATGGTGAAATTAGTGGGGTAGAGTAAGTAGAGGTAGGAAGTTAGAGTCTAAAAAAAATTGTGTCCTTAGAAAAAGCTCAAGTTGAAGCAAGTTGGTTATATATACCAAGTAAAAATTTCAGGGGAAGGGTGCCATCAAGTGGGCAAAAAACTATACTGCTACAGTAGCACCTAGAGTGAGGAAAGGGGGCCGAGGAGTACGGGAGGGAGATTGTAAGTGCAGTTAATTACAGACACTATGAAAGTGGAATGGATGGAGGCAGAGAAGTAGAAAGGAGTGTGGCTGCTGGCTATCCTGGCAAGGAAGGGTACTTTGCACTTAATTGTTTAAAGAAATGGCTTAGCATACAGCAAATGACATGCTTTCATGTATCCTTAAGGGGATGAGTTCAGGGAGAAGATGGTATCAATTCCTCAACATAGGAAGAGACAGCAGGCTGTATTTTAAATTAAGGATTCAAGGTCGTCAGGTATGGAAGGTTCTCCAGTCCTACTTTAGGACGTGCAGGTTAACTAGTTGGGTACACAAGGGAGAAAGAAGAGAAAGTAGTAAGGAACAACAGGAGTCAACAGCTGAGGCAAAATAATGGACAAAGATAGACAAAATATAGGCAAACTCATATTACTAATCATATAAGCAAAGACAAAATGACAAAAGTAGTCATTAAGCAATGAATACACCTGATTTTGAGCTTTTTTCACATAACTTTTACATCTACTACTGAAAAGAAAAGCATATGACATTGTTGAGACCACTTCTTTAATTGCAATGGGTAATGCTCTATTTTAAATACTTTGTGCAAATCTTTCTGATCAAAACAAATGTGAATTCTGTCTTGCCTCACCACATTAGCCTTGGTATTCTTTCACTCTTGTCTCTATCTGCTTCTCAGTCACACTGTTCCCGGGAGTTACTGTTACTTTTCTATTAGTACATATTATTGAATTTATCTATGTGGTATTTTCCTGATAAAGTTTCTAACACTAAATAAATCAGCACAATCAAACAGGATATCACTGTTACAGTTCTGCACATAACTGATTCTGCACACATAAATAGTCTAGTTTTACACCGCAAATCAATTTTTACAGTTCTTACTTCTTGCAAACTAAGTAACTTAAAATATTTGGAAAATCATTATCATCAACCTCCTTGTTCCCATTTTCTAGATGACGTCTGGTTGTTGTGTCAACTGTCAAGATTTCTCTCTTGATTCAATGACATTCTTGTACCTTTTTCAACAGTCATGCCTGACTGTCGCATGTGCCTGTCACAGGTCTTCTCTCATACATTCCATCCATCTCTTTGCTGGATTCCCATGTTTCGCCTTGCCTTCGTCTCATGTGTCTCAAATCTTCTTCACCAGATTGTCTTCTGCTTTTTGACATGTGTGCCTAAACCAGCAGAATCTGTTCTCTTTTACCTTCACTGCAATTGCAGCTACTTTGGTTTACTCATTTCTTCATTTGTCCTGCAGTGTGCATCAAACCACCCATCTCAGGCACTTCATCTTCATCACCTCTAGCTTCCTCAGCTGCTCTGCCTTTACTGCCCAGGATGGTTTCTGGATCATATAGTAGTAGTGGTTGCATCACAGTTTCCTACACCTTACTTTTCATCTTCTTTGGCCTTCTTCTGTCATAAACTACCCCAACACTGTGTCAGTTAGCTGCAGCCCCTCTGATTCTAGCTTTGACCTCTTCATCCAGACCTCCTTCTCCTTAATCACCCCCTCAGCTACTTGAAACTGTTAAACTGTCCCACTATTTGCTCTTTGATTCTGATTCTCATTTTCTTCTGCCTTCCTCCATTTGCTGCTATTGCATCTGTCTCATCTGTACCTAGTTTCATCCCACATGCCCTCAAGTTTGTATTCCATCACCCTGTCTCTTGCTGAAGTTCTTGCTCAGAGTCTGCCTGCAATGCCATATCATCTGCATACAGCAACTTTGTTGATCTATCCCCTCCAACCTCTTTGCTAATGTAGTCCAGCCCCTTTAGGGATTTAGAGTTTCTTTGTACCATCTACTAAGCAACTTTCCAGAAGCTGATAGAGTACCTCTGAGCTCTGTCCTTTGCTACTGCAATCCCTCTTTTAACCTCTTTATTAACTAATCAGTAACCCTCCATAGTCTGGTCCCTCTTCTCTATCTCCTACTTTTTCCTGCATTCCTTCTTTCTTATGATGACGTCCTAGACTTCTGAATTCCACCACCAGCTTTCCTCATGTACTTTTCTTCCATACTTGCTCAGCCACATATCTCTTCTACAGTCCTCACACATGCTGTTTTAAGGTACTGACATTCTTCTTCACCTCCACCTAATTCCTCTTCTTCCTGAGCTCCTAGACATCTGAGCAACTACTTAAACTCTTGTGCTTTCTCTCCAGTAAACTTCCAGGTCTAGGTCTTCAGCCTAGTCTCTGCTGACCTTAGAGCCTCCACTGACCACTGTTTGCAGCTAATTGTGACAGCCAGTGGTTTAAGTTGTGGGACAACTGTTTCACTGGAGATGACTTAGCAATCACTGATTATATCTCAGTGCTCTTTCCTTACTAGGAGGAAATCTATCTGAGTTGCATGTTGTCCACTCTTGCATGTGATCTTGTGACTGTCTCATCTATCTTGCTCAACCATGTCATCATCATCATCATCATTACCCTTTTTCCCATTTTCTACATGGGGTCAAGGTGTCATGCTAACTGTCGCCATCTCTGTCAGTTCAATACCACACTCCTGCCTTCTTCAATACTCATGATCGACTGTCACAGATCTTCTCTCACACAATCCATACACCTCTTTGCTGGACATCATCATTTCCTCTTACTTTCTTCCTGTCTATCACAAATCCTCTTCATTAGATGTTCTTTTGCTTTTCTGCATGTGTCTGAACCAAGGTAACCTGTTCTCTCTGACCTTTTCTGCAATTGGAGCTACTATGGCTTCTGCTCTTATGTCCTCATTTCTTCATCTGTCCCACATTATGCTTCCTACCACCCTTCTCAGGCACTTCATTTCCCTAGACTCTACCTTCCTCAACTGATCTGCCTTTATTGCCCAGGTTTCTGTACCATACAGCAGTACTGGTTGCATCACTGTCTCGTACACCTTACTTTTCATCTTCTTTGGCATTCTTCTATAATTCACTACACCTGAGACACTATACCTATTGGCTGCAGCCCCTCTGATTCAAGCTTTGACCTCTTCATTCAGACTTCCCTTCTCCTCAACCACCCATCCCAGATAACTGAAACTATTAACCTGTTCCACTATCTTCCCTTCTATCTCAATTCTCAGCTTCTTCTGATTTTGCCAATTTGCTGCCATTACAACTGTCTTATCAGTGCTTATTTGTATCCCATCTGCCTTCAGGTTTGCATTACATTGACCTATACTTTACTGAAGCTCTTGCTTAGAGTCTGCTTGTAATACCACATCATCTGCATACAGCAACTTTGTTGATCTGTCCCCTCTGACCTACTTGCTAATGTAGTCAATCACCAGTATGAATAGTGGTGGGCTCAGAGCTGAACCATGGTGCACATCCACTCCCACTATGAACCCCTCTGTGAGATTGAACACTGTCACTGTTCCTACTTGAGTCATTGATTTCCTTGTACACAGTCTGCACTAATTCTACAAATGTTTCTGGGACTTTGAACCACTGCAGTACTACCCAAATCAGCTTTCTTGGGACCTTGTCATATGCTTTCTCCAAATTTAGGAATGCCCGGTTGGAGTCTTTCCGCACTGATGTGTTGGCCACCACTGAACCATTTGCCAGACAGAAGTCAAGAATGGCTTCTACTTCTTATGCCAGTTGGCATAATGGTTAAGGTCTTTGGCTCCCAGGCATAGGGTACAAGGTTTGATCCTGACCTGTGGCTAATGGCTGTATGGCGTTATCATGTTCTGTCTGTGTCTGTGAGGGAGTTCCTCTGCCTCCGAAAACATGCTGAGTATTTCCACCTCAGACTCACCCAAGAATGGAGTTGTCAGCAGCACAGCCTCTGCACAGTGCCTATAAGGAGAAGAATTGCATAGATCAACAGCTTTGGGCATTGACTGTGGTATGCAGTATCCTCTAAATAGGAGAAAATGGATCACATGCCATATCAGGGTTAGTCACTTGACAATGTAAAAATTGGCTCTAGGTAATTCTGTCATTTTGACACTTCGAAAATGCATTTGTTTGAATGCTACAATTAAAAAAAAGGATCTCACACTACCTTTATATTCAGGTCAGCATATGTTGACTGATGTAACATTAGCTAGAATATGTTAAGAATGTGCAGATAGCTTTCTTTGTGATACCTCTGAACCCCAATGATTCAAAAGAATTTGCAAGTATTACACTCTGCACCAGTATATTGCTTGAATTCAACATTTGCTTATCAGTTATCAACACTGTTTGCCAACACTCTATCTTGTACTTTTGTTTCAATGCTCCTGATATATTTTCAGTTTTCATTATCTCTTTTCACCAACATCATCTGCAAACAGCTCATTTACACTTTTCTGCTGAACAATATGCTAATTCCTGTGAATATATTTGTCATCTTTCTGGTACATCTTCAAAAGAAATCTAACATAGATTGTTCAATATAGATTAAAAATTGGACAATGCTTCCACTTCTGCCTATAGCCACACCTAGGACAAGAGCTTTCAACTTCAAATGCACAATCTTTTGTTTTGTCTCCATTTCTGTTACCATGCACTATCACATGGCACTCTGTTGCAATATATCCTCATTTTATTTCTCACTCACATGTTATTTTACACACATCTATTTCCTCAGCCCATTCTCCTGATTATATCCTAGCAATTTCATTTGCTCTGCACACATCCACAGTGTTCCATAAGGTCAAGTTTGTTTGTGTTGGTAGCCTGTCCCTTGCCCCATCATTTCATATGCAACAAACTATGCTGCTTCTTATTAATGAATCATGCATATCATCAAATGCAATGTTTTTATCTGCATTATTATCAATAAAAATATGCATTTATAGCTTTTGAAGAAAGTTGTGCCATTGTTAAGAGCAAACTGCGAATAAACAGCAAGTTAATCCTAAACTCATAACAATCCCTAAGCTTCTCTCAAATCTGTTTTATCTTTCTCCACTTCAAGAAATGAGTCAAATATCTCCAAAGCATCTTCCCCAGCAACACATAGAAATATAGTAGACTCTGACTTTTCAAGCTTGTTGGCTAATCCACTTAATGTAAAGAATAAACTAAATTTCTGGATCCAAAGATTCCAGTTTCCAGCTAAATTTTCCTGTAGTCAGAGCATTGCCGATGGCTGAAGTTGTAGCATATTCCTGCTGAAACTTGTAGTTCTGAACTTCTAAACACAAAAACTCTTGAAAGCATATGTATTTCTTCACTTATGACACTATATGGGCTGTATGAGCTTGTCAGGAAGATGGGCAAACAACATAGTGAAATTATGAATGTGTTCTAACCTCTTTAATTAGAAAGAACACTCTAGAAAGAAAATGCACCACATGACTTGCTTGATCATTAGTATTTAACATCATATCCACATGGAAGGCTTCATACAATTAAGGTCATAGATTTTACCAAAGTGCCCCCCTCAAATAACTTCTCACACAGAAGCCTTCTGACCAGCTAGTCCATTAGCCATGAAGTACACCATAAATACCACAAGCACTGTCAGATCTACCTTAATTTCATATACTTCAAAGTTAATCTAGACTAGAAACAGATACATTAAAAGGAGCAGTGAAATAACTCTCCCCCTCCCTCAAAACTGCTTTTTCAAAACTATGGCTTCTGTACCAAACCATGCAATGTAGACAATCACTTCAAAAGTATACAAAGAAGGTGATCCCAGCCTCAAGAAGTAACACTTATAACATTTGGCCAAATAGCCAAATGGTAAAATAAATTTAGATTATCATGAAGTAGTGCCACAAGTCTAAGCTGGGTAGCCACGGCAACAGACTAGTGCTGTGTGAGCTGCAAAACAGGAACAGCAATGGCAAAATAACCGGGATGCATTTTATAGTTAATGGATAATAAAAAAGGAGGCATTGGAACAGAGCACACATTCATATCTAGTGAGGTTATTAGGTTATTAGGCCAAAGGGGTCATGCATCCCAACAAAAGAGGAAGATATTAACTGTTGACAAAGGACAGCAAACTCCAATTTGTGGTGCTAAATTCAAAATAAACCATCAATTGCAATTGTAACAGCATGTGTGATCTACAAGTGTACAACGATACAAAGTTCTAGCAAAAAATAAAAGTTTAAAAAGTGTATAGCTTAAACAGACACAGGCTGTAACAAATGACAAATGCTGTCAACTTTCACACAAATCCAGGTTTAAACTGTTGCTTCTTAGTATACCAAGCAATTATAGTAATATGTGATGCATTATACAGATACATTTCTTCTAAGAAAGAGTTATGTAGGAGTTATATGAACATTAACAGAGCAGTCGCCCATATAGCTATTGTGAGCTAACATTTGAAGCAGTAGTTATGCCATTTATTAATTATTTTCTTGTAACTTGTACCCACTATTAAACATTTTTGGGTGTGCCTAACTTTGTGGTCCAGAGGGAGAAAGCACTAACTATATTCCATGTGGCAAGTTTGCTTAGTGGCATTGAAAGAAGATGGCATGGGGAAAATGAGAAGGGGGTGGCTGAAACTGTTTCTTTCAGCACAGGAAAGGGACTGTAGTTGATCTGTGAAGGAGGAATATGACTTCCTTGCTTGCCCAGGCACTGCATAGCTCTGAAAGTGGGGAATGCATGCATGAAAGCTTGCTATTGCCCCTCCACGCAAGCATAAAGGCAGACATTACAGATGTTGTAGGGAGTATATTAACTTAAAATTGAGAATCCCAGATCTCTATCAGGGTTTGACTCTCAACACTGATGAAAGCAAACTGGCTGGTGGGTCCTTACTCCTGAGGGAATGAATGGGTCATACAGGTTGACTAGGAAGGGATGCCTGGTGGTAAGAATCGGAGAGGGTGAGTAGACAATAGAAAAATCATGTGCCACATTGTTTGAGCAATCCACAGTTAACTAGTGTACAATATGATTTTATAGTAAAAAATACATAATAAAGTCTGCCAGGATTTATGTGTACCTGATGATTAATTTAAAGAATTTAGAATGTTCCTGAAGGCAAAAAAATCAATCTGAAAAAGAGCATTGCAGATCAAAAGAAAAAGCATGCATCATCCTTCAGAAAATAATCTTTCTGCTGTATTAAGTGATGCTGCCTCATCCTCCTACAAAGCACATAAGCAGCAATTGAGTATGTAGCTATTTTTCAGCATTACAACATTCCACTCCACTAACGACATGACTAACAAAATGTCAGAAATTTCTGAGAAAGAGGAACCCATGAGCAGAATGCTGACAGCCTTTATATCTGCCTATTCTCTTCAGCAAAGACAAAATGCTAAAGTCCTTGCCCTCAACTGCAACTGCAGCATTCCCTTAGAAAGGTTTCAGAATGCTCTCCTGAGGCCGGGCATATCTGCCCTTTATCACAGCCATACAATCAGTATTGTTGCAAGCATAAAAATAGACTGTCATAAAATAGTCTCTTTTAACACATATTTTCAGGACAACATCTGCACCCAGTAAATAAACACACGTCCTGAACTGGCATGTCGCTCTCATGCATGGTGTTGAATAAATAACAGAGGAGCTAAAATAATAAGAGATTATGGCAAAATGCAGAAACAACCAACATGATATAATTATCACAATTTAAAGGATGTGAAAATAGGACATTAAAAGCATTAATAAAAGCTAATGCACATAAAAACAATGACTGCAATTACAATGACTAAAATGTGAATGTAAAATGTATTAAAACAAGGTTTTCATTATTACAATGTACATCAGAAAAATGATGAAAGCGAAACAATAACTACCACAGAGTTATGGAATAATAATATATTATTATAATTACAATGAAATGGTGCCAGAGAATAGAAAGTACAATGCATCATGGTGAGATGGAACACCAAACGTTATTAAATCACTGTTAAAGGACCCAGCATTAGAGGCAGTCACGATATATATGAAGTGTTTGAAGAAAAATACAATTTATATATCTTCAGTTTTCATTTACTCAAGTGATCATTCATGCTTACTGGAATATACTTTTACGGCTAATGCTATTACTTTCCAGTATAGCGACTGCCCCTTCCATCTTCACTTTTATCCCATACTCTGTCTTCTTTAACAGCAGTCAAGGAGTATCCAGAGAAGGAAAAGTGCTACTTTTTGATTTAGTGTTAGATGAGATTCTGGTTGCACATAGACAGTTCACAAAAAGGCAGAGTCCCTTTCAGCTTTTATTATTAAAAGCTGTGTTTGTTTTTCGTTATAAGCTACTTTTTTTCTTCTATCAGTCTGATAACCTGTTTTTTTTTTTCAGCTGGAAACTGTACATTTCTCAAAAATGAAATTAATTAAAGTAGCTTTAAATATGATAGTGCACATATTATACAGATTTATTTCTCTCTGGTATAAAAATGCAATGCTCTTTTTTGCAGGAAGTCAAGAGAGCAATAACTCTGGACATTAGTTTTTTATATATATTATTCATAAGATGTATCATGTAAAGTGATGATTTTTTTACAAGCAGTAATTGCCATTACGTTATTATACTATTACAGACTTTGATAAATCAGAAACCAGTGCTAATATTTCTTTTCCCCCCCAAGAGTTTTACACAAAGAACATTTCAGAGATAAAATGCCAGTGCTAATCACTCCTGAGGGGATTCATTATTTAACAATGTACAGATGAAATAAGCTCTGCAGTGGCTATCAAGGAAATAATAATTGCATAATAGAGGGAACAAGCTAGTGATTACAGAAATAAGAACAATCATGTAATCTAAGCACTTGTCCTCAAAGACTTAGGATTCACAGACAGAGAGACAGCAAAGTGGAGATATTGATCACAAAATGCTAGGCTACGGATATGGTTACACTAAAGGGAACAGACTTAAGTAGATCATCCATCACTTCGACTGTCAGTCGTCTCTTCACTAGTAAAAACAAAGTAGTCAAATACAATCTAAACATTTTGGCAAAGCCTAGTTAAAAGTAATATGCTCCTGGATCAGAAGTGCAAAACTTTACTAGTAGATCATCATAATGTTCAAGTATTATTATTATTATTATTATTATTTATTTAACATTTGTTTACCAGGATGGTCCAACTGGACAGCTGGTGTCCGTTTTCAGCAGAGTCCTAGGTGGAAAAGCCTCAGGAAAAAAAACAAAAAATTACAGAATATAAACAATATATATATATATATATATATATATATATATATATATATATATATATATATATATATATATAGCAATAACACAGGTTACAAATATAAAAGGTTAATGCAGTAATACAGAGGAATTACGTACAAGAAGAAGTGTACTACTCTGTAGTCAAGTAGGACTGTAGTGTACTATAAGTATGCAGACAATATTTACAAAATGTACAAAAGAGAGAGGGTGAACCTCAGTAGAATGTTTGAGAGGACTCTCCATAAGCAGAATGGGAGTACAGAGAGGTCCTCTTGCAAATACTCTCATTAGCAGATTGGGAGTACAGAGAGGTCCTCCTGCAAATACCCTCCATTAGCAGATTGGGAGTTCAGGGAGGTCCTTTGCAGGTACATAAATGATTGGTGTGTAGGTATGATTTTAATTGGTTTTGAAGGTGGTTGTACATGTTTGAAGTCTGAAGTCAGGAGGCAGGATATTCCAGTTTTTTGCAACTTCATTGGTGAAGAGGGAGTTGCCCGAGCTATTTATACATTGAACAATTTCTAGGAGGGCTTTGTTGGTAGCTCATAACTGCCTATTAGGGTTGTAGAAGGTTATGAGGCTGGACAGATCAGTTTTTTTTCAGGATAGTATTGTATTTGGTGTGCCAGGTTGAGTTGGTGGTATTGTAGTAAATTTGGGAATTCTAACCAGTGCAATTTGTTCTGGGATTGGCAGTGGTGGGACCGTGATCTGGTGTTGGTAGCGAATCTGGTGATTTTATTATAGCATGTGGAGAGTTTGTTAAGGTCAGTTTTATTTAGGTTTGTTAGTACTGGACATGCATATAAGATAGTTGCTAGCAGGTGGGTTCTGGCTATGGTGATTCTAGCTTCTGAAGTTAGGTATTGTTTGCAGCGATATAGGGTCCCTAGCTTTCTGTGGACTTTGGCAACAGTAAAGGATATGTGTTTGTTGTACTTTAGTTGTTGTTTAATGGTGAATCCAAGTAACTTAGCTTCTGGTACTGGGGTAATAAGAGTCCTATTACCTGATGATATGGAGAAGGTAACATCCTGGGTTTTGGTAGGGTGGAACAGCATAAGCTGTGTTTTCTTTGGGTTTAATATTAGTTGGGAATTACTGAGCCAATATTCTATGTCAGTGAAGGATTGTTGGGTTTTTTGTTGTAGAAGTTTAATGTTGGATGCAGAGCAGATTAGGGTTGTATCATTGGCGTATTGGACAACTTTGGCACCTGTAGTTGCAGAGTGGAGTTGAGTTGTAAAGGTGTTGAACAGGAGGGGGCCTAGGATGGAGCCTTGGGGTACACCAACTGTGACTGGTAATGGGGGTGATAGACAGTCAATTTGACAGATTGATAGTGATTGTCCAGATAACTTTTAAACCACTGTATAGACAGGCTGTCAAAGTTGAGATTGGTGAGATTAAGAGTTTATTGTGGGAAACTGTATCGAAGACTTTGGATAAGTCTAGAAAGGTGGCCAAGACAAGATTACCCTGGTTTCTGTATGTATTTATTATGTTGGTGAAGTTAATTATAGTGGTGGTGGTGCTGTGGGATGGACGGAAGCCATGTTGAGAGTTGGATAGGAGGTTGTTAGAAAGAAGGTGAGTGAGGAGTTGATGGTGAATACATCTTTCTAGGATTTTGGATAATGGTGAGAGGATAGCAGTGGTTCAATAGTTGGAGAGGTCGGTGGATGAACCTCCTTTGTGGAGGGGAATGATGTAGGAGGTTATCCACTAGGTTGGAACAGTGTGTTCAATGACAGATCTATTTATTAGTAGTGTGATCGGGTAGGCTATGGCTGCGGATGCCATTTGGAGGTATTTGGCTGGGAGACTGTTGGCAGCAAGGGTGGTAGGTTTGAGTTTTGCTAAGAGTTTTTGGATACTATATATTTGTACTGTTTTAAGTGAGAAGGGAGTAGACTTAGACTGTTGTGTGGGAAGTTGGAGGAGATTGTTGGGGTTTGTATTGTTTATTAGTTTAAGAATAGAAGTAGTAAAGTAGTCGTTGAAAGTGGAGGCTATATGTGTATTTGACCCAACTATAAAAAGGAAGACGGCAATTAAGTACAACAAACATACATACATCTGTATCTCCTATCTGTATCCAGCACAACTCCTTCAAGGCAAGAAATGCCAGGTTACTATCACCCTTCACAGAATGCATTTCACTCCCCAAATACTAACCTTAAGGAGAATGTCTAAAAGCAGCCACGGGCAATTAAATGGCTCTGGAAAATAAAAAGTGGAAGACCAATTTAGTATCCAGATCAGGCTACCTATACTGCTACCAAGCTAGGGCTCTACTATCAATGAAACAACACTTTTTCTCTCCCTGTAATTTCCCCTTTATATTGGTACTGCTTGGAGTCATAACGCTAAGAATTTTTGCTTAAGGGGTTCTATTACAGTGCTCATTAAACTAAAGCTCCTGGTACAATTAATATTCCAAGTTTAAATCACTCACTGTATGAAGAAATGTAGGGTAAAAGCAAACAAAGTGATGGAATGCGGCACTGTTCCACAAGATGGTGGGACACGAATAATGGAAGTTTCCACAAGATGGTGGGACATGGATAATGGAAGCTCACGTAATTATGTCAGTGGGTCAGGCTCCACTTGGATTACTGCATAAAATTTGAAGGCCTAAATTATCAAAGCTTTAGTCCAACATCATTGTGTATGCACTCAGGCAAGTCTAAAGAAGTCTGTCTTTCAGTTAAAAGAACACACATTTTCTACCTGGTTAATATCAATGATTAAACTGTTCCTTCTCTATTTTTAGTGGTACTCCTTGTTGAGTTTTTATTCTTATGTAGATTAGATATCATGTATACACACACATGTAATTATATCTATCAGTGATTAGGTTGACTAAACAATTAACATCTGTTTTGTTGACAGTTTATAGGTTCATCGGTTCATATTTAAGTTCTAGGCTAGCTGCCCTTCTGGGCCATTATAAGCCTAGCCATTTTCCCTTTCAAAGGTGAAAAATCAAACCCTGCACCTTGTGACTGTAAGGTAAATAACTCAACCATTGCCAAAACAGCTGATCAACAGTTGAGTGAGATTGCTTTAATACAGAGGTTGAGGAATCTGCCCTTTCTGAGGAATCTGCCCTTTTTCCAGTATTGTGCTATTTCAGAGTTGGAATATATAAGTAGCAGGGGGAAGGGGTGTGCAGGGGGGCTTGCTCCATTGCAATAAGATATTGCTCTGCAGTTGCGTGCTATGACGTTATGTCTTGGAGAATGCGTTGTGTAGTTTCAAGTTTTTTTTAATTCTTTTCTATCATTGTTACAGAAATCTGTTTAGTTATTTAGGCATTTCCCAGTACACACACATACACTTGCATATCCATATCTATATCTATATATATATATATATATATATATATATATATATATATATATATATGTATATATATATATATATATATATATATGTATATATATATATACACACACACACACACACACACACACACACACACACACACACACACACACACACACACACACACACACACACACACACACACACACACACATATATATATATATATATATGATCCAATAAATGAACCTTGACAGAGGACTATGAAAAGTCATAAGATTAATTCACAAATATTGTAGAACAACAGAACAACTAGTCCTGAATGGCTGCTGGTTATTTTGTTGGCACCAGTTAGAAATCCTTTTCCATTTGCTAATATATGATTTTCTAGTAGCTGGCATTCTTGCCTCCATTAATACCTGCTGCACATCCGTGAACAGGAGACAAAAAAGGATTTAAGGCCCTGTCATCCAGGCAGTCAATTGGGGACTTTTGGTATTGAGGTGTATCAAACACCCCTGTTTTTGTAGGAGTAGATCCAGTCTGTGATGAAGCTTGTGGTAATTGCCCTTGTCTAGTTCCAAACGAAGGGAAAAAACATGGTTCCCTGAGCCAGAAGGTATTCACCACAATGATCTTGGGGGATTCTTTCTGAATCTTCAGAAGTACCCTGGATGTTAGTGGCAAGGGTGGAAAAGCATACAGGAACAATCCTGTCCAAGGAAAAGAAAAGGCATTTGTCTTACAAACCTTGTTGTATGGAGTCCTGGAACAGACTCCTCCAAGTTGATTGTTCAGAAAGGAGGAAAAAAAGTCTTCTTGAGGAATTCCTCACAGATAGATAAAATCTTCTAAGACTCCCTGATCTAGTTTCTATTCTTGAAGGTCTGCCCGGACCCTGCTCAGCTTGTCTGCCACACAATTTTGCTCTGATGGAATGTAAGATGCCTGTAAAGTAAGAGTGTGCTGTGAAGCCATATACCAAGCTAACATGGCTGGTTTTCAAAGGGGGTATGACCTGGTTCTTCCTTGCTTGTTCTTGTACTACATGACTGTGGTGTGGTCTGTAATCAGTTGAAGAGGTCCCTGGTACTAAAGATGCTTCAAAGAGTTGAGGGCCTTGATCTCCTCCTCCTTATCAAGCATCTCCTTGATATTTATGTGGTTCCATCTGCCCTTGGTGTCACACATTCCCTGCACATTTATCCCTCCTGAAACTGCTTTCAAAGCAAAGTACAAGCATTTGCCATGACTGACTGCTTTGGAGAAGGGAGGGAGCAAGGAAGACCTGGATTCAAGGATATCTGTTGACTGCACCAAAAGATTTCTCTTCTTTCAAACCTCAGCACAAGGATTTGAAAAAAATAAAGGGTGTTAATGTTGGGAACAAATAGATTTCACATACCTCTGTATCTTTCTCGTGCGGAGTCTGATTCCATGAGACCCAAAATCCTGAGGTATTCCCTCGCAGTGACCCACCAAAGTTTGTGTGGAAAACCTTAAAAATAAATCTAGATAGAGATCTCTTTTTTCCTGTTGAAGAAAGGCTTTTTTGAACTGAGGTGTCTAGCTGGCATCACAGGAACAAAATTCTCTGTGAAGGAGTCAAGAAAGACTTTTGAATGTTCTCTTGGAATCTCAGCTTGTGTAAGAACTCTTTCAACCGAGAGAGAGGTAGAGAGGGAGAGACAGAGACAGAATTCTGACACTTTGAAAAAGACTCTGCAAAGATAAGCAGGTTGTCTAAATACAGAAAATGTGGATACCCTGTAGCCTACAATGAGCTGTAACTAGAACTAAACCTAAACACTGAGAACACTCTTGGTGCAGTGGATAGTCCAACGGGTAGGGCAGAGAATTCATAATGTAATCCATACACACAAAACCTTAAGAAACTTCTGAAGTCCATGAGGATAAGCATCTTTTAAGTCTACTGCTGCCATGAAGCTTGATAGAGGAAGAAAGTGTAACAGGTTGTGAAGTGACATCATTTTGAACTTGGGCACTATCACAAACAGGCTTAGGAAAGAAAAATCCAGAACTGGTTTCCAAGCTTTTTCTTTCTTTCTTTGGCACTAAGAACACCCTACCTGGGAAGGAGGAACTGGTTCTACCACTCCTTGGGACAGCATGTGATAAAGAACCAGTGGAAACAAAAGAGTCTGATCTGGAGGGTTCCTCCCACCCACGTGCCATCTGCAACCTTAATGAATGATTTTCAGAACCCATTTATCTGAAGCTATATGTTGCCAAAGAGTAAAATGGAGATACAGACTTTCTGGAAGAAAAAAGGGGGCCAGGATGGGAGGAGTCACAAGTTCTCTTGAATAGTCATTCCGATTTGTTGGCCTATCTTTGCTTTTTGGGAGGTTCAAGACTTCTTTTGAAACTCCTGGCTATTTCTGCTTAAACATCTGTTTACTTGTATTTTTTTGAGACTGTTTGTGCTGTTTTTTGTCAAAAGTGGATGAGGAGATTGAAAATCTCTCAGAAAGTATGGAAAAGGAAGGATGAAAAATCTTACAGATTCCCTTGATCAGTTTATCCCTTTCATCACACCTTTTGATCACCTCTGCAGCAGAGGGGCTCAAACACTAAATCTTTATTCAGGGGATAACATAATCTGGGAGGTTCTGAGAATGCAGCCATGCAGTCCTCCTTAAAACAATACCAGTGGCAACAGCCCTGAAAGAAATATCAGTAGAGTCATACACACACACTGTAAATAAAGCTTCATGAGCTACACAACAGAAAAAAAACTAAACTATTTAAGGCAGATTTTTCCTCACAAGAAGTAATTGCAAATAAACCAGTTCTCATACTTTCACAGTTTGTCAGAGCAATCTTTAACATATGAGCTTGACAATACAAAATTCTGAAAATCAAAGTTGCAGAAGCATATACGTTTTCCCCATACCTATCAATAAGTTTCCCATCCTTGTCAGTAAGAGTAGTGTTAGATTTTATTAATATTAGTCTGAAATTAATTATGTTGTAAATATGCTGAAAGAAAAGGCTTGCTTAAATGCAGAAACAGAGTTTAGTAATATGTGATCAGCAGTCATACTAAATGACCATGGCTTGGAAAAGGAATCTGCTGAATGGACATTCTTCCTTTACAGACTTAAAAACAGGATGTATGCAAGAGCAAAAATGCAAAATCTGATTTTAAAGAACACTGACATGCTTTTCTGCATATAAAAAATGGACACAATATGTTTCCTAAAATAACAGGATGGACACAATATGTTTCCTAAAACAACAGGATATGTTTATGACACTGTGACAATGTGTTTTCTCAAAAATATGTTTTTCTGCATGAAAAAAAGGATATGGCACAATAACAGATGTTTTTATACAAAGATCCAAATAAAATACAGGATGTTCACACTGTCAGAAAAGCTGATCTCTGACAATGTGTTTTCTCAAAAATATGTTTTTCTGCATGGAAAACAGGATATGCTTATCAGCATTGGCACAAGAACATATGTTTTATACACAGATCCAAATAGAATACAGAACAATGTGTTTCCTCAAAATATGTTTTTCTACATGGACATCAGGACACTGTTACAGGATATTCACACTGTCAGAAAAGATGGTCTCTTACAAGACATTGTTAAACAAGGAAGCTTAGTATTGTTTCTACATGATAAGCAATTCTCCAAAATAGAATACCAACAGGACTAAAACTGTATATAAAGAGCTGTATAAATCCAGTTATGTTAGAGGTATGGTAGGGACTTATGTGTCCTAAGGTAAATGTTATATCTCTCACATCATCTGTACTATACGAGAAGTAAAGTTGGAACAGTACTTTTAAGCTGCAACGTTTGTCCAGTTTGATTTATTATAAAAGTTATTGGTTACTACTCTTAAAGACAAGTGCTGCAAAGTATATTCTCTCATCAGTGTATATTCTGCAAGTTTCTGTATGCAACAGACTGTGAATGCAAATATAACCAGACTTTGAATTTTAGCAGAATCCAGCCAGCAAGACTGAGTGTCTTAAGAACACTTCAAATCCATCCCACAGCAAGTAAGCTCCAGCAAGCAGCAGCAAGCAATAAGATCAATATAACTTTTTCAATGGCAAGCTAGCCTGCATTTGAACCTACAATCTGCAATTCAAACACAGGGGGAGTGATGGTAAGCCCTGCAGAGGGTCACTTCAGTCAAATTGCAGTAACTAACATTTTGTGTAAATCCTAAACAGAAGTATTCCAGTTTATGCAGCTTGCAGTAGTAAAGTTTTTTAGACGTCTACAATCCGGAGTGAGACACTTTAACTCTGACAATCAGTCCTATCTTTACCTTTCCACTAACCTCTACCTCTTCTGCCACCTCCTTCCTAACTCCACACTCCCCACTACAATCTAGGCCGACTACATCACATCCTCCTATAATTATCTTTAAAAACATACGTAATACTAATTAGATTCTATACACAAAGTAACCATAATTAACATGCTTTTAAAACCTTCATCCATCTCTATTTTACTACTACTACTTCTAAAATTTACCTTTCTTTACTACCTCACCCAACCCAGTACCTGCCACCATCCACAACTCTATCATACTACCAGCCATCTAAACTCCCCCCACTCACATCCACACTCACCTATCTCTCCCCATCTATATCCTATAAAACACCTCCTATCCTTCTCTTACAAAGTACTTACTTCTCACAAACTCTCCATCCCCATAGCTACCAGAAACCCCTTCTTCAACACAACAGTACCCAACCCATTTACTAAACTGCTTAATTACTTCTCTAACCATATCCTTCATCTAGTTACCAGTCTCTTATCAGGTTATATCCATCCTAACACAGGCCCCTCAACTTCCACTACTATACGTAAACCTCTATTACTCACTTCACTAAACTCCCAAAGCATAGTCAACAAAATAGCAACCCTCCATGCCTGGATCACATATAATAAACCTGACATCCTATCTATTTCAGAAACATGGCTAAAACCCCATATAAAAAACTCTGAAATAATTCCACCTAACTACTCTATCATTAGAAAAGACAGGTCCCATAAAAAAGGCGGCGGTGTAGCTCTTCTATTTTCTACTTCCTTGTTAATTACTCCCTACGACAAACCTATTCCACACTTCAACAATGCTGAATTACTCCTCACTCTCCTACAAGTCAACAAGCATAAACACATATGTCTTGCATCCCTCTATATTTCCCCAGGTGACAATATCTCTACATTAGAAGATATCCTCTCCTGGCTCTCCAGTAACATTAGTAATGAAACCATAATCTTAGGTGATGTAAACATCAACTGGACCTCCATTCAATCTCCAACCAACCCCCTTAACATCAACCTATATAATTTTTCCCAACTAATCAACAATGTAACATGTCCATCTAAAACCTTTCCTGTGGCAGTATACTAGACTGGATCCTAGTATCACACCCCCACTATCACTCTGACAGTGGTACTCTTCCCGCTGCTCTAAGTGATCATATGCCCATCTTCACTTACCGACTTCTGTATCTCTCACCACCCCACAATTATATTACTACACGCAACCACAAAAATTTCAACCCAACAACCTTTTCAGATTCACTAAAAGCAATCAATTGGAACACTCTAAGGACATTACCCTTAGAAGACGCAGTTTCCCACTTTAACTCTACATTCTTAAAAATACTAGATTCCCAAGCCCCCCTAAGGACAAAACGAATAAAAAATAATTCTGCCCCATGGCTTACCAGAAATACATTAGCAACCATGCGCCTTAGAGACAAAGCCTGGGTACTTTATCAGAAAAGAAAGTCCCCTGATTCCCACATTGTATACAGAACCCTCCGAAATAAAGTAAAAAAGCTTATTATCTCTGACAGACAAAATTACTTCTTTACCCTCCAAAACAATAATAAAACAAATCCACAGAAATTCTGGAAAGGAATCTCTACCCTCCTTAACCCCAGCAGACCACACACCCTTACCCCCGACCCAAATGCCCCAGATTTAGACCTGGCCACTCAATTCAACTCCTTCTTCATTGATTCTATTAGCAAACTAACTTCCTCTTTTCCTACTTCTACCCTACCATCCAATACCCCCTCACCCTCTCCTGCCAAATGTTCACCAAGCACTTCTCTTCCTTCCTCATTCCCATCTTCTCTAACTATATCCTATAACTCTTCTCCCTCTCTAACATCCTCATCATCCTCACCAACATCAAATACTTTCTCTCCCCACTCTGCTCCATTCTCATTAAAACCTATACCCATTTCTACAATAAAGAAACTCCTTCAAAAATTGAAGCCCGGCACTAATGCACCTGACAATATCCCCTCATATTTCCTAAACATTGCTGCTGATGCAATTGCCTATCCCATAAGCATTCTCATCAACCGCTCAATCCTGGAATGTACAGTGCCCCAACTCTGGAAGCAAGCCTTTATCATCCCCCTTCATAAAGGCGGTAATAACTGCAGTGTTAACAACTTCCGCCCCATTGCTATTTTGTCCCCCATCTCTAAACTACTTGAAAATGTGTTCAACTTCAACTACTACCACATCTTTTAGACAATAACCTTCTCACACCTACACAACATGGCTTTAGGCCAAATCATAGCACCATGACAGCCCTCCTCTCCTATCTAGAAACCGTAAATAAAGCTCGTGATTCCGGCCATATTGTCTCTGCCCTACTACTTGACCTTTCTAAGGCTTTTGATACCATTTCACACAGCCTGCTATTAACTAAACTTTCCAAACTTAACCTTTCTTCCTCCTCTGTGAACTGGTTCTCTAGCTACCTATCTAACAGACACCAAGCTGTAAAATGGAAAAAGGCCACTTCCTCTTTTCTTAGTACCCCACCGGGTTCCCAAGGCTCCATACTTGGTCCTCTTCTCTTTAACATTTTTATAAACGATTTTCATAAATCTATCCCATTCTCTAACATCATCCAATATGCTGACGATTCTACCATTATCTGCTCTGCCACATCTACCCCTGAGCTTCTAAAGCTCACACAAGAAGCTTTCTCAATTACTGAGCATTGGATGAAAATAAACCACCTTGCTCTCAACGCCTCCAAAACTAAACTCATGGTATTTACTCCCTCTAAAACTACTCCCTTTGATACAAACAAATTCCTGATCACTAGTCAAAACAAATCAAGCCTAGAACTCATATCTGAAAGTAAGTTACTTGGTGTTCAAATTGATAACCAGTTTAATTTCAACTCCCACCTACAACTAAATAGTCAGAAAAAACATCAAAAGCTGGGTATGCTCTATCAAAATCAATACCTCACAAAGACCTCTAAAATCACTCTGTCTTCTTCCTTTCTTATTCCTCCCTTCTATGGATCACCTCTCCTAACTAATATTCAGTCCTCTCTTAAGAAACAACTTTCCTCTTGCTACAACAAAATCGCCAAGTTCGCAACGGCCACAGGTCATCCACCCATCACTGTTCCTCTCCAAAACTACATTGGTTTGAACTTCCACATCAGCTCAATTACATTCAGCTTACCCTAGCCCATAAGCTCATTAACAACCCCTCTCTTTGTCCCTCCCTGTCTTCTGCTTTTAAGTTTCACTTACCTGATAGAGTCTTAAGGTCAAACAATCAAAACCTATTAGAAATACTTAAACCAAAATGCCCCCCCAGGCAAAACCTACTATCCTTTAACATAGCTCGCCTTTGGAACTCACTCCCACCATCCATTCGCACCATCTCTAATCTTTATAAAATCTCTTCATACTCATCTTACGTCCCAATGGGAATGCTCTTGTTCCCATCCATCATAAAATATGGAACCCTTCATCCTCCATTCATTCACTTCCTACTCAACAAAGCCTATATACTTATTACTTTCTTCAAATCTAACCACACTATACAACAATATAATCCTACCTCTTTAAAGCCCTAACACACCTCTCATTTATTGTACTTTATTTAATATATCGCATTTTTGAATGTACCTCAAATGCATAAGCAATGACTGTATTCTCTTTTACATTGTATAAGTAGCTTAGCTCTATTGTTTTTACCTTGTCTGTTAGTTTGCTTTAAGAGCTTTTTCAAGTGTATGTACATATTCTGTATGTCTGTTCTTTTTTGGAGCTTTTCTCCCCAGGACTCCATTGAAAATGGGTTCTTTTAGGCCCAATGGACTATCCTGGTAAACCAACTGCAAATAAATAAATAAATAAATAGTTCAAGAAATTCGCAGTGCCATAAATTCTTCAAGAAAAGGTGAATGTCCACTAGCACAGTAGTCCACTGCCTGTTGTGCTTCACCAGCTTCTCGAGTGACTCTGAAAAATTTCTAGCCATCTGCAATAACAGCTTGATCACCTGTTTTCTTGCTAACTGGTAAGACTTTTTTTCTGTGTCACATATTTAGTGTGGATGATGTTAAACAGAGTTTGTATATTCTTAAGAGAGTTTGTATATTCTTAAGACAGTTTGTACATTCATACATAGTTTGTATATTCTTAGACAGTTTTTTTTATTAGATAATATGGATATTATTTATAATTCATGCAGGAGTAAACCAAACTTTAGTAAATTGCGATGTTGGTATACACAGCACATTAGTAAATGTAAAACCTTATTAGGGCAGGTTGATAGTAAGGCATTATGCAAATGTATTACAATGTTTGGCTGGTATCTCAAAGAAAACCATGTGAAAAATGACAAATGTTTAATGTGTGCTTCAACAAAAACTGCATTTTGTGTATTATGCCATAAAATAATATTGCATCATATTGCTAAAAAATAGACTGTAAAGACAGATCTGAAGAATTAACTAAGGGTAAAGTGTTTCCATTACATTCAGATGTTGAACAGTTATGTCCTGTCACCACATGTGAGTCAAATCAGTTACTGATAGAACCCCTAGTACATCTTGTTACAAAGGAATGTAGTAAACTTCTAAAAGACAGACACAATGAGTTCAGGAAGCTTAGACAAGTTATACATACATCTTTTCAAAAGTGCTTAGGAGTTTCAGATTCAGCAGAACAGGCTCCTGAAACATATCAAGCAGACTATAAGGAAATTCTTCAACAGCAGTTGCAGGATAAAGGAAATAAATTAGCTGAACTGACAGAGACTGGGAACTTCCTGCATACACAGTTAATCTGTGCAAAAGAAATATATTTTATAATAGGTTTATGTTTTGAAAATGGTTAAACATACATGGTAGGATGGTAGGATCTGATGTCTGGACAAATCATTCTTAAATGTTTTACTTTCATTCAGTTAAAGCAAGACATCTATCAGTACTACAGTAAAGTAAAGCATATGAATGCCATTCATTAGCATAGTCAAAAGGTAAACAAAACTGTTCTAGTGTATAAAATTAAATAAAAATAGTTAATAAGAATAAAGATTTAAAGTCACAAGACTGACATGCTTGTATAAAGATATACAGATACAAGACAGACATGCATGTGTGTTCTTTTCATCTAGAGTACATTTGTTTACAATACACAAGAATAACAGGCAGACAACAGCAAATATAAATAATATAAATATAAATGTGTTGGTTAAACTAATATCTATTTTGTTTTTTACAATTTGTTTATAATTATATAGTAACACCAAACAGTTAAAGTTCTGAATTTTAAAAAGAAAATCACAGATGGTATTATTCAAACAGTTTTTGTAAAATTAATGGCAGGACAGTTAAATAGTTAAATAGTTAAATAAAAAAAAAAATAAAAAATACTGAAATCCATGTAAGGTAATTGTAAAATAATGTCTATTCATGTTGTATAAATGCATAGTTATGCAAATCACAATCACATTAAAGGAAAAATGCTAAAAGAATTAACTATAGTTTACAGAGTATGAAATGTGAGCTCTGACCTTCCTAGACTAGATGAATAGTTACAGGAAATGCTGGAAAGATAAGATAAACAACAAGACTGATTGCCAGACAAATAGCTTGAGTTTTTCTAAAGCATCATTGTTATTAAAACATAATTGTTAAAATGTTTACAGACAACACTATTTGGTAATTGTAATAAAATGTCACAACTGTGCATAGATGTCACTTATAATCTGTTTGCAAGTAAATGTTAAAAGGACAAAAAAAAACCTCAGTTGCATCAAGTACAGCCAGCAAATGGGCTATAGTATATATACAGTTCAAATCAATTGTGCAGGAGAGTGTAAATACCTACTAGAGGTAATATACAGTGAAAGCTTTATTTAGTAACCTAATAAAATAAATGTATAACCAAAGTATTGGGCTGACATACATTCTATTCTCACAGCATAGGGCAGGTAAACAGTGCTGAAGTACTACAGGGGGAGGGGTACTTTCTCAGTTTTACACTGACTGTATAAGGGGAAGGGGCACTTTCTCAGTTTTACACTGACTGTATAAGCAGTACTGCACAAGGGTCTGAAATAAAGCTACAGGAAAAATAAACAACAAGGGTCTGAAATAAAGCTACAGAAAAAATAAACAACAAGGGTCTGAAATAAAGCTATAGAAAAAATAAACAACAAGGGTCTGAAATAAAGCTACAGAAAAAATAAACAAGGGTCTGAAATAAAGCTACAGAAAAAATAAACAAGGGTCTGAAATAAAGCTACAGAAAAAATAAACAACAAGGGTATGAAATAAAGCTACAGAAAAAAATAAACAACAAGGGTCTGAAATAAAGCTAAAGAAAAAAATAAACAACAAGGGTCTAAAATAAAGCTAGAGAAAGAAATATATCATTCCTTCTTGACAAAACTCTTTTATGGGGGAAAAACAGGTATTAGTGTATTAGAAATACTGGTAAACTGGATTAAACCTGACAGGATAAGATATTTTACAAGTTGTTAATAGCTATCATAATGGTTATTATTGTATTGTTTAGAATTAAATTGTATTTACAACCTGTTAAATTGTAAAGCTATACAAGAGATGGTTAAAAAACAAGAGATGATTTAAAATTGCTTTATTAAAGCTATAAAGAGAGAATAAAGATATGCAAAATGCATAAATGTTTCTAATAGCAAGAATGGTCACTATTTCAGTATGTTTTTGACAAGACAATGTTGGTATAAAAAAGCATGAATATTTTAATTGCTGAATATGTAGTTTAAAATAACAGGACATATGCATTTGGTGTGAATTCCACTAGATATTTCTAAAGAGACAAAGATTTTCCAGACTAAATGTACTTTACAGTCTTTGTATGTACAAATGCAGAAGAACTCAGTACAAATGATAGTCTTTGTATGTACAAATGCAGAAGAATTCAGTACAAATTAAATGAATGTCTAGTAATGAATATGTGTGAAAAAACATATTTAAAGAAAACAATGGTCCAGAGTACCTACTAGATTAAAATGCATAAATAGCAAACAGTCTGTGTAAATACATACTGATCAGGATACATTGTAATAAGTTCAAAACTAATTTGTCAAGTTGTAATATCACTGGTTTTACCCCAGTAAAATAATTGCTTTCAAATATTTATTATCTAAGCCCAGTTCAGTACTTTACCAAGATGTTAATGGGCAGTTCAAAGACATGACCACAATGTTATGGTTAAAATGACATTGAAATTGTGTGTTTTCAGTAGTGTATAAATGCTTGCAGTAGCACATGGTTACTGTCTCTTATAGTTAATTCAACAGTTGCAAAGAGTTAATGGAACAGTTCTAAGTCATAAATTAAATTCTGTGATTGCAAAAGAATAAATTGATCAAGTTAAACTAAAGCAGACACAGCTCATAACTGATAAAATATTTTCACAGAATGGTCTGCAAAAGAAAAAGTTGTTAAATACATTCAGTTTTGGTAGTAATACTTTAATATCATTGTATTAACTATGTAAAATTGCATTTTTACTTGTATCAAAAGAAGACTATAGGTTTGCTTCTTAATGTGTTTTCTATATAAAATGTTTTGAGTATGTTTAAAAACAGAGGGAATTGTTAGATTTTATTAATATTAGTCTGAAATTAATTATGTTGTAAATATGCTGAAAGAAAAGGCTTGCTTAAATGCAGAAACAGAGTTTAGTAATATATGATCAGCAGTCATACTAAATGACCATGGCTTGGAAAAGGAATCTGCTGAATGGACATTCTTCCCTTACAGACTTAAAAACAGGATGTATGCAAGAGCAAAAATGCAAAATCTGCTTTTAAAGAACACTGACATGCTTTTCTGCATATAAAAAAATGGACACAATATGTTTCCTAAAATAACAGGATGGACACAATATGTTTCCTAAAACAACAGGATATGTTTATGACACTGTGACAATGTGTTTTCTCAAAAATATGTTTTTCTGCATGAAAAACAGGATATGGCACAAGAACAGATGTTTTATACAAAGATCCAAATAAAATACAGGATGTTCACACTGTCAGAAAAGCTGATCTCTGACAATGTGTTTTCTCAAAAATATGTTTTTCTGCATGGAAAACAGGATATGCTTATCAGCATTGGCACAAGAACATATGTTTTTATACACAGATACAAATAGAATACAGAACAATGTGTTTCCTCAAAAATATGTTTTTCTACATGGACATCAGGACACTGTTACAGGATATTCACACTGTCAGAAAAGATGGTCTCTTACAAGACATTGTTAAACAAGGAAGCTTAGTATTGTTTCTACATGATAAGCAATTCTCCAAAATAGAATACCAACAGGACTAAAACTGTATATAAAGAGCTGTATAAATCCAGTTATGTTAGAGGTATGGTAGGGACTCATGTGTCCTAAGGTAAATGTTATATCTCTCACATCATCTGTACTATATGAGAAGTAAAGTTGGAACAGTACTTTTAAGCTGCAACGTTTGTCCAGTTTGATTTATTATAAAAGTTATTGGTTACTGCTCTTAAAGACAAGTGCTGCAAAGTATATTCTCTCATCAGTGTATATTCTGCAAGTTTCTGTATGCAACAGACTGTGAATGCAAATATAACCAGACTTTGAATTTTAGCAGAATCCAGCCAGCAAGACTGAGTGTCTTAAGAACACTTCAAATCCATCCCACAGCATGTAAGCTCCAGCAAGCAGCAGCAAGCAATAAGATTAATATAATTTTAACTAAGTGCTTAGTAGAACTGGGATCAACTAAAGCTAAAGCTGCTGGGTCAGGCTTGGGAATAGTGTATATAAATTCAAGTGACTGAGGAAATTTATACATCCAGTCTGCCGTTTTAGGGGCAGCTATCTGAGTAACAGGAAGTTACAGGTAGAAAACATACACATCCACCAAATCAGGCAGAACAAGAGGAATGACTGTGGATTCTTAAAAATCCTTCTGTAACAACTTAAGTTATTTTCTGAGGAACTGGGAAACCTCCATGTTCTCCTGTTGAAAACACTGGCACATTCCTGCAATAGTCTCAGAGAAACAGAACCCCCACCCCCCACAGGGAGAATCAGACACTGAGCTCTCCTGTGAGTCTGAACCAGAAATCTGAGGTAAAAGACTTGCACCGGGCTCTGCTAAATGGTCTCATCTGTATGTCACTGCTAATCCCAAGGACACTGTTACTCTCTTAAAACAGTCCAATACCTATATCTTTACATGACTCATTAGATCCTAGTATAAAGCTAATAGTTTTGTGGAAAATTGTGTTTCTGGATCCCTCCTGATCTTAACAGTTTGATGCCTTTTAGGAATGAAGTATGGCACCTTTGGAAATCTACTAACAATACCAGGTACTACCTCTAATGCAGCTCAAACATGACATAAAATGGTATCATGCAAAATCCAAAGCTATAGTGGTAGATGTAAAAATCCATCCTTGGACAGATCAAAACATCATCTACCACCCATCTAACTCATCCAAAACTGCCAAAGATTTGAAAACATAATTGTCTCCTTAAATGACCCACCACTCCCCATGCAGTTTCATAACTAGCCTCACTCTTTTCTCCCACTCCTAAGGCTGACTCTGCTTTAGGTAATTTTCACTTAAGATGGCCTTTCAGTGATTTTCCATACAAATTGATTTATTCTAAACCTGATAAGGATGCTTCTTTCCTTAATACACTAAACCACAAACTCATTCAGAAAGATTCTTCACATACAGTACATTCTTACAGTTATGTTTATCAAACTCTCCAGTCAGGTATCATACTTACTGAATGGAAATCAGCCATTCTTATACATAAAATCCCTAAACTCCCACAATCTTAAAACATAAGACCGACTGCCTATCCCTCTGTCAGCCAACAATTTTCTGAAATGATTCTCTAAACAAACCCTAGATGACCCAATGGTCTTCTGCACACACCTAGTAATGTACACACAGCTTACAAGCTATGTTTTAACACAAACACTGCATTTTACAGTTATTGACTTTATTCTGGTATTGCTACAGAACTGCTTACTGGTGCAGTGTTTGTGGACTTCAGATGGACATTCACTATGGTAGACTCTGTACCTCTCCTGTACAAAACTATCACACACTGGATTCGCCCACAGAGTCCTCATCAGGTTTAAAAATTGCTTACTTAATCAGTCTCTTACTGTATTTCATGTATCAAACTTTGCAGATTTCATACCCAAATTTATGGGATTCCACAAAGTTCCACCCTTGAATCCACACTCTGTATTTATAAATACCCTCCCAACTGATTTCCCCTGTCTGTAAGCAATGCACTTTGTTAAGGAGCTGATCCTCCCGTAAACAGGCAGCAACAACAATGATATTCAGCTTTCATTATAAAGTCACATTAGTGACCTCTAGGTCTGATAGCATTCATCTTATACAAAATCCAAACCATGCTTTCTGGAACTTCGAAAAGGATCTCCACTAAATCTGTCATACATCACACTGACCTGTGAAGAAATTACCTCTCTCCCCCAAGCTAAATATCTGGGTGCAACCTCAGATTACTCCCTAACTTCCCACCAGCAGTTTACACAATTGTTTTGAAATTTCTCATTACAGTCAGACATTTCTACAAATTCACCAACCATCTTACTCCAGATTTTGCTTTTTCTCTGCAAAATCCATTCTTAGGCCCTTGATAGATTCTCCTTACTTCCCTGTACAACTATCAAAACATGTCCAACCCTCTAAAAATCATATAAACAGAATAAGCAGTTTATTAATCTTTCTAATGTAAGTACTATTACCATTCGCAAATACTTTATCTAGTGCTCAAACAGTTGCCATCCTTTTGGATCTACTCTGTCCATACTCCTGCACTTGGATTTCTGCCCTGCACTGGCCTGCAAGCTTGCTATTACTGACAGATTTAGCCTGTAAGTGGAAACAAATTAATTGTCTTTTGCAAAGGACATAGCAGCAGTACAGAGTCTGTTCCATGAGAAGTGCAAAGCCTTCCTAACTTAAAGTCAGCACCTTTGTACATCTATTCTCTGCCACTCAGTGGAAGTCTCAGTCTGTTTCCAATACAAATCCTCTTACCTTTATTCCACACTTTTTTAATGACAAAAAATATCCATATAAAATGAGCACCATAATTTATTAATTATAGTCACTGTGTTTGGTAGTCATTACACAGTATATGTAAATATATTATTACTAGTCATACAGCTGTAAGTCATTTATTTATTTATTCACTTATTTTATTATCGTAATACAACTAAGACTCACTTTACTAATAATGGTTCTATCAGTACTTTAGGCTTAACTAGAACCTCTAACAAGTTCCTGTCTGCTTTAGAATTGTATCTGTTCTATTACCTTGACTTCTCCTAAGGCAATGCTATGTACCACAATCACCCTGCATTTTTTCTGTTTTTTTCCTGGGCTATTATTTTTGCAATTTGGCCTAGGTCACTTCTGAAAAGTGTTATGTGACCAGCTTAATCAGCCAGTTAACAAATGAGACTAATTACTACAAATCCCACCCAAGAAGTAACATACTCTTTGAGTGATTTTAAATCCACCCAAAATTTCTACCTTAGTTGACTTCACCCTAAATCAAATATTTACCTCTTTCTCAAAGGTTTGGCCACTCTAACAGGAAAGGGTCTCTAAATAATCTTGATTTGCAAGTAGCTTTTAGAAAACACAGCTTCCATGTCTTTGCATTAGTCCCATAAATTTCATTTTTTTTTACTCTTTTCATCAAGGAAGAAGAGGCCACCCAATGCTGAATCCAACCAGAAGAGCTTTAGTGCTGACTTTGAGGCAGAGAGAGAAAACTCATGACTATGGCACAGTGAAAAAGGGCTTATTAAACATCTTAGGAGCCATCTTATCTCTCAACAACTTCTTGGTGCAAGAAATCTGGACAAAGCCTAAAATAATGGGGGTACAAAAGCCTAAAAATAGGGACAGATTTTAAATATTGCTACTATAAACTTAGAAAGTTGCTAGAATAAGATAATTTGTGTTAGCATGCATTTCCTGAAGGATACAAAGTCTGAAACTCAAATGTATGTCATTATATAATTACTTCAATTCATTGTAATTTGCCATAAAAAACACAAATTTTATGATGAACAGACCAAAAATATGAAGCAAATATCTGGACATTCTGCAAAAATCTGGACAGTTGAATGCTATGGGAGCCATTTGTAATGGACGGAAATGAATGAAGAGTGACACCAGCCTTCTTGCCTCTATGAAGAAAATATTGAGAGACAGATGCCTGAGCATATTGCCTGCTTATATATTTCTGGTGGGGGCCAGAGACTCAATAAGAACAACATGTTCGAAGGGAGGTGGGGTTGCCTGAGAAGCAGAAGTAAATGAAGGTGTCTTACTATCCACACTGCATGCCTACTTATAGACAGATTAGACAGCACATGGTGGGGGTTGTCTATATAAGTCATGCCATATTCAGCTCTAAATAGGTAGGAAACAAAACAGAAAGAGAAATGTTGATCACCCAGGAGGGTAGGGGACAAAAATATCAGCTAGTTCATTATACCGCCTTCTGCTAGAAGCAGGAGAAGTTGTCTTACTTTATCCAGTGAAACTTCACTGTGAACCTGCTTCTACAGTTTGCTTCAGAAAAATAAGAGTGCAGGATATATTTACGACTATTAAATGTGAGGTTCACACATTCTCCATATTTTATACACTGGATTTGTAACCTGCAGCAACCTCTGGCAAACAGCCAGACAGTGGCTTCAACACAAAGCAGCAAAAATTGAAAATATGATATGCTGACTAATATGTTTGGAAGCTACAACAGCTGAGCTGTGTGTGTGTGTGTGTGTGTGTGTGTGTGTGTGTGTGTGTGTGTGTGTGTGTGTGTGTGTGTGTGTGTGTGTGTGTGTGTGTGTGTGTGTGTGTGTGTGCGTGTATGTATGTGTGTGTGTGTGTGTGTGTGTGTGTGTGTGTGTGTGTGTGTGTGTGTGTGTGTGTGTGTGTGTGTGTGTGTTGTGTGTGTGTGTGTGTGTGTGTGTGTGTGTGTGTGTGTGTGTGTGTGTGTGTGTGTGTGTGTGTGTGTGTGTGTGTGTAGTGTGTGTGTGTGGTGGTATGCCTCCTCAATGGATCTACAATTGAGAAAGCTTTGTCTGCTATGTTCAGTCTGGCTGTTTGTTTGCTTCTGAAGGTCCTGCACTCAGCACCCTCTTTAGGTGCACTCAGCACCCTCTTTAGGTGCACACCTCGATGACATGCACTGCATTTGTGTGCACTTTTTCCAAACATCCAGTATGTCCTTAATCACTTAGTAAGAACATTCTGTAAATTTGTACTTGAATGACTGGTTGTGGGACTGGTTAGCTGTAGCAGGCTTTGGACAAAATAGCTTTTAACTTGCCATCCTCCTACATTCAGTGACCATATTTAGTTAAGTTAGTTATGGGGTATGGAGACCTTGCCTTTCATGTAAAACCACTCCATTCAGACCTTGTTTAATCTACCAGATATGATTTAATGGGCTTCAGCTAACCAGTCCTCTAATTATGGTACCATATACAAGCAAATAAGGAAGCTAATTCAGCAAATTATAAAGCACTAGAATAAAGCCAGCCGGAACAGACGGGGTTAATGAGTCTAGTTAGACTACCAGTGACCCAGTTTTGAACAGAGTCAGGGAACTAGAGAATTGGATGGCAGAGTGAATTTTTTTCAGACCCACAAGAGGAAGGTGCAGGCAGCTTCAACTGGAAAGGCAGACATCTGTGCAGAGGCCAATGAGCTTGCCAAGGTACTCTACCTGCAATAGAAGATGTGGCAGGTGCATTACAAGCATACCTCAAAAAGTGTGCTGCTGCATGCTACCAGTAACAGGAAGGAAAACACATGCAAGAGGCCCTGATGTACACCTTCAGAATACTCACCTGTAGCTATATGTATAAAGTACCTGAATAAGTGAGTAGAAGTAATGAGATAACAGCACATTCAAAAGTTGAGAGGACGAGGACCTGCGGGTGTCCAACATCTCAACCAAAGAATATGAAAAAAAAGTATAAAACTATGCAAATATGTGCCTGTCTGACTTAAGAGAATTCCTAATGCAGCTCATATATAATGAAGCTATCTAAGCACTGAAGGATGGTGACAACATAATTATGATCTAAAGTGTCCCCTCCAATAGATCAAGCTATAGAGTAAGTTCATCTTTGTTATATCTAAAACTGGGGGGGTGTCTTGGTGTCGCTACAACTAGAAAGAATCCCAAGCCATGTGAAGACATTCAAATGAAGCAGAATCAGAAAGACTGCCAGAAGGTAAAACTAGGAGGGCAGAGTCTTAAGACATGCACCTGGCACATGCACAATCCAAGCAGTAATGTTTAGTGAAGCAATGAACCCATGACCATGGCAGTGTATCACTAATGTCCAAAAAAGAGTCTATTTTTGAAGCAAACACTTTAAACTAGTAAAATTAGACAAAATCAACTATTACCAAAACATCCAAAATAAACACACTAAAAACCCTCAAAAATTCTGGGCAGCAGTTAATAACATACTTCAACCAGGAAAATCTGCCACCCTTGCCTGTACATCAACCAATAATTCAGATAATATTGCAACCCAATTTAATAAACTCTTTACAGAAACTATTAAATCCCTAGCAAACTCTCAAGGCTTTGACAGCAACCCAATCCATCCTGCCCCCCAGGATAACCCAAATCCCAAGACTTCGCCTCCCACTTCAACCTATATCGAGTATCAGTAATAACTATAAAGAAATTACTTCAAAAACTTAAAGCAACAACTCTAGCCACTGATAACCTACCAGCTGAATTTCTACAAAGTACAGCTGAAGCAATAGCCTACCCAGAAGTAATACTCATAAACCATTCAATATCCGAAAGCCATATACCTGTACTATGGAAAACCTCCCACATTTTACCACTACACAAGGGAGGTAATTCCACCAAACGTACCAATTATCGCCCAATTGCAATTCTATCTCCCTTACCCAAAATTCTAGAATGAGTTGTACGCACCCAACTAATGGACTACCTTCTCACACACAAACTACTATCAAGCACCCAACATGGCTTCCATCACTTTCACAACACCACCACAGCATTACTATCCTTTAGGAACAGTGAAGAATTTGTATCAGCCATATTTTTAGATTTATCCAAAGCCTTTGACACGGTCAGTCATAATAAACTCATCAATATTCTCTCCTCTCTAAACCTCAGCAATCCTACCATTACATGGTTTGAAAGCTACCTAACAGGACGACTGCAAGCAGTCCAGTGGCAACACCAACTCTCTCCTCTTCTTCCACTCTCTTTAGGGGTTCCATAAGGCCCAGTTCTTGGACCATTACTATTCTCTCTATTCACTAACCACCTCGGAACCTCAACAGCACAATCCTCTATAGTACAATATGCTGATGATTCCACCCTAATATGTGCTGCCCCCACACTGGAGGACCTCCACACCAAAACTCAAGTTTCCTTTCTGTCACTAGAAACCTGGTTCACTAACTCCCATCTAATTCTAAGTCCTAACAAAACTAAGCTCCTTCTTTCAGCCCAACAAGAATGCTCTCATCTTCCCAGTACTTTAACATCTTCTCCAGGAACAAAACTATGATCACTCCAAGCACTCACACTAAACTGCTTGGGGTAGAAATTGATAACAACCTGAAATTCAATATTCACATAGCCCAAACAACAAAAAGGTTCACAAGAAAATAGGTCTCCTATATAGAAACAAACATTTTTTTACAAATAACACAAAAGTTACTATTGCCCGCACACATCTCCTCTCAACCCTCCTCTGTGCCTCTCCTGTATTTATTAATCTCCGAAAAACAGACCTAAACCAGCTGGAAACGATATAATAAAATAACAAGATTTGCAGTTGGAGCTTCACATAGATCACATCACTGTATGGCACTAAAGCAGCTCAGTTGGCCCGAATTCCCATAGCTTTGACACTTTAATCAACTAATCTTTGTTCACAAAATTCTCCAACAAACTGATAGAACCCCTTCTCTCCAAAAATTCAATCAACTGTACACTTCAGCCCAATCTCTTCGCTACAGTAACCAACATCTTATAGACACCACCAAATCCAATAACTCAGCGGGGGAGTCTCTATATTCCTAAAATTTGCAATAAGCTACCAACCCCAATAACATCTAGTAGCTCCCTCTCACAATTCAAAAAGCTCCTCAAATCACACCTAGTGAACACCTGGATATGTTCTTGTTACTACCCTGGTTAGGCCTTCCTGATTCCCATGTAATCTTATACCCTCTCTATTTAATAATAGAATGTAGCAACCTCATCTGTTTAACTTTATAACTCTCTTTTTCATTTCAAGCACTCTGGTAGCAACTACATCTGTACATGTTTTAACACATTCAATTATTTCTATTATAGCTGTAGCAATGTGTGATATAATAAGACTTATTGCCAGGAAATGAAATTTATGTCTTTTACTTTTCATATTATTTACCATCAACATAGTATTTTGTATATTAGTTAAATTGTTGAAATGTCTGTAACTGTTACTCTATGAATACTAGTATAAGTTAATATTATATTTATAACTGGAGCTTTTATCCCAGGGCCTCTGCTGAAAAAGGACCTGTGTCCAGTCAGACTTTCCCAGTAAACAAATATAACATAAATAAAATAAATAAAAGGCATATGTCTGGTGGAGTAACCATATGTGGAAGGATTTTCTAATACATCATGTGCCAAAGGTGATCCTCCTGATGACGAAAGATAATGCAGCTAGCAGCTGACTTAGAGGTTTGCTTGACAAATGCCAGTTACACCTACACTAAAACAAAGAAAATGAAAAATTGCTTTTTTTCCAGAACTCATGTAGTTATGTGCAGAAAGAATCCAAGTTGATGCACATATCCAGGGAATAAAGATCCCCCACACACTTTCCCATTTTATGTTTCCAAAATGAAAAAAAAAGGAGATGGATGGACTGTTTAAAAGACATTTTTGGCACCATGTTCACAAGGAAATGCGGATTAGTCCTAAGGGACATCCAATCTTTGTGAAAAAATTAAAACATAATTCCTTACAAATAACCTCCTGAAATACCACATACTACAAGCAGAGAAAATGGTAACTAAGAAAGGCCTCTTCTAAGAGAGGAACATCAAAATCACCAAATCAGCAAGCTCAGACTTAGGCTGGAGTTGGACAAGACTACACTCCAGTCAGTTCAAATCCTAGGGATGATAAGGTACTTCAGACATGAAGAACCTCTTTAAGGAGCTTCCTGATCAACTAGTGATGGGCTGTACTCCAGCCACACACATAGTAATGAAGGCAGAAACAGTTAACATGTACCTTGTCCGCAGAATAACCGATATCCAAATGGTTAAGTCACCTGAGGTAAGTCAGAAGCACTATGTACTAACTAAATGGGGAACTGAAGAGATTTTTCTGCCCAAATAGTCATTTTTCTGTTGTAAAACAAAGTCTGACAAGTGGACAGCTTTCTAGGTGTTCAGTTTCCTCAGACACCACAGACGGATGGTTCATTGGAATAAGGATTGTAAACAAGGAGCTGAGAAGTGAGACACAGCCAGCTGTCATCTGAACACACTTGAAGGCTCTTCTCAATCTGCACAGATTAAGAAGAGCTTTAAGTGTTGTCAGTCTTCTTTAGTCTTTGCCTATAGTAGAAGAAAAATGAAATTATAGTCGTCCTTCTGTAGTGAGTGCCTGTTTCCTCTTCTGGAAGTCCTCAACCAGGCTGTGTGATGTCTGACCAAAATGAACCTCTTCCTCTGAAGGGGGCATCCAGGATGGCTGGCCCAAGCTTTTCTTTGAAAGGTAGCTTGAGGCATTCTATTTTGCAAGGGCACAATGCTCAGACTGTTGCCCTAACTGCATTGTCTACACATTTGATACAGCATCAGGTCACATGGCAGCAAACTGAAAAAGCCATGTTAAGTGTTGTTACTAGCTTCTTCTTGGCCCTAGAATCAGGTAGGGACAATGTGTTACCAATGCCAGACCCACTATGGAGGACTAGAATCTGAAAAGGTGAGACAATTAGATGAGGGATCTAAATCCCAAGGGGTAAGAGAAGAATACCCTCTTGATCACCCTCTCTAATGTTTCAGATTCCTTGTCAGAAGATTCGCAGATTCACAGGTAAGTACCAGGCTAGCTGTCCTTGCAGCTCATTTTAAGTCTAGCAAATTTTCCCAAAGGTGAGAATTGTAACCTGTACCTTGCCTTTGTGAGACAAACACCTTAACCACCATGCCACACCCCATGGCTGGGGTTGGGTACTATTATCTCTGTATAGAACTGATGATATTATGCAGTCATTTCCAAGATGCTCTGAAATGGAGTTTGTGTCAGCCTTTTTCAACACCAAGTCTGCAAAACTGAGATGCCTTCAAGCTATAAATATAATGTCTTTGAGCAAAGGCTCCATTTGAAGAAATTTAAAAGGCCCCAGCCCTCTGTTTCTTTCCCAGTATAGATTCACAAAGTCACTTACCTGCAGGGGGGATTGGATGATTGTCTGTCTTCTGTAGACTTTGTCTTTTCATGGTGGCCTGACTGTGGCTCCCAGCTGAATGAGGGTCCCTAATCTTGATCACTGTGCTGTGCACTCTTACCCACCATCATCTTGTAAGAAAATATAAGGGTCTGCATCCCTCCCCCTTGTGTCTTTAGGTGGCCAGCCCGAAATGTTGATACTTAATGACAACGTTTAATCCTGTGCTCCTCTTGCTGGAAGTGCAGTCAGCATCTGATGTGTTACTTGGACCATGATTTTGCAGCTACACAAACAACCTATCTTCTTGTCTTCTGATCTTTTTAAGGCCTTGTGGCATTAATATTAATACCTTAGATGTGAAAGCATTTACTTTAAGTGTTTCATTTTATGAACTTTATTAAATAAATCCTATTTTGTCTGATAAAGCATATTTAAGACTATTTGTAGGTGTTAAAGCATCATCTGCATAAGCAAGTGTTTTAATAACCTTTATTTTAGCAGTCTTCTAAAGGCAGCTGTCAAAAGCCTGTCACATAAGGCAAGAGAATGAAGGGGACAAAGGGCGTACCTAATGGGATCCCTTGTCAGTCCAAAATCATGATAATAGAACAATTTTCTAGAGCATTTTTTATGTTACCTGCTTGTTTGTTTAAACTATGTCTAGCCTATCCAACAAAAATGAAAAAGTAGAATTGACTGCAGTGTTTTAATGCCAATACCATAAATTTCCAGCTAAATCAAATGCTTTCTGTATTTTCAGACTTCACTATGGAAATCCTCATACTCCTCTGAGAGGTCATTCAACATGTTTATTATTCTAATATTGTCTTGTAGTTGTCACATTGTTCAAACTTTACTCTATAATCATTTATTAACTGAATTAGAAACACGTACATTTTACAAAAACAAAGTACAATTTTTAAATTCACTACTTAGAGAAAATGATCTAGAGTTACTTAAGTTTTTCATGGTTTAAGAACACAATAACTGTTGCTCATTGTCAGGAAATGTGCTTTATTAGATGCTTCTAAAGTAAAGAACTGTCTCCTGAACAAGACTTGCAAGATCTTAACAGTACTTTGCCTGGACCAGAGATATGGTATTTAATATTTTGTGGCACTTCTGAAATAGCAAAGATTCTGCGAACTAGAGCTTTGTTCCTCTGTTCCTTAAACAACTATTTCAAATACAGGTTTATAATGTTTAATTTAGAAAGCACGGCCTATTTCTGAAACAGAGGCATTATTTTTAAAGGATTCTTCATGTCAAGCCTATAAAGGAAGGATGACTTTTTACTATTATAGCTTGAAATTCTTGTTTTATTGAGGGTATATGCTTCTCTATTTTTTTATTTTTATTTTTTGCTTACTCTTAGTTTAAAAATTAATATTCTAAGTACTCTGAGCTCCTCACTCAAAGCATTTGTCATGACTGCATCACTGACTGTATGACACAATGAATTTCTCTCCCTAGGATATTTGTTGTTTATATGTTCTGCCAGAGTAAATGTAACACCATTTCTCTTGTAACAAACCTGATGTTTTATAAAATTGCATGTCTTAATTTATGCTGTTGTGCCATTGCCATATGCAATGCATGCCTACAGTATATTCTTTTAAGGCATCTAATCCTAGTGTCAGTGACTCTAAAAATAAATGTTCTCTTGCTTTATCCTAATACTCACATTTTGGAAAATACCTGCACTCAGCTTCAACTGATGGCATTTCTTCTTTTTTTCTTTCTGTCTTCCAAGCAGTTTAGTTAATGGATTTAACTAGCTCTTTCCCATTATCATTAAACTGAAAGAGTGTAGTCATGGTTATACAAATGGCACAATACAAATAAAGGTTTTTGAAGGAGGAATAAAGTGTATTATTTATGGCTGATAGTTACAGTTCTTGCTACCTACCCACTAAATTTAGCTTATGCCATTTTTCACAGTGTATCGGTTATATATCATATGAAATCTTCACGGAAACTGTACTAGTATCATCATTTCATAATTCCCACAGATCTGGAAATATCTGCTGTCTAGATAATACAAAACATGTCTTGAGTTCTTTTACAAGTGTTGCATGCACAAAATAATTAAGGCTCAAAATATTTTGAAATTAGTGTATTTCTTAAATATGCTTCTATTATCAGCCTAATTCTTTCACTGTCATTCTGGCATCCTTTTATCAGTAACTGTTGCTTCCCCCAGTGTTTTAAATGCCAAGTGATTTAAGACATCATAGCATCTGCATACTATATATTTTTGTACTCTTATTTAAAATCAATCAAAAAACTCAGGGGGGGATGACTCAGAAACATTACCATGATGTGCAAGCCTGGTGCACTCCTTGTGTTAACCATTTCTGATTTAGAGACAGAACGCGTTTATATCAAGTTATCGAAAGATGAAAATAGCGAACGCTGTTTCATCAGCCCAAAAACATCTAAATATGAAAATATCGAACATACAGAACAGCGAATTTTTTCCCATGGAAAAAATTTGCTGCTCCGAAACACATACACACAACACAAGCACATCAAACAAACAGCAACCACACACATACACTTAAATTTCTACATCTAACACTACACTAAACTAAACATACACTATCTACCCACTTACCTTAACCAAAACCCTAACACTAAGGTCTGTCACTATTGCACACTCACCTAACCCACAACCTAACCCTAACTCACTTAAACCGCCCTTAACCCTAAAGTCTGTCACTATCACACACACGCCTAACCTGCACCCTAACCCTAACTCACTCAACCTGCCCCTAACCCTAACGTGCAAACAATCACACACTTACCTGAACCCAACCCGTAACTTTCCACCACAGTGCTAAGAATAGCGAAGCCACAGAAACGGCCAACCAAATTCTTTCCTAAGGAAAGAATTCACTGTTCTGCAGCTTCGCTATTCTTAGCATTTGCTGAATAGTGTTCGATATCAGAACATTCAAAGTTTTAATACTTTGATGTTCTGATATAGACCCGACAGAACTACTACAATGCTGTACGACTAAGTGTCACAGCATCATGGTGTGCTGTCTCTGCAGCCTACCACCAATACTAATCCAGCATTCTGGGGAAACTAAATATGCTAATTAGTCATGTGGTCTTTCTCCAGGAAATGTTTGCGATAAGGTATTACACAGCTGAGTGATTCAGACTCCTCAGTGTGCCATCCTTTGAATGTGATGTTAAGCCTAGGCCCCAACTACTTGAGTTGGTGGTAGCTCAGGTGGATGTAAAAGATCCAGTGGCACATGCTGAAAACAGTACAGCAAGTTCACCAACGCCCTGGCCAAAGTTCCCTTAACAGTATAAATACAGCCTTGAGTATCCTCGGAAAATAGGCTATGAGCCTAATGGGACTAACCCAGTCAACAAAAGGATAAACAAAAATAAATACATTTAAAAATTCTGTAAAATCAGACAGTGTTGAAAGGGATAGGGGTGTGTCCAGGTGGGGGATAATTTAAGACAAAGCCAGGAGGAAGATTTGATGACACGGGTGTATATTACGTTATCAAACTGTTAAAAGTTCAAATGTCATATGGTTGACACCATATAATTGAACTTTTAAAAGTTTGAACGTTTCAATGGAAATCTCTGTACAGTACGGAATAGGAACATTTTCCTTTCCTGCACTGTAGTGTGATCTCAGAGTTGGTATATTTAAAGAGTGGGGGGTGTGGGGGTGCAGGGGGGCTTGCCCCCTGCTTATAGAGGTCAGGTAGGTTTTTTCTGTTAATATTTTTTTTTTAGCTTTTCCAACTTTTAAATGTTCAATCATATGACTTCGACCATATGACGTTCGAACTTTTAAAAATTCGATAGCATAATATACACCCTTGATGACACCATGGAGAATGTTTAAGCTATTACCTGGACTCACTTTTAAAGATAATAGAGCAAAAGATCTAGCATCATAATGCACCTTACGATCAATAAGAAGAATGGAACATTAGTGCCTGGTATTAGTAACTAACTATTAGGATGTGTGATTTACGAGAGTAGGGGCAAAAATAAGAAGAGACATCGGGGATGTTTCGTCAACTCAAACATAGGTAAGCCGTATGTTTGGGGGTATGTTTGTGTTTGAAAGTACACATGCGCATCTGTGTGTGTGGGAGGTGGAGTGAATGTGTTAGGAGGTGCCTGTGTCAATGAAATGCATAGACACGAACGTGCTGATTCATGGTAGTTAGTGGTGATTCAGAGACATGCAAAATAGTTGATAATGAGGTCTTTTCTCATTGAAGATAACATGTCTCTGAATCACAATTTTCTGCATTGAAGAAACAGTCCCTTTCAGCCACTACTCTTACTACAGGTGGTGGGATTCCTTGTGAATCCATGACATGGTGATGTTGGCATTGGAACTATTTAAAGCATGAAGTTTCTGACATCTGTCTTTATCTTTTGAAGTCTCTAGCCTTTATGGCAGAAAGCTGATTTTGCCACACACATAACTCTTCTTTCTTTTGTTTCACTAAACCCATTTCTATTGCTTACCATCATGTATTTCTTTAATCTATTGCAGAACTTTCTTCCCTAAGAACAATAAAGTTGAGACTTAATACAGTATTTTGATTTACCATTTGTAGATTTACTCTGCTTTGTTATGCATACAACAACAAGCAATGTACGTAATTAAGTGTAGGGGTCAAAGACACCATTTGTGTTGTGTAACAATTACAGTAATAAAAGCAGCTCATGCATGCTACTTATGCAGGGGGACACTAGACACTAGAGATACTCCATATAGCATGCCAAAAAGACACTTAAAATTCAAATCTTGTACTCTTGGCACTCACACAGCTCTTTAACTGAATGCTAGTCCTCTACACCAGAGATATTTCTAACTTATGACCTTAGTTGTTTGGAAATAAAAAAAAAAGTTAAAGTAAAGGAAGTTTCAAACCCTGCTTTATTGACACAGAAAGCAGCTGCCTTAAGCATCTCTGCTACCTGATTACTTAGTGTAAGAGGATATTTTTCTCATAATAAGAAGTATGAAAGTCTTACTATGTAAGATTCAGCAGCAGAAATGTGCATATGACAGTATCAGTGAAAATAATCCCATACCGAACAGCTCATCTGAATGGCACACCTAGCAAAGTGCACAATGATGCTTAAGAAATGTCAGCAAGCAGGTGGCAGGGTGTGATTGTATACTTTAACTGTATAATAAAACTGAAGGTACTTAGAAAGGGGATAGAGTTAGAAAGGCACTGAGCAATGCAGGCTTTGCTCTGATGCACAGATTGATGTTGTAAGTACTTGGAAATTGGGATATTTTAAAGCACAGATCACTGCAGACATAGTGCAGAAGGTACTTCAAGAGGGCAAGTTATTGAACGGTATGGTACACTGTACTGAATATGTGCACCTAAGGCAAAAAACTGCCTGTTCGTGGAGGATATGGAACTATGCTTGCAACCAAATGCTGAAACAAGGACTGAAACATAAATCTACAGGAAGGGGCTCCTGCTGCTCCTTAACAATCTCTAAGCTAGCCATAACCCTCTGTCTTCACCACTTCTGTGAGACAGACCTGCTCATCAAGGACACAACAGGTGAGTTGAAGGTCATTGGATACATGAATTCAGAGGAAATAGAGATGGCAGCGCCAAGTACCCTACAGTGGTGTGCTGTCTCTGCCAGACCTTTTGGAAGCAAAATGCTCTGTTTCCCATGCAGGGGACAGATATTCAAAGGTGTGGACCACTGCTGCCACTGGTAATACACAGAAGTGAACAACACTATTCTGAAATGTAATTAACTGCTTTGTACCCAGTACCTCAATTCCTACATCCTACAACTATTTTGCATCTCATTGGAATCTGCATCTTGTTGGGACTTTGTAACTAATGCTATGAAAGGGCAGAGTTTATCGTATTACAGAAGTGCAACAGCCCATACCTGCTGTCTATACAATACTCCATTGCACAAAAGAGCAGTTGATGTGGTGTGTATAGAGTGGTGAAGTTGGCAGGAGATGACTGGAGCACTCACCCTTTAGGAAGGCCTATGAAGCAGATATTTAGCTTGGTATTTTTGCAGCCATTTAAAAGGATCAGGTTTGTGAGTCAGGTGGAGAATTAAGCAGTTTAGAAATGACCAGTGAGAGAAGATAGAATTGTGGAGGATACTTAAAATGCTGAATCTCACACTCTGGAAGAGAGATAGTAGCGGAGTGGAGACATACTACAACAGGAACAGGTGAGTACTATGGTCAACCATCTACGCAAACATCATTCTGACAAAAAATCCTGGCCTTGGTGATCAAGTGAAAGCGTTTTTTCACTGGTGATTTGACACCTCACAGTCCCCAAATCCTCAATATTAATGTAGTCATATATGGAGTTAATGAGGTTATGACCCCTTGCACTGACCTTCAAAATAACAGAATAAGACTTTTCCAGAATTCAAACCAGTAACTTTCACAAATGCCTAATAAAGCAGCTAGACAAGAAATATATCATGAGCGTTTTTAGAGAAAAATTAAGGATTAGCCCTCAGACAGAAAACAGATGCTTGAGAAAAAAACAGTTAAGAATATTAATTTGTGGTAGCCTATAACACTGAAAAAAATTAAACTCCACGAAACTATTCCATCTAATAGACAAACGAGAAGGAATATCAGTCAAAGTTCAAGTGGATGGCACAGAAGAGCTGTTCACGATGGGGGGGGGGGGGGGGCAAGATGTAGAATTACCTTCATAATTTGCTTTAATCAAATGCTTTACCAACATCCAATGCACCAAGAGGTCAGAAAAGTTAACTATGGCACAGATCAAAAGTTATTAAAAAGGACAGGCACGATAAAAGTCGAAGCAAACTTAAAGGTAAGGAAGAGAACTACTTCTAATTAGGATTTTAAGGATCCTTCAAAGAACTTCCTGGAAGCATTAAGGATTTCTGAAATAACCCCTGGAAGTCCTTGAGGGTGGCTTATAGGCACACATGCCAGGCTCTGAGGTAAAAAATGGTACCTCACCAATGCAGAGGTGTTCCTGTTGTTTTGAAGAGGGCTGAATATTGCATGGCTAGGGCTTAAAGATCTCCACCTTTGAGGCTCTTAAAGAACAAAAAGAACAAAAAGAAGGAGCTTTTGAACTCCTAACAAATTACTTTACCAGCAGAAATGAGGAGCAGACAGAATAGTCGAAATTAATAAGAAAGTACTCCCAAACTGATAAGAGGCAGTTGTATTGTGACCTCCTTAACTGAAAACAGCCTTTGGGTGTGCCCCAGCATCAGAAGATTAACTGCTCATTGTCAGAGGTGTATAGGTTCATAGGTAAATATTAGGCTAGCTGTCTTTTTGGAACATACTGCGGTGGTGGTGCTGCAGTAGCGTTGCCGCCTCACAGTAAGACGTTGTTTGTTCGATTCTCAGCTAAAGCGTCTTCTGTGTGGAGACATGTGTGAATACGCATACCTTCGTTAAAGGTTGTGTGTCAGGGCTGGCAACTCGGTATGTAAAAATCTACTGCCAATCATTAGCGGACCGGAGTTCCACTGTGGCGACCCCTAACCGGGAAAAGCCGAAAGATACAACAACAACAACAACATAAATTCTAGCTAAGTTCCCTCTCAGGTGGAATAAATCCCTGTACCTGTCGTTTGTGAGGTATACACTTTAACCACTAAGACACCCCCATCTCCCTCAGGTTAATCTGAGAACTGGCAAAACAGAGTATAAGAGTACCACCTCTCTGGACATATGAACCCCTTGCAATGTATGTGGCCAAATACCTCTTTGCAGAACTAGAAGAAAACGATTTCTTACCTGTTCAAGTAACCAACCACCACATGCCTCGCCAACCTCATCAGCAAAGTTTTCAACTTCTAAATGTCATAAGGCTGGAACAACTATCCTCAGCAATAACAAACTAACATGGAAGGCCACAGAATCACTGATGACTGCAAATGGGATTCTTGGCACTGCAACAAAGCATCTTATATGAGATATAGGTTCAGGTGGTGATCAGGAGTCTTTATCAACCACCAGCTTACACTCTAGAAACAGCAGCAGTGACCAAAATAAGCAGCAAGCCAGCAAGAGAATGCTGACCCTACAGAGCCTTGCAGCAAACCTTTGCAGTGGGTTTAAGGTGACCCAAATGGTTGCAAAATTGTTACACAAAATTGTACTTCCAGATTCATATCCCTATAACAAATCTTACTGCCTGAAACCATTTTTAATGAATAAAAGTAAACAAAAAACTCTACAGTCTCAAAGATATATCAAAATACACACACAGACACACACACACACACACACACACACACACACACACACACACACACACACACACACATACACACACACACACACACACACACACAAAATCACACTATCACAAAAGAAATGAACAAAAGCAAGTACACTAAACATTTTTAGCAAGAGGGCGATGCTGCTCTGTACCCAGCATGTGGAAGACTTCACCTCCCACATCTTCTGTACTTCACTCCTTGGCTGTAGAACCATGTGGAAGTCAGCAACTCCACAGATAAACTGTGATGTACTGATGAATTGTTACTATTGCTTTGACATTTTGATATTATGTAATTAATTGAATGTGTTGTGCTTTAGTACTGAAGCATTTTGTATAAGCAGCTTTTATTATACTGTGATCAATCATAAAACATTTATAAAGACTGACTTTGGTAGAATTACATGTACTCACTGCTGGAGATCATCAGTTATGCAAACAGAGAAATGGCAGAAGACTTTGCCATTACAGGGTTTCGGCCACCAAACCATCATACTTTAGGAAAACACTGGTCGTAAAAGAAATGTTGAAGGCAGCTTCTTGTATTTCATATACCAATTTGTCTGTGACAAATGAAGGACTCTTGTGTGGTTCTAACATTTGGATATGCCACTAGGCATCCATCATGTCTAGAGCTCACATCTATAACCTGTTTGGCAAGAAATGCATAACTTCCTACTGGGTGACCACATGGAGCTTCAAAACTCTGAAGGAAGTACTGAAGTTGCTTATCTTCAGGATGGGAAATAACCACTATTTTCAAATCTCAATGGGCAGAAAGGAAAAAGAAGGAGTAGAACCCCTGATAGTCTTCAATTAACAGAACATTCCCGCAGCTCCCTGCTGTTCAAAAATGGGTTAATGTTAAATGCTAAAACGTCCAATAAAATTGCATTTGGTAATGAATTTGTGGTGACAGATCATAGAGCGTTAGTAGATAATTTCCTTGCCTTTGACCATCAGGTCACATCAATGGTTAGGAAATCTTTTTACCTGGCATAGCTGATTCCAAAAGGTGCATCATCTAGATCCAAAAAAATTCTTATCCATCTATATTCCATATTGATCAGACCTTTTATTGAATACAATGTCCCCTTTTAGTGTGCATCTTACAAGGCATATCAAGCTACTAGAAATACCCCCAGTGGTTCCTAGCTATAAAGATCACAAGTTTAAAAGACAAGCATTACTAGGAGAAGTTTGGGTCATCACATTTTCAGTTCTTCAAAGTGGGACACACAGGATTTGGCCAAACATATGACATTACAGTGGGCGTGGCCAAAACTGTAGTTTAAATAACTGTGGGAGAAATAAATGACTTAAGGTGGTGGCCTGATGGCTGGTAGGCCCCCAGAAGCAGTGGGGTTCTAGATGCTCAGCAGTGCATCTTACAGCTTTTTTTCCTAAGCTTTTGATCCAATGACAGCGTAAGCAAAAATCATGATTAAGAAAGAATGTTTTTCAATAAAGAAATAAATTGCAAATGTCATATAATCATACACCTGGTCATAATCCTCATCATCAGGTTATATGCTTTAATTCTATATAGATGGCTATTACACGGCATTGCCCCAAGATGTTTATTGCTCTTCTGCTGTGAGTACGCCTGTCAACTATCCCTGGTTTTGCCTAACATCCCTAATTTTGTCTCATATTTTTTCTGATGTCCTTTGCCAGTTTTGTTTCTTTTCTTACAGAGGATTACAGGCTATTAGTAATGCAAGACATCAAAGGTTTTTTTTTCATATCTTACTTTTTAACAAATCTAAGTTGATGCAAAAATCTGTTTAATTAATTTTCCTCTGTGGCAAACCATTATGTTACCAAACGTCATTCTCTCTCTCTCTCTCTCTCTCTCTCTCTCTCTCTATCCCTATCCATAGTTCTCCCTGACCCCTCCACATTTCCTTTTTCTTTCTCTGTCTCCCTTATTCATCTCTTTCCTTCTCTGTATTTTCTATTTTTTCTCTGTCCTTCAGATTTATTTATTTCTCTGTTTCTCTCCCCTCCTATTTCTTTATTTTTCTTTCTTCTCACATAAAACTAGAAATTGTTCCTGATTTTGCATTACTTCTAAAATGTTGCCTTCTAGTTTTTGAATTTTTTTTTTTTGATAAATCACTGAGGAGTCAAGTTGTCCTGTTCGATTCTCAGCTAGAGCGTCCTCTGTGTGGAGACATGTGTGAATGGGCGTACCTTCATTGAAGGTTGTGCATCAGGGCCAGCAACTTAGCACGTAAAAATCTACTGCCAATCATTAGCGGACCAGAGTTCCGCTGTGGCGACCCCTAACCGAGAAAAGCCGAAAGACACAACAACAACAACTGAGAAGTCAAGTCAGACAATAATGCCAGATATTACATTTTTGTACTTCCTTTTCTTTAGACAATGCATGTTGGTGTAAAACCTGTTATTCTATTAACTTTCTATGTGAATCAGGATAATATTTAAAAATTGTCCGATTTTGGACTTATGACCCTAATTATTTTTGGTGTTGTCCCTGATTCTAGAGTAAAGAAGTTGAGAGGTATCATTTGTGTCTTTACATTTTTTTCTTCTGTCTTCATCTCTGTCAGTCTCTCACTCGTTCACTCACTCAGTCTCTTTCTCTCACCCTCTCACTGTGTCTTTTATGCTTTTTTCTCTGTTTAGTTTGCATGTGTGTTTTTAAATGTAATTTAATAATGTTGCTTGCTTTGTTGCCCTTGCAGCAGCCAAGTACTCCTGAGTCCTACCAGATCCACTGCTCTTCGGGTTTTGGGGCTCCATCACCAGCCTCTGGCAAGGAAGCTTTGTATCAGACAGCAGTCAGTATCTCACTTTCCATGGGCACCACACGAACGGCAGGGGAGCAAGTAAGGTTAAGAAGGAATTCTTTTAGTCCATCGTAAAATAATATTTCAATAAAATCCCTAATCTTTTTTCAGTTATCTAACTGAATAACATTGAAGCTGCTGACTATACCAAAACAGGTCCTTCTCTAAATAATGATGAGAAAATTATTGGATAAAAACATTCAGTACTCCTTGTTACTAAACTGCCACACCAGCAGATTATATAAAGATCCTCCCAACTCTGTTTCTTCCCCAACCAAAATTCAGCCAATCACTGTGGGGAATTTCAGCAACTTACCTAATGGCTAGCAAGTTAGCAGACCAAAGATCAATAGCCTGCAACTTCAAGGTCTGGCCAAATGAATGTCCCAAGTAAATTTTTTTTTTATTTTTAAGGCTGGAAAAGCAAACCTACAACTAAGCAGGCAAGTGCAAAACAGTGTCTGCTTAATACTGGAAGTACCAGGCTGCCTGCATGAAAATAAATAAACACATAAATAAATAAGTACATCTTACTTTTTTTCACATTAACTCTGAGCAAGAACCTGAAAAACCACAACATTTCCTTTCTCATTCACAGTTGCTGCCAGTAGTGGGATGCAAGTCGTCAGTCCATGATGATCCTTTTCAAAATGGGGCAGAAGGCAAAACTAAGAGAGGTTGGAAGCACTGCCCCTTTATTCAATGCCCTATAGACTCTCTAAGGGCAATCTGTACTTAGCCTTTCAGGCCATTAAGGATCCAGTGATACAAGCCGTCTTGCAAATCAAACAGTCTTATTAACACTGGAACCAGGAACATAAACTAGCATTAGCAAATAAAAAAAACACTTTGGAGATATATTTTTATTGTACAATGTTTACCCCTTTCTGTGCAACATTTTGCTGCTCCATAATAATCACACACTTTATTCCTTCTAAAATTAAACAGCTGGTTAGTATCCACAAATGCACCCCTGGTATGATTGTCCTGTTAATCCTTGAAAAAGCAGGTAAGGTCCAAGGGTGCATACTGGCAAGGCATAAATGGCCACTGGGCCAAGATCCCTTGTATATTCTATGATTCTATATGCATTGCTCGGATAATATCCAGAACCCACTTGGGTATGGATGATTGATTTTCAAGTCAGAGCAAACATAAGTAACTTCTGTGGCATCCAGATTAGAGTAAAATGAACTGCTAGAAGTCCAAAAAGGATGCCAAACTCCTGTTACAGGACTTGCTAGAGAGACTGGTTGTCAATGAGACCTCACATGTGGCCTACATTTGCTAGTATCTTTACATGTAAAACAAGAAGGCATATTTTCAGTGATCGAAGGAGAGGGTACTTATAAGTCCTTCACTGCAGTAACAGTCTTATTCATCTAATGGAAGTCACCTGTGGCTACCTCTAAAGGGAGCAATTAGGAAATTCTGTATAAGCTTCATGTGTAAAGAAGAAGGTCCCACCCAAACAGCTCTGTGGAGGCAGCCAACAAAGGCAGTGACTCTAACTACTGCACTTATGGCATCCTGTGTGCAATAAGGCAGACAAACTACTACTTTAGAGGCAGTGTGCAACAACAGCTTTGGGCTTATCAGTGGATTTAGCTTCTCTGCTGGACAAAAGAGTAATCAGATGCTGGGGTATTTTGCATCTCCATTGGACAGCACTTTAGGGTGCATCTCAGAAAGGTCAGTTTGTTCAGAGGTAGGCAGTTGTGGTGGTTGTCTTCCATGGGCTGAATTGCCTAAGTCAGGATGTCTGCAGGCCTGTAAAATGATATCCTTAAGTGTAACACACAGGGTAGTGATGACCAGAGTTTAGCATTCACCTGCCTCAGGTAAACATTTAGGTGTTTTTTACAGTTGAATTAGAGATGACAAAAGTCCATATGAATTCACCACACTATACAATCTCCAGATTAAGAAACCTTAAAGTGGAAATTAGTGGAAGACTAGTCTTTGTTTTGGTCAGTCTTAGATATGGTAGCCACCTATTCGTTTCATAATGACAGATGATCTCAAGATGGTAGGGCACAAACTTCTTTATTCACTTGGCCTAAGATTTTTCAGTCTTTGGAATCAGCAGAGACTTAAAACAGGATGTTGTTCAATTAATAGCCTTATACTTGGTGCCAGTCCATTTAGTAAATGGAGCAGCATGGTTTACTATCGAAATCTCACAACTGACAATTGTGAGTGTGCATATATGTGACCTGAAATGTCGCAAAACACATTACCGATCATTCACATAACCGAAAGTAGGAATTAAGGAAAGTTGACAACTCAAGAATGTCATTTTTACCGAAAATACCTACACTTCCGGTTATTTCCTATGAACGTTTTGCAAGGGGGAAACCCCCCTGCACCCCCCACACCCCCTGCTACTTATATATGCAAACTCTGAGATTGCATTACAATGAAGGAAACAGCAAATTTCCCGATCCCCACTATAGTGCAGTCTCCATTCAAAATAACGAATCCACAAGAACAAATGCAGACTAGCATTTACTCGTGTGGATTTGTCATTTTGAAAATTAATGTTATGACAACTCAGAACATTACCTTTCACCTTTCCAGGTCATGTAACTGACGTGCGACATTCCTCAAATGGCTTATAATCTGAAGAGTCCCTTGCTGGGTTGGGTGCAGATGTAGACTGAGCTACCTGCTAAAATGTAGCACCATTAATTTCATCTACAACCGCATAAACTGAACAAACATTCAAGAAGTCATACATGAAAAATGGGCAGCCTGAAAGTGGGTTTGGGAGAGCCTTATGGAGTATTCAACAGGTCTCATCAATGGTGAGCAATCCACTGCTCAAGGACAACTGAAGTCATTCAAACCTGCAGAAACAGTCAGTCCTACTACTGGACTTCCAAAATCCCAATAGTCGTTTATGACTTAAATCTCTAAAAGCACCTTAAAGTGAGGATGCATAGACTGTACACTCCACCTGACCTCACACATCTGAAGACAAAGAGCTGGACAACAGTGTTTGGGAGGAAACAGAGGCTACCACAGATGTGATGGTTTAGAAAAGAGGACAGTTCTAGAATTTTCTGGACTGGTCTCTGTAATCCTTTCATTAGACTGCCTTATTCCTGTCTGGTGTCTGCAGAGGGACTTATGGACAGTTCTTCCTCTGATTATCTAAGCCAGACAGATGTTTTATCACAAAGCAGGCCCTGGGTAGCTTTCCATATTTTGAAATTGCTTCTTAGAATCTCTGTAAGGGATGCCATCTAATAATAATGTTCTTCAAAGCCCCATGCAGTATAGATGTAGATGTAGACGTAGACGTAGATGTAGACGTAGACATAGACGTAGATGTAGACGTAGACATAGATGTAGACGTAGACGTAGATGTAGACGTAGATGTAGATGTAGATGTAGATGTAGATGTAGACGTAGATGTAGACGTAGATGTAGACATAGACATAGACGTAGACGTAGATGTAGACGTAGACATAGATGTAGATGCAGATGTAGATGTAGACGTAGACGAAGACGTAGATGTACACGTAGACGTAGACATAGACATAGATGTAGATGTAGATGTAGATGTAGACGTAGATGTAGATGTAGATGTAGACGTAGATATAGATGTAGATGTAGATGTAGATGTAGACATAGACATAGACGTAGATGTAGATGTTGACGTAGACGTAGACGTAGATGTAGATGTAGCTATAGATATAGATATAGATATAGATATAGATATAGATATAAACTGGCCATCATTTATATTAGGACACACCTTTCATGTTTGCACAGCTGTGGGCGATGCTGACTTGATTAACTTTCTGATGGGGCTGTCATTCAAGTGTAGCAGTTGTTTTTAAATGCAAGTTTTATTCTGTGAAGACTAAAAAGTTTAAGAAGGTTTACGTAAAAAGGCATTACTAACTTAATGAGAGAGAAAGACTATAGACATCTAGCTAGGGAGCTGTTGCCCCCCCACTACACAAAATTTTAAGTTTCACTGCCTTGTAGTCCTATGCAGTGGAGGTTGCAGGGGGAAAGCTCCCCAATGGGTATTAAGACATCTACCTTTTTACTTTCTAATCTCATTAAGAACACCTTAAAATCATAAAATTATATGTACATTATAATTACAATGTCTGCTCACTGCACACCAGGGGGCAGGGCTTGCAAATGTGCATCCTGGTGTATCCAAATGTAAACAATAGATATATATATATATATATATATATATATATATATATATATATATATCTCGACACCATATGAGCGATGTTTGAAATTTTTTAAATATAATAAAAAAATAAAAATAAACAACTATACTTACCTAAACGCCCACCACACCCCCGCTACTTAAATATTCCTACTCCGAGATCACACTGCATTGTAGTAAAGGGAAAATATTCCCTACGACGATTTCCGTGTTACGCACGTGACGTTTTGACCAATCGGGTTCACTCAATACATGTTTGCCGTTCACAATTTTCGATCACGCGATAGGAACCCATATATATTTATTTATATATATATATATATATATATATATATATATATATATATATATATATATATCTATATACACACACACACATATATATATATATATATACATATATATATATATATATATATATATATATATATATATATATATATGGGTCTACTTCATATAAATGGAATCCCACTTACCCGACTTTCATAACATCAAGCCAACAACACTGAATGTCCAAAACACTGACCGCTTGGATCACCGGCATTCAACTAAAGGTATGTAACCCATTGGCTACCCCAACAAAAAACCTGAAACAGAAGCAAAGAAAACACAACCATGTACGCTCCACCTCCCACACCTCCCTAACTAAATATACTAATTCTGAGATCCCTCTACCGTGGTGGTCAGGGGAAAAGGTCAACATGCTGGCCAAGCAGTTACTTACTGTTAGTTAAACATCTGTGTTCTGAGCAGTCAGTGTTTTGTACTTTTAATGTTGTTGGCTCAATGTTATGAAAGTCAGGTGTACACCCATATTTATATATATATATATATATATATATATATATATATATATATATATATATGTATATATATAGTTCCCCTTCAAACCATCGAACATTTAAAACATCGAAGTTCAGATCATCGAGACCAGAACATCGAGTTTTAAAACATCGAAGGTTTGAAGGGGAAGAAAAAGGTAAGTGTAGGTGGGAGAATGTTTGTGCTTTTGCAGGGCACCAAGGTGCCATGCATACTGTGTGTGTCTATGTGCCATCTGTGTGATGGCACTACAGATAGGGTACGGAAAAATCTCCCATTTAGCACTTCTGCATATAATACTAAATGGGAGATTTCCCTTTACTCCGCTGTAGTGCAGTCTCGGAGTTGGAATATTAAAGTAGGAGGGTGTGGGGGGCGCATCCCCCCTGCATACAATTGTTACAATTTTTGTTTTTTTTTTTTGGTTACATTTGTAACCTTCGATGTTTCAAAATTCGATGTTCTGGTCTCGATGATCAGGATTTCGATGTTTTGAAATTTCGATGGTTAGAAGTGGAACTATATATATATATATATATATATATATATATATATATATATATGTGTGTATGTATATATATATATATATATAGATATATATATATGTATATATATATATATATGTATATATATATATATATATCCTGGCTATTGTTTATATTAGGACACACCAGGATGCACAGTGTGTGTGTGTGTGTGTGTGTGTGTGTGTGTGTGTGTGTGTGTGTGTGTGTGTGTGTGTGTGTGTGTGTGTGTATATATATATATATATATATACATGTCTATATATATATATATATATATGTCTATATGTCTATATATATATATATATATATATATATATATATATATATAGAGAGAGAGAGAGAGAGCCTGTAGAAGGCTTTGAAGATGAACTGAGACAGGTCTGCCTTTCTCAGTTTCTGTAGGAAGTGCAAACATTGTTGTGCCTTCTTCACTGTGTGGCTAATATGCATCAACCATGATAGATCATCTGAGATGTGCACCCCCAGGAACTTGGTGTTTTTGACCCTTTCCATCCCCTTAATTTCCAGAGGTCGATGTATCTTCTGTGTCCTCCTGAAGTCCACTATTAATTCTTTGGTCTTGCTTAGATTTAAGGCCAGATTGTTGCTGTCACACCAGCCTATCAGATGCTCCACTTTATCCCTGTAGGCTGTTTCCTCATGATTTCTGACAAGACCTCTGACAGTGGTATCATCCACAACCTAGATGATTTTGTTGGATTCATGCTTGGTCATGCAGTCGTGTGTCAACAAGGTGAACAGTAGAGGACTCAGGATGCTGCCTTGAGGGACGCCCATGCTCAGTGCAATACTGATTGAACTGTTATTTCCCACACACACATTTTGGGGTCTGTTGATGAGAAAGTCCATTATCCACTTACATACAGGGGTGTTGGTGCCCAGCTGGATCAGCTTTGGTATCAGATTCTGAGGGATGGCAGTGTTAAAGGTGTTAAAGGTGGAACTAAAATCGATGAACAGCATTCTGACATAGTAATTCTTGTTCTCTAGATGTGCCAAGATTCATGAAGTGCTATAACTATTGCATCAGCTCTGCAGCAGTTAGATCTATAACCAAACTGTAATGTATCCAGTGTTGCAGGTAGGCTTGAAGTGATATGATTCTTGATCAACTGATTTAAGTGCAACTGACCAGTAATCATTTTGGCTTGTTGGTCGGTACTTTTTGGGTAAGGGATTGATTATCATATTTCTGAAGCAACTGGGTACAATGGCTAGATGCAGGGATGTGTTGAATATATCTGTTAGTAGAGCGGACAGCTGGGTAGCACAGTCTCTTAGAACCCTTCCCGTAATATTATCAGAACCAGATGCTTTTCTTGGGTTTACTCATCTCATGGTCTTCAGAACATCAGATGTTCTTAGACATAGCATCTCCTCACCGTGTTTGACAGGGAGTTTATTTGGCACAGTGTTGTTGTCCATAACAAATCTGATCTATCTATATATATATATATATATATATATATATATATATATATATATATAAACACTTTATAATCTCAAAATACTGAAATGTCAAACTTCAGTATCTCGAGACTATAAAGTCAAAGTTTTGAAATAGTGAAAGTGCATAATCGCGAATTCAAATATCTCAAATTCGCAGTTGTGGCTTTACGCTACATAATGTCCGGGGTTGTATGTGGATAGTGTGCAGTGCCGTGTGTGGATTTAGGTGTAATGTCAGGTAAGTGAGTGTTTTGTAAGAGTTTTGGGTGAGAGTTTGAGTGTATGTGAGTGTACTGACATATGTGATGTGTGTGTGTGTGTGTGTGTGTGTGTGTGTGTGTGTGTGTGTGTGTGTGTGTGTGTGTGTGTGTGTGTGTGTGTGTGTGTGTGTGTGTGTGTGCGTGCATGTGTGTGTATGTGGGGGGGGGACTGTAGAATGTGTGTGTGCATTTGCTTTTGTTTGCTATTTGTGCATCTCGGAGTCAGTATATATAAGTTGGGGGTGTGTGTTTGTGGATGTATGTTGTTTTGTTTGTTTATTTTTTGGTGTGGGTGTCGTGGTATATGTGTGGTCTGGTGTGTACTGTGTGTTCTGTGATTTAAATTTCAAGGTTTTGGGCTTCACGGTTTTGGGCTTTTGATGTTGTGTGGATTTAATTTCATGGTCTCGAAAAACTGAAATTCAAGATTTCAGTGTTAGAAAAATATGTATTAATGTATATGTTTAGTGCTTATTAAAAAATAAGAAAGATATAATGCATTTTATTCTATTAATGTTATGACAAGAAAAATGAATTCATATGAAACTGCAAGAAGCTTTTGGAAACTGCAGTGTGCCTTTTTGCAAGTTGGCCTCTGACACCAGCAGCTGCTAGCCCAGCAAGAATTAATGTTTATGCTTCTCACAAGTGATTATCTGCTGGGTCAGGAAATTAAATGTGTGAAATAATGAGAATCTTCTGCTCTTTTCCGCCTGAGCAATCGACCTTGTATATGTTACTAGATAACGCACTGATTGCAAGGAGGAAGTGATAACATGTAACAAGGAAAGTGTATCGAGAACTGTATCTACTATTATGTTCGAATTAATTTAGAACCTTGAGTGGAAACTTTTGTAAAAGGGTATTGTAACTAACCAGGTGGCTAGCAAGGCCATGTTGTTTACTAGAAACGTTTTTAAGCAAAATGTAGTATCAGCATTTTACATGAATAGAATATTGTAAGCTAAAGTGATGTAAAACCCCTTGTGACTGACTACGTCAGCCTGGTGGGTTAATACTAGTAAGAAATACTATAAATGTTGTGTTCTTCCTGTTTCATTCAGACAAAATTCTGTACTTGTACGTTTTTTGCCTCCTGGTGTACACTAGTAAAGAACCTGAACCTCCTATGTATTGATCTTTTTATTACAGTATTTTTTCATTTAACAGATTGGTCCTTTGCGGACCGGAATACCTCAGAGTGTAGCGGTGGTCGAATTCTGCACGCAGGAGAAGATACCGAAATGGTTCTTCTTGAGTGAAAAGACCTCCAACTGAATTGTCGTTTAAAGAGGCTGGCCACTTTCTGATCTGTGGCTGAAGAGCGGATCTGCACTGCGAACCATGACTGCTCAATACCAGAGGCTCATATAGGGAGACTTTTTGCCTTTTTTCTGTTTTAGATCAGGGACTAGGTTACAGTAAATATTGTTTTTTTGTCAGATTTGTCATACAGATCAGGGACAAGAAAAATTACTGTTTATTTGGTCATAGATCAGGGTAACAGAATAAGGTAGGCAGTTATTCTAGATAAACTGTGAAAGGAACTGAAGTTGAGGTACCACGTGGTAAAAGGGTTACGTAACATTTATTAACATGGGAAATCAGTGCACTAAAACATCGCGAGACCCGCCCCTAACCGAAGACGCAAAATATATGCAACTACAATGTGCAGATAATGTTAGATATTATGCAAAATGGGTTAACAAATATGAATTTGATGGGAAATTAGACAAATTTTTGCTTGTTAAACTTCTTAAACAGCTTAAAAGTGATACAAAAGGTCAGGCAAAGAAACAACGGCAATTAGGCATTCCTCAGGCACACAGGTGGATTGAGGAAGCAAACCGTAGGGAACAAAAGAGTAATAATTCAAAGGCATTGTTTTTAGACAAAGAAGATAATAATATAGTAGTAGCAATGGCTCCTCCTCCCCCCCACTCCCTTTTTCAGGATATGAAGCAGGTGGACAAGCTGGTCCACCTCCGCGGTATCCTGATGTCTCAGTGAAACCAAAATTGTTTGTTAGAGATCCCATTGAAACTAGGTCCCGAACACATAAAACACAGGGGGACATAGAATCATATCAAATGGAGAGAAATTTACAAGCTGAGAGTGAGGAAGAAATATGTCCACTTATAGAGGTACCAAATCCTCAGGAAGGACAGGTTGGACAGGACCCAACCCTCTTGGTATATAGGCCGTGGACACCGGAGGATATCCAGAAGGCTACTGAGGGAATTCCCCATCCAAAAGTTAATTTTACAAAATTCCTAGAAGATTTACAAGGCATGAGGTTAAGTTACCACTTAAATGGGGAAGAAGTAGAAAAAGTAGTTAGACAAATTGTAGGTCCAGATTGGCACATGATTTGTGGCACCTGGAATCCTCGTAATGCAGAATTTAAGCCACTCCCACATAGTGACGCAGAACTTGACAATAGAGTAAAAGGCCTTACAGACCGAATCTCTGAGAAATGGAAACCTGGAGCAGACTGGACTTGTATTAATCAATGCATACAGCAAGAAAATGAAACAGTAGATGGGTACTATGCCAGATTATTAGAGTGCTTTGACAATCATAGTGGCATGACAGTTCCTGTAAATCAAATGAATGATTCCCCGTATGAACAACAATTGAAAAATGCATTTTTAAAAGGTTGCATTGCACCTATTAGTAGCTTCATTATGAAGCATATGATAGATCATCGAACAAGTAGGTTACAAGCCTTACTTGAATATGCTAGACATGCTAAAAGACATTTTAATAGCAAAAAGCAAAAGAAAGCACAAGTCTTCACTGCTGAAGACGGAGCTGAAGTTTATGTATTACAGTCTGGTAAAAAGGGTAAGAAAAATGCACAGGGAAATAAACAGTCTGACAAACGGTCAGAGGACTTTGAAGAAAGGAAAAAGAGAGGTGAATGCTTTAAGTGCGGGAAGAAAGGACATCTAGCTAGGGATTGCAAACAAAATAAGAAGGTAACCACAGAGGATAAGGGAGATGAGGACTGACTATATGATGGTGAAGATACACCATACGAGAGTCAGAAATCATCGGGAAAAGACAATAAAGAAAGAACAAATGTAAATGTGATAAAAGGAGTAGAGGAAGTGCAAGTAGACATGGAGGATGAAGAAAATGAGGTTTTAGATTTAGCATTATTGAGCCTAGAGCTCTACCTAGCAGACACAAAACCGGAAGTTACACTTCTGGTGGAGGGGAAGGAAGTTAAATACCTGTGTGATTCAGGAGCATCACGGACTCTGATACACCCCTCCAAGTTACCGGAACATTCAGAACCACCTGATTATATATTAGTGAAAGCTGCAAATGGACAGCTATACCGGGAACCACATTCCCATGATATAGCAATAACTGACCCTGTTTCAGGGATGACTCAAAGGAGTAAAATTGTTGTTTCTGCAAAATGTCCAGTGAACCTATTAGGTAGGGACCTTATGCAGATATTTGGCATAGCAGTAGTTCCGACTATGCAGGGTATGGAAGCACAGCGACAAATGGATACTTTTGTGGTGCAACCGGAGGGTGAAACTTTTTACTGGTACAGCCAGGACTTAGTTATGACTGGTCCAGGGGCAGTGACCGAGGAACTGATGAATGTAGCCATCAGTAAATCCCACTCCCTTGACACTGACAGCATTTGTTGCATTGCACTCTGTATTACTGTAGCACACCAGGACCTGATAAGGAATATGAGCAAGAATTGTTCAGAAATCATGCAAACAGATTACTGTTACGTAATCTGTACTGGGATACTGAGGGAAACAGTGTTGTTAGCTGTTCATTACCTCAAGAATTCCTTGCACTATACAAATGTAATAGATTGCCACATGTCAGTTTAACTAAGAACAAAAATGTAAAATGGACAGACCTAGGAGAAAAGGTAATGAGATGCGAGAAACAAACTGATTTAGAATTATCAGAGCAGGGAATACAGAAACAAAAACTGAATTGGCTAACACAGGCACACCCAGCTGTACACTTGCAGTCTAGCGAGGACAGCTGATTAGCATTCTTATTAGAAGAAGAGGAGAAAGCCTTATGTAACATACCAGGCAAGTCAGATGTAGGACTTATTCGAACAGCAGGACCAGTTACTATTACACCAAAGTCAGCATTCAGACCACAGAAGAGACAATATCCTTTGAGAAAGGATGCAGAAATAGGAATCAAACCTATAATATGCAATAGTTACAGACACTGAAACTTTAGAAGCCCAATCCTTACCACATAACTTGTCTGCACAAGCAGCAGAATTGATTGCCTTAACACGAGCTTGTACCTTAGCAAAAGACAAATGTGTAAACATATATACTGACAGTCAGTATGCTTTTTCTACTGTACATGTTTTTGCACAGCAGTGGAAAAATAGAGGGATGATAACATCTAATGGTAAATTAATGAATCATGCGCAATTTATTTTAGAATTGTTAGAATCTATTCAGTTACCTACTAAAGTAGCTATTTGCAAATGCGTAGCTCATACGAAACAGCAGGACAGAATTTCAAAAGGTAATGCGAGAGCTGATGCAGCTGCGAAGCAAGCAGCTTCAGGCTCAGAAACTTTACTTTTAGACGAGGAATTACAACCCTCTGAAATTTTAGACCTAGAAATGTTAAAAACAATGCAGACGCTTACTACAAAAGCAGAGAAACAAAAATGGGAAAAACGAGGAGCAATCCTTGAAAACGGGCTGTACATCTCCAAAGAGAAAAAAACAATTTTGTCGTCTAATTTGTTTAGATATGCAGCTTTGTTGAGCCATGGGCAGTGCCATGTCTCAACAGGGGGGATGGTACAGTTAGTAAACCGAATATTCCAAACATATGGATTCACAAATTACATAAAAAAATTTTGTGCGGCATGTCATATTTGTAACAAACATCATGCACAAGGGGCATTTAAACCTAAACAAGGAAGTTTTCCTACACCGCCATATCCGTTCCATACTATTTGTATGGATTTTATAGAATTGAACAAATGTGATAACAAAAGGTATTGCCTTGTCATTGTAGATATGTTTTCCAAATGGGTGAAAGCCTTTCCGACTAAAAACCCGGATGCAACAACAGTGGCAAAAGCTCTCATAAAGGAGATTATTCCTAGATTTGGCATACCGGAAAGGCTCTATAGTGACAATGGTACACATTTTGTGAATCAGACCATACAGCAATTGGGACACTTCTTTGGGATTTCCCTTAAGAACCATTGTGCTTATCACCCTCAGTCTGCAGGACTGGTGGACAGGCACAATGGAGTCCTTAAGAACAAACTTAGAAAGTTAGTCAGCGAAACACAGAAGAACTGGGTGCACTGTCTGCCTCTGGCGCTGCTGAGTATGCGGACAGTTCCAAATGCAAAGGGTTTAACTCCTTTTGAAATGGTGTTTGGGAGAGCATATTATGTACCTCAGTGGAAAGCTCTCATGTCTGCAGACCAGGAGGCTGATAGTTCACTAGCTAGTTATATGAGGAAACTGTTAACAAATAAATCTCTCTTGCAGTTTAACTCTTTTTCAGATAAAGAACAGACCAGACCATTGGAAGCGATTCTAGCCCCGGGGTCCTGGATCTGGGTGAAGGTAACAAAGAGGAAGAATTGGGCAAGCCCGAAGTGGGAAGGACCATACCAGGTACTGCTGGCCACGCCTACTGCAGTCAAAATAACCGAAAGGTCATCTTGGATCCATTTGACGCACTGTAAACCGGTAAAGAACTTTCAACTTGATAAAATCATTGTAACTGTTATGCAACAAGAACAAAATGGCCAAAAATAAGAATTCAGACCAACCTCAAAAATGTTGCATAATCATATTATTGAGCGTACACTTGTTGACTGTACTTTTGACAATTTTCTTTTTGTTGTGGTTTTATTTTATTTCTCAACCACACAAGTGAAACTGGATAAACGTGATGAGACATCCATAGATTGACATCCAAACTTTAACACATACCTAGCAATTAAACGTGTATATGATGAGACTATGAACATTTCAAACTGCTGGGTTTGTACCGCTATACCAGCAGCATATGGAGGACTACTAATGTCCGCTGTCCCTTTAGGGATCAATGAGACTTGGGAGAATTTGCTTTTTGACACAGGAACTGTGAGATCACAGGATAAAATAGCATTGTATTTACCTGTTACACAAAAAGGGATTGTGTGTTTTTTCAAGAATGATACTCTCCAGGTGGGCTGGAGTAACTGTAACATAACAATATCTTATAAATGTTATATTAAGATTAAAAGTGGGGGTACTGTTTGCAATACTAACTATGATTCATATTTGACCTCAATGAAAACAACATTGAATGAAGTACAAAGAAATCCTGTTTTGATTAAACAATTGTCAATCATAGATAAGAAAATGTTTCATGCAGGGTTGGTGTGTATTAGCACTAAAGTTGAAAAGTGTTATTTTGTGTGTGGGAAAAAGGCATACAAATGGCTACCTGAGAATTGGTCCAGCAGTTGTTTTTTTGGGCTACCTGGTTCCGGCCATACGACACACTGCGGAATTACCTCTGGGTAAATTACAGAACGTGAGAGATGTTTCCAAGAAAACCAAAGATCCAATCAAGAAACCTGTGAATCCAGTAGGGCGAGTTAAAGCAGGTTGGAAAGACCATAATTCCATGTAGGACAAAGACAAATTGACTCATATGGGCTAGAGTGACAGTGTTATATCTTGGGCAGGTATACTCCCAGCGTATGGTGCAGTCAAATCGATTTGGGAGCTGAGAAAACTGTCGAAACATCTTGAAGTAATGAGTAATGCAACTTTTTCTGCTCTTGAATTAGTGACTGATGAACTGAATGCCATGAGAACTGTTGTGTTGCAAAATCGGATGGCTCTTGACTTCACCCTAGCAGCAAGAGGTGGTACGTGTGAGCTTATCAAAGAAGAATGCTGTGCGTACATACCAGATAATAGACATGAAATTAATAACCATCTGGAGGTGATTCAGCAAGTGTCGGCCATGACCAAACCAGGCCCAAACCTTCTGACGGATATTTTCCAGAATCTGTTTGGGGGGGGTTCCATCCTAATGAATATTCTGATTGCCATTTGTGTGGGTTTACTCCAATTAGGAGCATGTGTTTGCTGTGGAATCCCCTGCATGAAAAGATTAATTAAAGATTTTATAGATATGTCTGTCTCTGAAACCTTGTATCAAGACATTGAACTTGAGGAATTGGTTCCAAATGAAATTCTCCTTGAAGTCTAAACTGAATGACTCTCTTAACTGCAAGTCCCAAGTGGAAGAGGTTAGGAGAAGAAATAAAAATCATTTAAACTTCTGAGAATAGAATAAAAAGTATTAACAGGGGGGAAAATGTTAGAAAAATATGTATTAATGTATATGTTTAGTGCTTATTAAGAAATAAGAAAGATATAATTCATTTTATTCTATTAATGTTATGACAAGAAAAATGAATTCATATGAAACTGCAAGAAGCTTTTGGAAACTGCAGTGTGCCTTTTTGCAAGTTGGCCTCTGACCCCAGCAGCTGCTAGATCAGCAAGAATTAATGTTTATGCTTCTCACAAGTGATTATCTGCTGGGTCAGGAAATTAAATGTGTGAAATAATGAGAATCTTCTGCTCTTTTCCGCCTGAGCAATCGACCTTGTATATGTTACTAGATAACGCACTGATTGCAAGGAGGAAGTGATAACATGTAACAAGGAAAGTGTATCGAGAACTGTATCTACTATTATGTTCAAATTAATTTAGAACCTTGAGTGGAAACTTTTGTAAAAGGGTATTGTAACTAACCAGGTGGCTAGCAAGGCCACGTTGTTTACTAGAAAAGTTTTTAAGCAAAATGTAGTATCAGCATTTTAGATGAATAGAATATTGTAAGCTAAAGTGATGTAAAACCCCTTGTGACTGACTACGACAGCCTGGTGGGTTAATACTAGTAAGAAATACTATAAAAGTTGTGTTCTTCCTGTTTCATTCAGACAAAATTCTGTACTTGTACGTTTTTTTGCCTCCTGGTGTACACTAGTAAAGAACCTGAACCTGAACCTCCTGTGTATTGATCTTTTTATTACAGTATTTTTTCATTTAACATTCAGTCTTTCGAGATTATGAAGTGAATCCATATATATATATATATATATATATATATATATATATATATATATATATATATATATATAGATAGGTCTACTTCATAACATTGAAATTTCATAACGTTGAATTTCATAACAATGAGAATATAACATCAAAAATTCAAAACACTGAAAACCCAAAACATTGAAAACTCAGAACATTGAAAGTGTGCTTCATAACATTGAAAACTGGGTCTATATTAAATCATCGAATGCTTAGAAAAGCAAACTATGATTTATCGAGCCCATGTAAGCGAAAGCTTACAAACTTGAACGCTTAGAACAGCGATTTTTTCCAAGGGAAAAAAATCGCTGTTCAAAAAAAAAAAAAAAAAAAAAAAGAATAGAAAAGGGAAAAAAAACACTCAAAACATAACATAAAGGTGGGGTTGTGCCCCCACACCCCACTACTTAAATATACCAACTCTGAGATCGCACTACAGTGACAAAAACGGCAAAGTAATGGACACGGCCAAGCAATTTCTTTCCCAGAGAAAGAATTTGCATATATGCCGTTTCATCATTTTGCCTTTTTGTCTTTTCAAGTTCGACCAAGACGTATTTGAAAGAATGCATAGTCGGTCCTCTAATAGGACCCCTTGAAAACTACATTGCACAAGTAAATAAGATCCTCCACCTACAACACCACCTAACTAACAAACGCACTTTCTGCTATGTTTCTGCTGAACCCCCCACACCACCCCATAAATTAAATATACCAACTCCAAGATTGCACTACAGAGTGAGGTTAGGAAATTAACTTTTTTTCACTGCAGTGCGATCTTGGAGTTGGTATACTTAATTTACAGGGTGGGGTGGGGGACAGAACCCCTCACATGGGGGTGCAGGGGGGCTTGCCTCCCTGCAGAAACGTAGTAGAAAGTGTGTTAGTTAGGTGTTGTTATAGGTGGAGAGGATATTATTTACATATGTATTGTAGTTTTCTATGTATGAAGCACACTTTCAATGTTCTGAGTTTTCAGTGTTTTGGGATTTAGATGTTTTGTCTCAGTGTTATGAAATTCAACATTATGAAATATCAATGTTATGAAGTAGACTCATATATATATATATATATATATATATATATATATATATATATATATGTGTGTGTGTGTGTGTGTGTCCCCTTCACATGGTCGACTTTTCAGAAAGTCGACTATGATATGGCCCAGACCATATGATTGACTTTCGAAAAGCTGACCATGGGGAACCACTATCTCCATACAGTGTGGAATGGGAAAATTTCCTCTTGCCCACTGTAGTGCGATCTCGGAGTTGGTATATTTAAGTTACAGGGGGGGCGGAGCCCCCCATGGGGGGTGCAGGGTGGCTTGCCCCCTACTAACAGTTGAAAGGTAAGTGGTGTGTGTTATGTGTTTATTTTACATGGTCGGCTTTTCGAAAGTCGATCATATGGTCTTGGCCATATGAAAGTCGACTTTCTGAAGAGTCGACCATGTAAAGTAGACCCATATATATATATATATATATATATATATATATATATATATATATATATATATATATATATATATATATATTTATATATGTGTGTGTGTACTTTGCCTACAGTGATCTTAACTTGTGATCTGATGACCAACAGGGAACACTTAGAAAGTCTTCATCTTTTAGGCAGTGGGCATGAAAATTTCCCAGGTCTATATTACATGATCGAAGCTTTAGTTAGTCAAGTAACTAAAGCTCTAACACTAAATGTCGAAAACAAAAAAATGCGAATGGCAGTTTCCACACAGGGAAACAATTTATTTGGCCATTATGCAGATTTTGCCCTTTCTACAATGTGGAGCGATCTCGGAGTTGGTATCTCTCTCTCTCTCTCTCTCTCTCTCTCTCTCTCTCTCTCTCTCTCTCTCTCTCTCTCTCCTCTTCTCTTCTCTTCTCTCTCTTACTCTCTCTCGGTTAACACAACTGATTAAGGCTATGAGATGTTAACAAGTTGCTTCAAGTAGTCCAAGGTTTGAATCCCTCAGTCTCCATTGCCTACTGTGTGACTTTGAGCAAGGCACATAAGCAGACAGCAGTTCTAGGTTAAGTATCAGTTGTTTGATCACTCAGTGAATCAGAAGTAGTTGATAGACACTACTGACACAAAGCAAGGGACATAGGCAAAAGAGGAATCTCCTGAAGGGGCACTGGTTATTGATTCAATAACTAAAGTCTCACTTAGAGAATACTGGTTTAGTGATCACTAAATGCAAGAATTTTACAATGAGTCTTGTTTGGGGGAGAGCCAAACTGCAAGTACAGCTAAAAAGGAACAAGAAAAATATGAGGATGGGTTTACCTGCTATCCCTGGTGGAAGGATATCTCAGTGTGAGTGGAAGGGACTGTGATCACAGGGTTTACCTGCTATCCCTGGTGGAAGGATATCTCAGTGTGAGTAGAAGGGACTGTGATCATAGGGTTTATCTGCTATCCTTGGTGGAAAGATATCTCAGTGTGAGTGGAAGGGACTGTAATCACAGGGTTTACCTGCTATCCCTGGTGGAAGGATATCTCAGTGTGAGTGGAAGGGACTGAGATCACAGGGTTTACCTGCTATCCCTGGTGGAAGGATAACTCAGTGTGAGTGGAAGGAACTGTGCTCACAGGGTTTACCTGCTATCCCTGGTGGAAGGATACCTCAGTGTGAGTGGAAAGGACTGTGATCATAATGTGGATACTTGAGACTAAAAAAGTTTGATGTTAAAATGACACCCAAGTTAAGTACCCAACTGTCTAGTCATTCCAAATGTCTCTTCAGAGTAACATCTCCCACCTCAACATAAAGCAAAATGTTCATTAACTCATACAGTATTAGAAAGGAAGGTACACAAGAGGAAATTATTCCAACATCCTTGACTAATCTGTATGATCTCAGGGAAGAAACCCTGGGACAAAAGAGCTGCATAAAGATTTGAGTGACTGTAATGTGGGCCTCATCCTAGGCTCCTTGACTATGGCCTGCTCCTCCAAAGAAGAAATGTTTATAAAGATACCTTTTCTACAGCTAGTAGCAGTATCAGTGGAGCTGAAGCAGAAGATCCTAGTAAGATATTATGGTTTCTGAAAAACAGAATATCCTATGCAAGAGGACCGTAGTCCAATAAGATCAGCCAAAATGAAACACCCACCCCTGGGACACAAATGAACAGCTTCATGCCTCTGTCAGTCATTTACATAAAAAATAATGAATATGAGTGAACAAAGTAAGTACAGCCTTAAGCACAACAACGTTTCTTCAGTGGAAAAGGGCATAAGAGATTGATGTTTTGATATTATGTCTAAGGACAGCTGATGCAAGGGTGTGACAGTCACTTTAACAAACCAGTATTATAGAAACCAGGATGGCAACAAGGGCAAATGTAAGTTGGTCTGTCATGTTTTTTTTCCATAAACCCCTTAATAAACCCAACCCTAATCTATCCTCACAAAATAACATCTCTAATTATGTGGAATCTGTGGACTACTTAAACTCTACCAATAAATTCTCACTGAAACCTGTAGCTACCAGCTACATAAAATCACTGGTCTTCAAATTAAAACCTTGCTCCTCCTCCATTGACAACATCCCCTCTCAGTTTCTTCAAATACCTGCTAATCCTCTTACCCTTCCTGTCTCTGTCTTAATCGTTCTATCTCAGAGGCTAAAGTGCCAACCATATGGAAACAATTCGACACCCTACCCATACACAAAAGAGGTAAACCCACAGACATCACTAATCTCAGACCTATTGCTATCCTTTCCCCTTTCTCTAAGATCCTCGAAAAATGCATCCATAAACAAGTCGTGCACTACCTAATTCAAGAAAATCTGATTACACCAACTCAACATCCTTTTAGACCCAAACATAGCACTACAACAGCTCTACTATCCTTCTTAAATACTATTTCCCTTGCTAGAGATAACAACAAACTTATCTCCTGCCTATTCTTAGACCTCTCAAAGGCATTTGACACCATGTCCCATCCTCTACTACTCCAAAAACAAACCACTTTTAACGTCTCCTCAGAAACTATAGCACGATTCGCCAGCTACCTCACTGACCGATTCCAAGCCGTAAAATGGCTTTCTGCTCACTCTTCTCTTCTTCCAGTTAAGACGGGTGTCCCTCAAGGTTCCATTCTGGGGCCACTACTTTTTAATATCTTTACCAATACTCTTTACTCCTTCTGCCCCCTCTCATCATTAGTACAATATGCTGATGACTCTACTGTCATCTTTATTGCAGACTCCCCTTCTGAGCTCATCTCCACCACACAGTCCACCTTCAACTCCGTTGAACACTGGCTCTCTCAAAACCAGCTAATACTCAACCCTAAAAAAACTAAATTACTACTTTTTCTACCAAAAATCATCAAACATATGAAATCCTCCTTCTCAATACAGTCTTTATATAGTACCTTAATCATGGTAGAGTCAAACACAAAATTACTAGGAGTTATTATTGATGATCAGCTCAAATTTGACTTGCAAGTCAACAGCGGTATCTGCAAAACTCATCAGAAACTTGGCTTCCTATACCGCAATAAAAAATTTCTCTCTAGAGAAGCCAGGATAACTCTTTGCCATGCCTACCTATTACCTACTCTACTGCATAGCTCTCAGATTTTCACAAACCTCAACTCAAATCTCCTCACCAAACTTGAATCTACCTATAACAACATAGCTAGATTTGCTACCCAACAAACCTATAGGTCCCACCACTGCCTCTCTCTAAAACTGCTAAACTGGCTTGAACTACCACATTAGCTCCTTCTCACTCAGCTCCAGGTTATTCATAGCATCCTCTATCAACCTTCCTACTGCTCCACTCTCTCTTCTCTACTCTCCCATTATCTTCCAGCTAGACCTCTCAGAAGTACAACCCAAGACCTTCTATCAACTCACAAACCTAAAACTAAATTTGGATGTAACCTCTACAGCTATAACCCTACCAAAGCTTGGAACTCCTACCCACTTGAAATTCGGTCATATAAGCAACTGAATATATTTAAATCTGCTACCAAAGAATACCTACAAAGTTAATTGGCCTGTCACTGTATTTGTCCTCCTTAGGCAAAGTTTAACCATAAATTCTTCCAGATCTCGCTAACAAAAATAATAATAACAAAATTCAAAGTTTTTCTTTTTTCTTTTGAAGAATTTAGTCTACTGTTCTGTTTGTAAGCTGTATTTAATCTGACATTGTATTCTTTTCAAACGTTTTGTATTGTATTTTTATTTCTTTTTCTTGTTACTACTGCTTATTATGTAAAATCACTATGTAAATGTCTCTAGTATATTTAGTTGGAGGTTTTCTCCCCGGGCCTCTGCTGAAAAAGGACTACTAAGCTCAATCAGACTAACCTGGTCAACAAATGTAAAATAAATAAAAATAAAAAATAAAATAAGCAGTCATGTTTCCATGTTTGTTTTAAATGCATTACAAAATGCTGAAGACTTTCTAAATGAACCAGAAAGTAATCTAAGCAGCACTGAGAATGAAATATAAACACACTAATTTTGAATTGGAATAAATCGTGCAAGAGAAGTTATATAAGGACATGGTGACACCAATATAAGAGTAGGTTACAGAGTTTTATTGGTGCTATCTCAGAAGGCTGTCGGTTTTATTAATACCGGACAGTTCAGAAACCCTCTACAAACTTCTGTTACATTTCAGTGTCACTGTAATATGAAATGGTTAGGTTCTGTGACTTTCATCTATCATTCTGCAGATGAAATGTTAACCCAAAATCCTGTATGTCTGTTCTGACAGTAACACTGGTAAATACTGAAATTTCCACCAGACTTGTTCAAAACACAGTTAGATATCTGAAAATGAATGGGGGAATTTTTCACTTATCCTAAATGAGGGCCATCTATTTGCTATGTTTACCAGCTTGGGTAATCATTGAAGAAAAGCCCTAGAAGTTGTAGCTAAATAATGCATATGCTACTATAACTACATAAAATGAAAGGTTTGTACATTGAAAAACATTTTTTGTTAAAATGTAAGATAGCAGTGAGAATTTCATTAGTAATCTAAATGAAACACTTACTTTCTTCCTCAGGTCTGGCTTTGAGACAATAATAACATTTGGTGGGTCCCCAACTGCTGTGGCAGCGCCTCCTATGTTAGTGAAAATTACTTCCGCTATTAGAACATGTCGGGGATCGAGGTTAAGCGCCTCACATAACCTGACATGAGGAGAGTGAACACAGATTAGCCATTAAAGCCTTAATCAGACTGTCTAAAACATTTTACACAACTGCTAAATGGGCATGCATACCTCTAAGGCACATAAACACATGCAAGAAAAATATGTAAATAAGCATTAGCAACTGTCAGCAAGAGAAGAAAATACTGTCAATATTTCTCCTTGAAGAGATAAATTAGGCTACAGTGTTAAACAAGGCATATCCTAATATGTGGCTTCAAGCAAATCATCACATTTAAGTACCATGCATCTTCATTAGGCATGCTAGGACAGCATGCAGGCTATCATCATATTACTGTTCTGTGGATTTATGCCGCTTGTCATCATGTAATAGTCTAAGAACAAATGGCAGCACATGCACTGTAACAACAAAGTCTGTTACTGAAGTGCACATTGTGTTATCTTTTGTTTTCCTACACGCTGTGATAACAATCAAATATGCATGAATAATGACATATCAAAATGCGGATTTAAATACCATGGCTCAGATTTCTATATTGAGTACATTATCAGTATGACAGGATGTCATCTTTTGAAAAATATGCTATAAATACAATATGTTATAAATGTGTCATACTACATTAAAAAACAAAGCCTGTTTCAGGAAGTATTTGTCATCTGCAAATCAAGTATTCTGTTGCACAAATACAGCAAATATGTTAAGATGCTAGTCTGCTGGCAATGAGGCAGGGAACATTGACCTGATTCTTACAAATATGGCCGCCTCTTGCGCTGCTTCTCTGGTATATTCTTTCACAGTGAAGTCAGATCACAAGCTTGTGACTTTACCCTTTAAAATCTCAAAATCTCTTTCAGCAAACCCATCTGAATTTAAAGACTATAAACCTGTCAAACTATATCTAATCTATGCTAACATATCAAAATTCATTTATGACTGCATCTCCCCTGACCTTAATACACTAAGGAATTCTGCATACATTTCAAGGATAATAACAAAAACATTACAAAAAAAATGAGCAGTAACAAGTCCACTGAAAAAAAAAAACATAAACTGAGGCTGACCTCTGAAGTCAAAACAAATTATAAATCCTTCTTTACCTATGTTCACATAGATAAGTACCAGGCAATCAGTCCATAGACCATTTCAAGCCTATGCAAAAAAAACTTTGTTTAGAACTTCCCTCTAGCCTCAAGGACGTCCAAACAATATAGATCAGGAGAGAATATGAGGCTGCACATTCAGTTATGTGCATTTACCTTGAAGGTGGCAAGGGTGCTACTCTGATGTGTAGTGGAAGTTTGTTTCAAAGGTGAGAGATACATTGGGATATGACTCTATCATGCCAAAGTGTCTTATTTATCTACTGATAACCAAAGTATTTGATGCACCATTAGTTCTGTGAATACAATATCAAATAAGGTTGCATCTTTCATGGCACAAAAGACTAGACGTAGATCTCCAAGGAGTCTATAAGAGACTGAGTACAGAGTAAGGACTGCCAGCCATTCTTGATAATTAAGATTTTTGAGGCCACAGATCTTTTTCATTATTAATATCTGAGGTCTCTCAAGTTGTATCACATATTTAGATAAATACATGCCAAAAGGTGCATTACATTTACTAATGGGTCTTATAAGATATGAGTAAAGGGGCATTAAGATTTCTTTGAATCTAGTGGAAATGCCTTTGGAAAATAGATGGGCAAGATCAAAAGGCTTTCTAAACTACTGTGGAGACATGAGTACCCCAAAACCTTACAACAGTGTTTGATTAGAGGGGGGGTGCATCTTCTATACAATAAGTGAAATTGTTCTGGTTACCAAAATGAACTACAGTAGCTATTTTTACAGATTTGCTATTATTTGTGTGAATGACAATCTGTCAGCATGTATCCTGCTGAAAATCAGATTGCCATTCACAAAATGTGAAGTGTATGAGATATGAAAACTAGAACCATGTAGTTGCAACAATTAATATATCACACTGAAAAAAACACTGTGGAACCAGGAACCAGCCGCTCGAACCGTGATAATAAATAAAAAACTTTTTTTATTTTAAAACAATATAAAAGGTTAAGCGCTTTCATCTAAGATACTAGACTTCATCAGAACACATAAAACACAATACTGGCAATTTAAATAAGATATTCCAACCAATGGCATTCACATTTTTGCATTCAGACAACCCCCTATTACATCATTTCCTCCTATTAAAAAAGGTAAATGCTCAAGCCTTCACATAAATCACATCTTGGCTTCTATTATTGGTTTAATAGAAATATTCTCGTTTATACCTGGTGCAGTAGTGGCATTTAATAAAATCTGCCATCTCACTTCCTTCTCATTTAACAAAGCCTTTAGGTTCCCCCCCTCTATGATGTGGGAGTAATACTTCCAGTATACCAAACTTAAACATGTTACAATCAGAGTTGTCTCTAGTATGCCTATATAAGGCATTATTAACATCCTCTTTTTTGATGGCATATAAATGATCATATATCCTGTCCTTCAGACATCGTCCAGTTTTGCCCACATAGAATCCAGGACAATTTATGCACAAAGCAAGGTATATAACATTCCTAGTTTGACCATTGCTCTTGGCAAAAGTTATTATAGTTTGACTCCTATTACCTATATGCTTTATGGATTCTTCTAATATGGAAGAGCATTGATTACATCTGCCACATTTACTAGTGCCAGATTTCTGAGGTCTGATATGCATGTGACCTTTGTATAACTTGTTTTTCATATTACATCCTATTTTATGAACAAATTTAGGATGTTCCCCCACCACTTCAAATAATTTTGGATCACATTTTAGAATATTCCAGTTGTTACTAATAATATTCTTTACGTCTACCGTGTTTTTCCCATAGGGTAGGACACACTCTTTATCATATTCATTAGTTTTTGTCTCTCTCCCCTTATCCATACCAATACTGGCCTCAACTCCCAAAAGTGGCTTATATTTTTCCCCCATTCACTACTTACATATGGTACAACATCATCAACCACTGAACTGGGGTAACCACGTTCCTTAAATAATGTTCCTATATACAATAATTCCCCCAGCATTTCATTATATTCTGAAGTCATCCGGGCTGCTCTTATGCATCGCCCTTCTACTATATTTTTCTTTTGAATGTTAGGATGACAGCTGTTATATTCCAAATAGGAATTACTAAAAGTTTCTTTTCTAAAGATTCTAGATTTAAAGCCAGTACTGGTATGAGAAATATATGTAACCAAATAGAAAATACCTTTATTATTAACATGATAAGTAAATTTGAGAAAGGAGCTAGATGTATGCAGATATCCTACAAAATCTTCCACCATGCATTCACTACCATCCCATAAAATAAACACTTCGTCTAAAAGTCTAATATAACATTTGATATATTTCATCCAATTGCTTTTTAATATTAGTTGCTCTTCCCAATCCAAAAGAACTAGGTTGGCGTACATTGGGGCACTTGCTGCTCCCATCGCCAACCTTTTGTTTTGCCTGTAATATTCCCCCTCGAAATATATAAAGTTATAGTCAAGTACAATGCTCATGAATTCACTAATGAGTAAAGTTCTATCCCAATCCAAGTTGGCAAATTTCCTGATACTATTAATAAACCTATCCATCCCTTCATCCCTTGGGATGCATGTAAATAGGTTGACCACATCTATGGTAACAAAAATTAAATTCTGCTTCCATAGGTTAGCTGTTAACCTACTTAGAAAGTCCCATGAATCCTTGACTATGTGCTTAGTCTTAACATAAATAGGTTTTAGCCAAATATCTACTACCTTCCCGAAGGGGAAAGTCTTGGATTTGCTTCCTGAAATAATAGGCCTATATGGTGGATTCAATATATTCTTATGGATTTTGGGAATACCCATAATAGTGGCCAATAATGGATGATCTACCTTCAAGAAATTATATAAATCCATCTCTATTCTATTGTCTAATAAATATTCTTCTAATAGTGAATCTATGAGTTGATAGGCGATGTGTATCTCATTGATGGATGATATCTCATAAATATCAGAGTCCTGTAGGATGGTGTGAATAGCATTTAAGTAGTCATTATTGTCAACCAATACTACCCCTCCCCCTTTATCTGGTTGCAAAATTCTAATATTGTTATCTTCGCTCAATTCATTTAACAAATCATTTTCCTTTTTACTAAGATTATATTTTATTTTCTATTGTTTACTATAATCTGATAATTTATATAGTTCATCAACAACCACTCTCTCAAAACTTGCCAATAAAGGGTTAAGAGAGGCAGTAAATGAGCTTCTTTTTTTCAACTGTAGTTCGCATTTCTTCTTGCCTACTTCTTTAAAATATACACCTAAATTCAATTTACGTAAAAATAATTTAAATTCAATAATATTATCCACCACATTGAATTTTTTATTAGGTACAAATTTAATCCCCTTACTAAACAATGCAAAATGTTCTTCTTGCAACGTAAGTGTGGTATAATTATATATAAAAAAATTCCCTTTGCCATATTTGATTTCATCATATTTAACTATCTCTGTAGTCTCTTTATTTTTCACCTTTTCACTCTGTTTTCTCTGTAGTGGTGAAATTGGGGGTTCCTTTAGGGCCCCCTTCCCCTTCCCAAATTCTCCCATTCTGTTTCTTCCTCCAAAAAAGACTGCAATTCCTCATACCGTGGTTTGTATGACCTCTCAGCTTCTTGGGAGTATCTATTGTTACCCTCCTGCTTTCTCTTCTCTTTATATGTCTTTTACCAATTATAAACTCTTCCCTCCTTATACTGTGTTAGATCCCTCTGTAATTTACCACACTTCCTATGGAAAGTTTTTTGGTTATTGCTTTTGGCATAAAAAAACTGTTTATTATATAGTTGTTGCCATTGATCAAACAATAAATCTTGTGTAATACATTCATTAAAGGTTTCAACCTCTTTGACAAGTTTACATAATTTGCTGTCATTACTTTTAATCAAAAATTTCATAACGGTAATACCAAAACTATCAAACATGACATTACATTCATTCATCAGTTCATCAGTCATGTCTATACCTAGGGGCTTCTTGAAAAATCTAAGCCCCATAGGTACGATATTTAAAGCAATGCAATGATGTAAATATGCATTGTCCAGCTGTATCACTTTAATAACATTTCATTTTTTACCAAAATCAAAAAGCTTCTGTTTTAATGTCCCATCAATTGTATCTTTTGTATTAAAATTGCCAGTTTTGTTGTCGTTATTAAAGTCCAGCACAGTAGATAGAAAGTTGTCAAGCTGACCAAAGTTATCATTTATATTAAAAGTTTTCTGCCTATCAGGTGAGCAAGTAGAAGCTCTATTTGATGCAGTACCTTGGCTGCCAGCAGTAGCGACAACAGAGTAAGTACTTTTTGGCACAGTTCTCTTCGGTAGAGCTCCCAAGCTATGTACCTCGTCCTCCGTATTGTTGCCCTCACCTTCGCGACTGTTGGATATTGGCTGTAATTGACCCACAACTATACCATAAGAGGATCCGGGTATGCTAATAGGAGTATTAGATAAATCCTCATGTTCACCATGACCCTGTAAGGCACCAGCACTTCCAGGTGGATGACGAAAATTCGTAGAACGTGCAGAATCGCAGTTGTGGCTCCTAATAGGGTGACTGAATAAATCAATCAATCTGGTTACTTCCCCCTTCAATATGACCATCTCAGATTGTATTTTCTGAATTTCATCTCTCCTTATCGGGGAGAAAAGTGAAGGCAGTTCGTCCAGCGAGTTCATGGCAAAAAACGACCAAAATATGAAAACTAGAACCACGTAGTTGCAACAATTAATATATCACACTGAAAAAAACACCAAGAACCAGCCACTCGAACCGTGATAATAAATAAAAAGCTTTTATTATTTTAAAACAATATAAAAGGTTAAGCACTTATAATAAAATATAAGCCACTTTTGGGAGTTGAGGCCAGTATTGGTATGGATAAGGGGAGAGAGACAAAAACTAATGAGTATGATAAAGCGTGTGTCCTACCCTATGGGAAAAACACGGTAGACGTAAAGAATATTATTAGTAACAACTGGAGTATTCTAAAATGTGATCCAAAATTATTTGAAGTGGTGGGGGAACATCCTAAATGTGTTCATAAAATAGGATGTAATATGAAAAACAAGTTATACAAAGGTCACATGCATATCAGACCTCAGAAATCTGGCACTAGTAAATGTGGCAGATGTAATCAATGCTCTTCCATATTAGAAGAATCCATAAAGCATGTAGGTAATAGGAGTCAAACTATAATAACTTTTGCCAAGGGCAATTGTCAAACTAGGAATGTTATATACCTTGCTTTGTGCACAAATTGTCCTGGATTCTATGTGGGCAAAACTGAACGACGTCTGAAGGACAGGATATATGATCATTTATATGTCATCAAAAAAGAGGATGTTAATAATGCCTTATATAGGCATACTAGAGACAATTCTGATTGTAACATGTTTAAGTTTGGTATACTGGAAGTGTTACTCCCACATCATAGAGGGGAGAACCTAAAGGCTTTATTAAATGAGAAGGAAGTGAGATGGCAGATTTTATTAAATGCCACTACTGTACCAGGTATAAACGAGAATATTTCTATTAAACTTTTTAATAGGAGGAAATGATGTAATAGGGGGTTGTCTGAATGCAAAAATGTGAATGCCATTGGTTGGAATATCTTATTTAAATTGCCAGTATTGTGTTTTATGTGTTCTGATGAAGTCTAGTATCTTAGATGAAAGCGCTTAACCTTTTATATTGTCTTAAAATAAAAAAAGTTTTTTATTTATTATCACGGTTCGAGCGGCTGGTTCCTGGTTCCACAGTGTTTTTTTTCAGTGTGATATATTAATTGTTGCAACTACATGGTTCTAGTTTTCATATCTCATACACTTCACATTTTGTGAATGGCAATCTGATTTTCAGCAGGATACATGCTGACAGATTGTCGTTCACACAAATAATAGCAAATCTGTAAAAATAGCTCGCGTAGTTCATTTTGGTAACTAAAACAATTTCACTTATTGTATAGAAGATGCACCCCCCTCCAATCAAACACTGTTGTAAGGTTTTGGGGTACTCATGTCTCCACAGTAGTTTAGAAAGCCTTTTTATCTTGCCCATCTATTTTCCAAAGGCATTTCCACTAGATTCAAAGAAATCTTAATGCCCCTTTACTCATATCTTATAAGACCCATTAGTAAATGTAATGTACCTTTTGGCATGTATTTATCTAAATATCTAACACAACTTGAGACCTCATATATTAATAATGAAAAAGATCAGTGGCCTCAAAAATCTTAATTATCAAGAATGGCTGGCAGTCCTTACTCTGTACTCAGTCTCTTATAGACTCCTTGGTGGCTGGGAATGTGGAACCTGTGGAATAGCTATAACTGTGGATGGAGTAAAATTTGCACTATTTTTTTAGCCAGGATGTTAACTGTTTCTTTGAGTTAGAGAGTATATTAGTATCATGGACTAATTCCAAACACTGTTTAGTTCTTAACTTCCTCTCATAGTTAATGAAGGATTTGCAGTTATTCTTTGTTTTAGTGGCTATTTTAAGTTCATATTTAACTTTGAGCTTTCTAAATGTTCCTATAAGCTCTGTGTTAGTTTGCTTAAGTGTGCTCTTAATGTAGGTAGAATAAGACCCCTTATAAGCATTAATCAGTTTCTTTCTCTTGTTATATATTTATATGGGTATTCCACCATATGAGTTTGTTTTTAAACTTCTTGTTATATTTTTTTGTGGATAGGTACTGCCTTATCAATACAACTACTTAAGTGGGAGTAGAAGTCAGAGACATGGGCAGCATCTTTAGCAATGGGATCCTTCAGAGGAAGATTACAGCAGAATATATTCAAGTCATCAAGTAACTGAAGAAGGTTTGCTTTTTATACAATCCCTCAATACAAAGTTATTTACAGGAGAAGTACCACCAATTTTAAAGGAAAACTCCATTGAATTATGGTCTTATTTAACAAGACATGATGATACACATGGGGCAGTGCAAGAAGTGGCCATATTTGTGAAGACTAGATCAAGGCTATTGGGACCCCTAGTGCAAAGGTTAACTATTTCTAAAAGAGAGTCAGCATTTATAATATCAGTTAAGTGCTGGGCATGCTGACCATTGACAGTGTAGTTCAGCCAGTTTAATGATGGATAGTTGAAGTCTCCCAATAGAATGGTCTTGGGTTTAATGGGAATTTCATCTAATCAGTTTAGATAGCTATTATTCTCAGGAGGGGCATACAGGGTGTTATATAGCTAGCTATGAAATGGTAATTAGTCTTGTTACGGCGATTTGGACTTCAAGGGGGTTCACATGTGGTGTTAAAAGGAATCTGTCGTGAGATGATGATATCCTTGACAAATACTGATACTTCCCCACAATTACCAGGGGGTCTGAAGATGTGATAGGCATTATACCACGGAACAGAGGGAGTTCTTTTTATTGTTCTAAAACTGTATTTCTGTAACTATACATATATGAATGTCCTCAAGTTGCAGGACGGCCTCAAGTTTGGGCATGCTTTTTTTTTCTTAAGACTCCTGGCATCCAGTAGAGCCACATGAATGTGTTCCACATTAGAATTTACTAGGTTGGAATGGACATCAGATGTGCTCTGCTTTAAACAGGCACTAGTAAGATAGATGGAGTCCATCCTTGGCAAAGCAGACGAAGACTTGTCAGCCATCTCATCCCAAACTGACAGACACACTGCATCCCTCTAAAATAACACCAACTACTTAGTTATTAAAGCCAATCATTTCTCTTTGAATCTCAGCATCATTCTGGATGATGGCAAAATACCTCTCAAGACCAGTGTCTTTCCTGCCTCAGATGCATATATAGCAACCTCAGTCATACCCTGTCGCATGTCCCTCTGTGTAGAGTGCCGAAGGTCATTCACCCCCAAGTTGACCACTATCAGGTTATAATCATATTTGTCAGGATGAAGGGGTCTAACAGCCTTTGCTACATCCTAGATCCTGACCAGAAAGACAGCTAGCTATCACCCTATTTTCATCCAGCCAGGGGAGCATGGTGTCCATATGTCTTACAATAGAGTCCCCTATTATTAAAACATTACCATGGCTTTATGTAGTGTCAGTGGGCCATAAGTGCTCGGAGTCTACACCAGTATGACTCTTAGATGTATGTTTCTTAAGTTTAGGTGTAAAGGGTGATGGTGGGTGTGTTGCTGTGTGGACTAATGGCTGAGGTTTCTTAGTGTTTAGCCTGTGAAGCAGTGTTCTCTTAACAACCTCAGCATAAGCTGACTTAGTGGAAGTCCTTTGTGCTGTATGTATATATGTGCTGTGCAAACAGATGCATTCTGAGGTGACAACAGAGCCTCCAAGTTCAGTAAATACTTACACCTCTCACATAGTGAATTACTGTGAGGTAACAATAAAGAGTTTTCAGTAAGCATGAGGCATTTAGTACACTGCTTCAAAATACCTAATGCTATCAGGCTGGCTACAGGCAGGGAAGCAGCTGACTGAGATTCCATACTGTCCAGCACAGAAGAAGGGGTATAGAAGAGATTAAGCAGAGGATAACTGACTGGGTCAGAAAAAAGGTGATGTTAGAAAACTGAACAAAAAAAAGTTTTGTTAAAAACTAAAAAAAAAAATCATGTTAGAAGACTAAAAAATAGCAACCCACATTGCTTAGAATGTATTCTTAATAGTGCCTCCTATTCTGACAGGACAGACATTGTCAATATCACTGCAAACAAATTTAGTGCCAACTTCACCCCTGAAACTTCTTTTTAAAACCCTGAAATATTCAAATCCCTTACTCCTATAAAAGATCATTTACTGAAATGCTAACCAAAACCAAAGAAACTTCCTTAATGGGACTTGATTATATACCTGGTTGTTAATTAATTGTGCTAAATGTGCCCTTGGGGATTACTGGTTTTGTCCCCAGTGAATGGCACATGGTAGTGACGATGCCTCTCCATAAGGGTCTTACAACCCACCCAGGTTATTAAAGATATGTCTGCCTTATATTTAGGCTATTCTATTAAAACTGAGTGATGACCAAACTTAATTCAAACTCTCCTTCCATCAGAATCACCACAGTGCTTACGTGGAGTCCTTTATATCTAAGTTCTATGTCCATGCAAATCGATATATAGATGTATCTGTCCCACTCATAAGTAAATACAGTGTCAAATTTAAGAATAACCCCCTGTGTTTGAACCCAAATGTAAAAAGGATATTTAATAAAAGAAAAAATAATTAAACTCAAGCATTAATTTAACTCTCAACTTGCTAAAAACACTCTTGCTAAGCTTAACAAGGAACTCTGGACCCTACTTAAATCAACCAAAGCAAATTATTAGGTTAAAATAGAGACCCAGGTGAAGGATATCTACAAAGCCTTCTTTAACGATGTTAGAAAGTTTAGAGACAAAGCAGAGCATGCAGAGAGCTAACAGTAAATGATACCATGTACTTGGATCTAGAGGACATAGCCAATGTACGAGAGGAAAACGTTATCCCAGACGTCACTCTCCTTCTTCCTTCTTATATCCCAGATCACATACCCACATCTCTATTGCCCCCTCAAATCTCCCAAGAACAAGTCTTCAAGACACTAAGCAAAGCCAAGAACACTACCTCTATGGTGCAGCATAGCATCCTGGGCTGCCTACTGGTCAGTCTGGAAGAGGACTTGTTAGAACCTCTACAATGGCTATTCAATATCATTCATCAAGCAGGTGCCATGCAAGATGAATGGAGGACAAAGGTGCAGCATCTGCTGGAGCTAGGTTATTATAGACCCATAAGCCTATCCAACCTCATCTGTAAGGCTATGGAAAGGATCATTATGGAATTAATAAATAAGGACATAGGCAACTTGCACGCTCTCAAACCAACGCAGTTCAGATTCATACAGATTCTGCCTCCTTAAGATGGACAACTTTTTTGGAAAGGTTACTGAAGCAATGGATGAGTGTAAATCAATATATATACCACAATATCTAGATCTCACAAAGGCATTAAACACTATCCCACTTGGAGGCATCATAGATAAATTCTTCTAGTTAAATGTAAATCCCTGTGTAACTCATTGGATGGCAAACTGACTCACAACTAAAACCCAGGAAATTAGGGTGGGCAGTTTTACCTCCTCTAGCTATTTCCCTTTCCCTTTTGCTAATGTTGCTACCACTGCCCTTTTGTTGCTACTTCCTTAAATGTTTCAAATATGTCTCTTTGGCCACATCCTCCGATATGAGCATGTAGTCATCTGCATATAACACAAAGTGAGATTTTAGTCTTCCTTTTCTTTAAACATTGTTGAATTGTTTCTGACTTCCACTGTCTGGTCGTCATTCACAAGTGTGAACAGACCTGGGAATTGTTGGCACCCGTCTGCTCCCACTGTATCCTCAGATACTCCCCCATTTATGAGTATTTCAGTTTCTGGGTCTTGGTATATCACCAGTATCGAACATACAAACTTTCTTCTATCTGTCTTTGCTGTAATGTCCTCCATACGAATTCCAGTCTCAACATATGCGAGGCTGTCTGGGGGTCAGACAGCACAGTTACACCTTTCCCTTCCTGCTTCTTTTCCTTCCTGTGTATCAATTCTATCATGTCCCAGCAGTTTCTTCTGCCTTCCTTCTTATGATGCCATTTTGTCCTGCTCGCATTACTTTTGGTAATACTTTATCCGTTGTTCCTGCCAATACCATTGGCAAAATCTTAATACCTTCATTAATCTGAGTTAATGCTATAATTTCCCATTTCACCCTCTAGGACCTTCCACATTTCTTGCCCTCAACATTTGCAGAACTCTACAAGTAATCCATCTGGCACCCTGTATTTTCTCTCCTTCAACATGTGCATGGCTCTCTTTATCTCATTCTTTGTCACCTCTGCATTCAGTTTGTCTTTTTTTTCATCCTCCAGTATATATCTGTCTAGCTTTCTTTCTTTCATTCTTTCTTTCTCTCTCTCTTTCTTTCTGGGGTTCTAAGGCAAAAAGCTGAACATTCTGGGAAAATCTGTACAGTTGAGAGGTATGAAAGGAATGTAAACATGCCAAAACATGCATGGACCTGCTTTCTGCTACTGCTTGCTGTCATCCAACTCTGTGTATCCTTTCTATTAGTGTTTCTTGATTTCCTGGTATCACAAATCACTTATGTAAAAGCTGCATTACAAATTGTTTCACTTCATGGTTGCTTATTCTCTATTGTTTTCCAGTTATCCTGATGTTATTCCTTCTTGAACGATTTTCAAGATCATCCATCTTTTCAGTCTGTCTTTTTATTATGTGTTTTAGTTGGGAGCGCTACAGAATCCTGAAAGCCCAGAATCCTGAAGACCAAAATCCTGAAACCAAAATCCTGAAAGTTCAAAATCCTGAAAACTCAAAATCCTGAAAACACACAGTATACCAACACTTATTATATTCCAGCACAAATACATACAGAAACAAATAAAACACAAACCATATTACTCTTCTCCAAGTATAACCAGGGGGACAAGCCCCCCTGCACCCTCCATGTCGGGGGCTGCCCCCCACACCCCCTGCTACTTAAATATATCAACTCTGAGATTGCACTTAGTGTACTAAAGTGCAATCTCGGAGTTGTTATATTTAAGTAGCAGGGGGTGTGGGGGTGCAGGAGGGCTTGCCCCCCTGCATATAGTTGAAGGGTAATATGTTTCTGTATGTACCTGTGCTGGAATATAGTAAGTTTTAGTATCCTGTATGTTTTCAGGATTTTGAATGTTCAAGATTTTGAGTTTTCAGGATTTTGGTTTCAGGATTTTGGTCTTCAGGATTTTGGGCTTTCAGGATTCTGTAGCACTTCTGTTTTAGTTACTATATTCTGAGCATCTGCTTCTGATTTAATTGATGCTTTATCTTCCTCCAGATCCTGCAGTCTGCAGGCTCTCTTGTAGCATTTCCAATTCGGTGTAGTGTTGTTCTATGGTTTGTTTCAAGGAACTCACACTTTGTCCTACTGAGATTACCTTTAAAAACAAAATGCACAGTTGTTATTCCTCATTTACAGCTTTAAAGGCAGCCATCTGTTCTGCCTTTTCTTCCTGCTCACTCATCTTTCCTTTTGGGTTGATTTTTCTCACTGGGAAGATAGTTTTTATCCAAATTTCTTCAAGCCCTATCCAGAGATTTGAGTTAGGCAGCCATCTTGGCTGGGCTCCATAGTGCCCTTTTGTTGCTAGGTATTTTGATGCAGTGTACTAACTGCCGTCATGATTACTGAAAATCCTTTATTGCTACCTTGCAAAGAATTATAAGTATTTAAGGAATTTGCCCATTCAATAAGTACCACACACATTTACTTCAATTACAAAGCACCTTCACTATTACCAGTTTACACTGAAGTTAAGAGAATGGTGACTAAGCCTTGCAGATAGGAGCTAAAAAAACTCAGTTATCAATTCACACTACAACACCTCCACTTTCACCCTGCACAGTCATTTCATATACTTTTAAGAGTCAGAAGGGTGCAGTCTCAAGCCCTTAAGGCACACTGAGACTGCATCCACCCATAGTAATATTTTAGTTAGTGACTTTATTGACAGAAATACTGATGCCATCTTCACCAGACAAAAATAAGAAGATGGTGACAGTTAGCTATGTCTCTCCAGAGTTAGGATCTAGAATGCAACAACGGCTTCTAGATATTCAGTTATGACAAATGTGATTTAAGAACTAGTATTGGCTGACATTTGGGGGAGAGGGAATGACCTTAGACAGTCTACCAAGGGGGATATGTTTGATCTTTCTATGCATGTGTCCATCACTTACAATGATGCTGAGATTCAAAGACAAGATAATTGGCTATGTAGATGATGTCAGCTTATGATAAGATGTCTGACAAGCGTTTCTGAGTTACATGTAACAACCTGAAGAACAGCAGCAAGAAGAAATCCACAACTAGCCGCAGCACAAACACGGGTTTAGTAAAAAAACTCTAGCGCCTCGGTAGCCACAGCACAAACACAGGTTTAATAAAAAAACTCTAGCGCAGCGGCTTCCAGTCTTCCAGGAGTAATACAAACACACAACTTTACACAGACTTTATATAACACCATTCATCAATTAATTACTCAGTTACATAATAATTGTTTCCAATGAATCTCTAAGTTTAAACCTACAGGTACCATAGTATTAAACTTTAAAACATAAACAGATTCTTTATAAAGAAGTTTGTCCTTAATGTCACATATTTCACCAATTTTCATAAAAACTTGTTCTAAAACAGAAGCTTTTAACAAAGAATAGTCAGCATTATGAACTGTTTTAAAGTGCGTTGCAATGTTACTTTCTACTTTACCATTCTTTATATCACTTATATGTTCCTGTATTCTTACTTTAAATTTTCTTTTACTTTCTCCTGTATAAAATAAATTACAAGGACATCTAAGAACATATATTAATTACCCCTTCACTATTACATGATAAACTACCACCTGGAGAAAACTTGATACCATTTATTTTCTTAAAATTTGTAAAAACACAGGAACATATAGAGCAACCACCACAACGGTGAGTACCCCTCATGGCAGGGGTTATATACAATGTCTCATTAGGCACAGAAAAATAACTAGAAACCAAAAAATCTTTTAAACTTTTTCCTTTTTTATAGGAAATACAAGGACTATTTGCTATTATTCCTTCCTACTCCACATCCTGAAGTAAAGATTTCCAGCAGCTATGCAGTATTTTATTAATCCTATTGCTCAAGCTGTTATACACTGAGACAAAGTATATCTGATTTTTACAAGATTTGATGTTATTCCCTTCTCCATGCTTAACATTTTGACACTTATTAGTCCCAGTCTATATGCTACAACTCTTTGTAAAAACTTCTTAACCATATTGTAGTTATAGTCCCTATTAACAAACATATAGAAAGTGTACCTGCACTCTCTTACAAAATCCCCCCAATCACTACAAAGGCTATGCATTGGAAGAAACTCCCTGTAGGGTAGGGCTTCCAACAAATGCTGGGGATGAAAACTAGCCCCATGTAAAAAATGAAAGTTATCAGCAAATTTCCTATGTACTGATGTCTTGATACCCCCACCATTAATGCCCTATAGTACCAAGTCTAGAAAATGGACCATGCTGCCACACTGTATGTCATCAAATTTCAAACGATAAATATTTTGTTCTAAATCCGAATGAAAATTCATAACATTATGCCTACCACCTTTACAAATAAAAATTAAATCATCAATATATCTGTAAAAGGCAATAACATTATTTCTCACAAACTCATGCTTATACAAGTATTCTAACTCAAAATGTGCCATAAACAGATTTGCATACATGGGGGCAACCTTGGTGGTACCTTGTAATTGGTGATACACACATCCATGTAAAATAAAATAATTATTTAATAAAGAAAAATGTGTAAGCTCTATTATGTAACAGGACAAGGGAAAATCTCCTAAAAAATAATTTAAGGCTTTGATGCCATCCTGATTTCTTTAAGCCTTTCTGAGTTGCCTGAGATGGTCTGCGTCTCACTTATATGGCTTTTACATTCTGCCCAAGCTTTTGCAACTGTATAGTGCCTTTTCATCGTGGTCATTATGACCTAGTAAAGACTAATTCAGAACACATTAATGTAGCTTGACATAGTGCCAGAAGTCTTAACAAAATGCCTGAACTTCAGGACCTCTTGCAAGTTGAACACATTTGCATATTTTACATAAAAAGATATGTTTTCAAAGTAATGAAAGTACTCCGCCCATCCCTGGGATTAGCTGCCATTTCTTCAGACATTCTAGCAATTGCGGAGCTGTATATTTATTTTTCAAGGAAGTCATCTCCTTTCAACTAATTCCATGGGACTCCAACTTTAAATTTTTATGATGTCCAAATTAATGCAAACAAGCTTAATCAGCATTTGCTAATTATAGATCACCCTCCATGTCCCCTGCTGACCAAGATGCCTGTCTTAATGCCTTACCTGAAGTTCCCATTTATCCCAATGCCATTATACCAGGGGACTTCAACTGTGTGTCAATAAACTGGCTGGCCTACATAGCCAATGGTAGGCAAGCTCAATATTTCCTTGCCATTCTAAATGCTAATTCCATTGTACAAATCATTGACTTTCTTGGTAAACACCACAATACCCCTGATCTTGTCCTCACAAATACCACCCATTCTTGCATGTCTTTATGTGCATCATCTCACCAACGTACATCAGACCATACATTTTTAGTACATTCCTTTAAGAATGGTGGTGCTTCCCCTACAAACACCTCTGTGCTTAGGGACTTCTCAAATAAAAGCATTCTTCTGTTACTATACACCTCCAGCAGACCTCATTACTAAAGCTGCTACCTATGCTTCTAATTCCTGCTCACACTTAATTATGTCAAGAAGGCAATCCATATCTGCAAAAATATGGGGATATTTAAAAAGAAGCCTGTATGGTGAAATATTGGTATTAATAGAGTATATAACATGGGTCTATATTAGATCAGCGAATGCATAAAAAAGCAAACACTGATTGATCGAACTTATGTAAGCGAAAGCTTACAATCTCGAACTGTCAGAACAGCGATTTTTTTTCCCTAGGGAAAAAAGTCGCTGTTCCAAAACACATACACGCAACACAAACACACCAAACAAACAGCAATCCACACATGTACACCTAAAATCTGACACCTAACCCTGCACTAAACTATACGCACACCACTAACTATCCACTTACCTTAACCCAAACCCTAACCCTAAGGTCCGTCACTATCGCACACTCACCTCACCCGCTCCCTAACCCTAACTCACCTAACCCACCCTAACCCTCACATCTACACAATTGCACACATACCTAACCCGCGCCCTAACCCTAACTCACCTAACCTGCCCTAACACTCACATCCACACAATCACACACTTACCTGAACCCGACCCGTAACTTTCCACCACAGCACTGAAAATACCGAAGCAACAGAAACGGACAACCAAATTCTTTCCCTAGGAAAAAATTGGGGCTTCAGTTGCTTCAATATTTTAAGCTTTCACTTACCTAAGTTCGATCAATCAGCATTCGCTTTTTTAAGTGTTCACTGATCTAATATAGACCCTATAACATGAGGAAGAAACTACTTAATGCCGATAAGAGTTCTCATTATTCCTCTCTTAGGAGCTTAGAGTTTAGGAATTAAAGATACCATCAAGAAGCTCAGAGCTGAATATGAACTTAAAATAGCCACTGATACCAAAAAGAACTAGAAATATTTATTTAAATTATGTCATGATTTCTTGATGCTGACTGGAGTTAAATGTATTTTTATGGGAGGGGGTTTGGCTTGTCCATATGAGGTCTTGAATTTTTGTAACTTGAGTTGTTTCTCCCAAGAGTCTCTAATGGTTGAAGAACTGGGCACATAGTACAACAAGCATAAAGTAATATCTTAACCATGCTTTGAGCTCCCTCCCTAGCTGTTAGTAAATGTTCCACATTTGCCTATCTGTTCCACCTTATGAGAGGTAGTATAGTGTTCTATAGTTTGAAGATGAAAATTTGACTATGGCTGAAATTTTCTTACTTCTTTTCCTTGTGGGTGGTATGGATGTTATGATAATGTTAAACCATAATAAACTGTCTGAAAGTAAAGAAACATCAGCTTAAGAATTAAAGGATATATCGTTTTTTGGACAAAGGGAGATACTGCTGCCCCAGCTAGCTGGAATTTTGTAAATACTTATAAGTCATTGGCGAATATCAAAATGATTTGTGTAAGATGCTTGTATTACAAATGTATTAGAACTGTATGTCATATATCAAACTGGTTTGTACAGACACGTGTGTAAGTGCTTGTGCATAAAATGCAACCACAGTGTGCACTACTGAAAAAGAACAAAAATGTACATGCAGTACTGTAACTGTTTAAATGTATATATTTTAACAATGGAAAATGGAATACAGGAGGTTAACTTCAGAAAAGTAACTGAAAGTAAATTGCTTTATAGCTATGCCATAAAAGATGGTCCCCTGGATTTACTAATCTTCCGTGCAGGATTAGCTTAGTCCTGTACAGAAGCGACCATTTAGGAGCAGGATGGCAGCGCACCATGCATATTAATGATGCGTGCTGCCCGAGCTCCAAGGCTTACACTGAGCATGTAAGAGTGCAGGGGACATGTCTGAGAGCTGAGCTCTCTAAATAAACCCGCTCCCGCAATGTAGAACAGCATAAAGGGGTATGCAATGAGCGAGACCGCTCACAGGTGACCACATATCCCCACCAACAGTCCCTCTTGTGTATAACAGCAACAGAATGTAGAAATAAAATGAAGAAACCCTTTTTTTTTTCTTTAAAAATCCGATTACAGCTAACCGTAGGTGCGCGGGTGTGCCCATTGCTTAGCTATGATTAAAGCAGCTTAAAAGGCTGAAGAGGATAACAAGGAAGATATGTGCAAATAAAGCAACATAGCAATAGTGTAGTGGGCAAAGCATTTGCCTTATGAGCAGGCATTCCCGGTTCAAGTCCCACTGCAACCCATTCCATTTTACATGGCAAAGCACATTATGACCAATATTTTTGTTGCATAACCCACTAAATAACATATATTTATGAACTGGAGTACTGCAGTAAAAGCACATGTGAGGTGTCAGTGTCATAATGAATAAGGCACTAGTAAGCAGGTGTAAGCACAAATAAGCAGTAGTATGCATATTTAAGCACTAGTAAGCGGCCTTAAGCCAGTTTGTGTGGCGGTAAGCAATGCCAACACTGGCTAAGCAATTCTAAATCTAACTGTCTGTAAGCAGATGTAATGGCAGGTTAGCAGTGCTTACCAAAATGCAAACCCACTTACAACTGATCAAAAATGCCTTAATCACTCTGTATCGAACAGCCCTTGTTCTGCCCATCAATAAAATAAACAGGCATGCAGGTCTCGAATCCAGGGACCTATACACCATAGCCCCGGTAATTATCCACCAAGCCATCACAGAAGTACAGAAGAATGAGGTAGTAGTAAACATGCCCTCACCATAGTATAACCAAACTGAACCTGTGAAAGGCATCGGTATACAGTCATATGTGCCATAACCCAGGACTCCTAGTTAAAGACCATGCACAGAGACAGCTGCAGGGCCAGTACCAGGGTTCCCAATATGAGGCAGAGGCCTGGGACCATCTAGCCCGCGACCTCACCAGTTCCACTGGCATACCCCAAACTGGTGAGCAGGTCAGATACCACTATGCCGACCTGAAGCGGTGGAAGGGTGACCTCTTGGAGGAGTGGCTCCAAGAGGCTAGAGCATCAGGGGATGTTCCAGACATGTGTAAGTATCACCCCAGTATGTGTGTAATAATTGCCAGCTCAGGTATATCATAGATATGGCTCAATATTCCTCTTATGTCCCCCACAGCTGCAATGGAGCAGGCTGCAAACCAGGAGGCCCACATCAGCCGCCTAGCAAGGTTGCGACATGAGGCAGGTCAGTAATACTCATGCTTTTACTGTCAAAGGAAATAAAAATTAAAGTAGTAGTAAATTAATTGCTAGTATAAAACTTGTATTGTTCAAGGCAAATACTGCATATACTAGAGAATATGGCAGGAAGAGTCTCATATTCTTTGTATGTCAATAAAAGTGTAATATCCTGACAAAACAGATCTAACTGCTGGACTGCATTTGTATATTCTGGTATCATATGGTAATGCAGATTTGCAATCATGTAATAGTACTGTTGTATTAAGCACTGTTACCCACACCCTGCACCATAAAGTGAATGTGTAGGAATGCCTGTATATGACAGGTGTAATCCCCAGAGGCCATTTAGTACAACTGAGAAACACATAGACAGTAAACAGGGAAAATGCAGACAGCAAAACCTGAATAGCACATGTAACTGAAATGTGAACTGTTGTGTTTTTGCACACACAGCCACAGTTCGAATCCTGCCAGTGGTAGTAGTCTGCATACAGAATCATACCCCACAACTGTACAGATATGTCCAGAATGTCTATTAAAGTGGCCCATATCTATTACTTATCAACCTGTCCCCCTGGGAAATCAGTGGGATGATCCCAGACATATAGACAGCAAACAGGAAATACAACTGATTGACACACATCTATGACAACAAACCTGGCACACTAGCAATACCCCAATACCTTATGTGACTAAGAAGCCACGTATGTCCCATTTACACCCCAACTTGTTAAGGTGTGGTCAGAGTGTGTATAGTAACAGAGTGAGATGTATTGCATAATAGTAATGTGGAACCTGGTACTGTGTGGGAACATTCAGGTAGTACTAATAAACATTCCTCCCACAGGTCTGTCAGATACCAACACTGTGGCCAGAAATACAAGAATGATACGCAGTTCTAAATAATGCGGTATTACACATCACTGTCGCCCACACTGGCCTACAACATATAACTGTCTAGGAAATCTGTATAAGAATGTTGTTATACAAGGTCAGAATGCATAAGCACAGGGGATTAATAAGACAGAAAGCAGATTGGAGATATACAGCAATATCAATATAGCAGACACAACTGTGATGGACAGTGTTTAAGTTGTATCAGACACAGACATGATCTGAATCTTGGGAGTAGAATTAGACTGCATACAGATTCATACCCCACAACTGTACACATGAGGCCAGAATGTCCAGTATATGTGCCCATATCTGCTTCCTGTCCCCCTGTCCCCCTGGTAAGTCTGTAGGATGATCCCAGATGTGTAGCCAACAGGGAATACAAGTGATTGTCAACCATCATGAAAACACACCTGTCACTGTAGCAACCCCCAAAACTGTTAGGAGAGTAATATTTCAAGTATGTCCAATTTACACTCCCATGTTGTCAAGCTGTGAACAGAGTGTGTACAGTAACAGAGTGAGATGTATGTGCATAATACTAATGTGTAATCTGGAACTTTGTGTGGCAACATTCAGGTAGTGTTAACAAACATTGCTTCCACAGGTACGTTGGATACGAACACTGTGCTGAGAAATACAGACCAATATAACCTGTACTGGTACTGTCCACCCTGGTACTGTAGGGGATTGTGAGTGTTGCAGTTTCTCTGAATAATAAAGTATCACTGGTCACTGTCACCCACACTGTGCTACATAATATAACTGTGTAGGAAAGCATGTATATATGTGTGTGTCAGGTCACTAAAGGTGGAAGAGGGCAATATTTTTGATATGTCCAGGCACACTAGCATGTGGCCAACACATGGCCAGAGTCTGTGCAGAAAGAGTTGGATAGCATAGTTCAAAACACCAACCTGGAATCCGGGCATATGTATACAACCAGTCAGTGTTAACAAACATTCCCTCCACAGGTATACCAGGTAAGAGGTGTATACTGCAGGTAAAACTGGTTCATATGTAATGATGATGACAGCCATATCACTGTTCAAAATAAGGCTATAGGGTAGTGTTGTAAGACTTGGAAGGTACAGATAACAGCACTGACTAGGAAAGTAATGTAGACTACAGGAATATACTACTTGTTAATTAACATCTTTCTCCCCCACCACCTTATCTCCAACAATAATTAACATACCCACCCCAACTGGTATGTAATGACTCTGATAATGTCCAGTTGTTTGATAAATATTTTAATGGTTCCCATGCATGTGCCATATTGAATTATTCCAACATTGTGGGCATGGTGCCATCAATGTACCTGCATGCTGTTCTTATTACCACTGTGGTCCCATATATGCATGTGTTTTGTTTGCTATGCAAGTGTTCCATATCTGGTGTCTGGGTTAATGGGAATTTCTATGCATGCTGTTCTACCTAACCCTGGAATGTGTTGACTATTACTAACCCATATATGATGATGAAATCTAAAAACTATAGCACACTTGGGAAAGCCTGTCCCAGTGGACCCACCTGTCCCACCTCAGCTGGCCATGGCACCGGGCACAAGCATGACTGGGGCGCAACCCCGGACCTCCCTGTCCATTGGTCCTGCACCACCTTTGGGTTGAACCACCTCAGGGGATGGGGCTCACCCCTCCTGGGAGTGGGCACAGACAAGCATGTGTCACCCATCACCAGTTCAGGGTTGCGGTGCGTAAAGTGATCAATGAGAAGTTTGGTGATCTTCTAAGCCAGCTTCAGGGCCATATGTCACGATTAGAGAGTCAGCCTGGCTCTGCGGCTCAGCCCCCAGCACAGCCACCTTTGGGGCAGTAAAGGTGCAGTGGTGACTGCCCATGGGTGGGGACCTCAGTCCCACTGTTACCACTAGGGGGGTTTGTGGGCTTCCGATATCCCAACATCCCTCCCCATCAAGGTGTTTACCCCACCACATGTGTCATATACCACCCCTGTATGCATCTTGTGTGTCTTGTCTGTTAACCTACCCAACCTACCTCCCCAAATATACCTACTACCCCTCCCCAACATCCCACTCTCACCTGAAAAAAAGAAAAAAGGGCAATCTGTTCCCACAAAAAAATCTCACCCCATGCATAGCTGTCCATTTCGCACAAATGTCCACTGGACACATATAATCCGGTCTAATTGGCATCACAACTTATTATTGTTGTCCTCACCCCTCTCCCAGGGGTTTGAGTGTCCAAATCTACCTCCAAATTCAGTGTATATGCACAGCTGTTGCTGTAGAAGAAACGGGTAGCTATGGACCTTCCCTACACCCTTCCTGCACATCCCTAACTATTTTTCCTACTGTCTTTCCCCCTTTGTGCCCCTTTTTCACCACTTTCCTATCAACCCTTTTTTCTTTTCTTTTAAAAAAATTAGCATGAGGGTAAGCGGGAATAAGCACTTTTAAGCAGCAGTAAGTGTGTCTAAGCCTGTTTGCACGGGGGTAAACAATGCATACACTGGTTAAGCAATTTAGAAGCTAACTGAGTATAAGAAACTGTAACCTGAAGTTATCAGTGCTTACCTCCACGCAAACCCGCTTACAACTGCTTTAAACTGCCTTAATCACTCTGTATCCAATGGCCCGTGTTCCGCAAACCATAGACAAAGTGATTTACCACTAAGCCATGCCAGATATACATAACTCTGATGATTTCAAAAGCATATCACCCAGCCCAGTCATTAAACAGTACAGAAAATGTAGTCCAACATATAGATGTATGTGTGTGTGTAAATATATTAATATCTAAACAGCTACAACATATATATATATATATATATATATATATATATATATATATAAATATACACATATATAGAAATATATATGAACATATATTCATGCGAATGTCTACATCTACACAACCAAGACTGAACTTGACATTCAAGAGGAGAAGGTAAACACTTGCACCACACCACACTTATCAGATAGTCTCACTAAATCTACACCACCAAAATCCACAAAAAGAAACACAAAAACATCCGTGGAGGCTATCAATAATAATCTGCCCAAGCAACAGAGACCTCCAAAGCCGAAACGCAAGCAGCTTCCGCCCCCAACACAACCCAAATGACACACAGCCCACAGATTCAGTGTGTCACTCAACCACAGCCAATAAGGCAAAACAACGTATCCAGCACACTAGTCATAGGTGACTCTATAGTCAGGCACACTGATGTCCCACTCACCAGGCTAAACAAGGAAAAGGTTACTGTCAGCTGCCTGTTGGGTGCCAAGATCCGCCACATAACCCACGCACTCAGGTCACTCCACAACAAGTACAAATATGACTCTCTCATTGTCCATGTTGGTGTGAACGACCTGAGACATACCTTCTTGGAGTACATGAAAAGAGACATGGAAATGCTCTCCGATCTTGTAGCCCAGGCAGATATGACCCTAGCCCTGTGTAGCATTCTGCCATCACCCAGAATGATGCCACAGTATAAGGACAAAATGACTGACTTCAACAATTGACTCAGCTTCTGGTATCATTCTATCCAGTATCTGTCTGCCTGGGATGACATGGTCGACAGACCATGATGCTTTGCCAGAGATGGCCTGCATCTGTCACCCCTGGGATTCTAGATACTGGCTAAGGCTCTTGCTGCCCCTATAGTGCCTTTTTTAGGCAAGGTTCAAATAACAAATTCACCACAGTAACAGGAACAGGCAAGCAAAAACTGAGGGTAATGCTACTCAATGCTAGAAGTCTAAATCTCAAAATGCACTCACTCGAGGCACTCCTTAAAATGGAGAACATCGATATCTGTGCAGTGACTGAGTCCAGGTTCAAGGATCCAGAGAGCACCCCTGCACTACCAGGCTATAACCCATACCACACTTTTTGGCCATGTAACCTGGACCAGAACACCAAAGGTGGGGGTGTGTCCATATTCATTAATGATATCCACACCTCCAGGCTAGTTGCTCAGCATAATACATCCGAGGTTATCCAAGTGCAATTAACTCTGGGCAAAACTGCAATCCAAATTGTAGCTTGCTACAGATCCCCCACCATGCCCCAGGATTCCCACTCCTCTTTTCTTGATGTACTAGAAAATATTAAGGTTCAACCAAACACCCTAATAATGGGCGATTTCAACTACCCCACCATTAACTGGGAAAACTACTCGTGTACCAATTCCTTCACACAACACTTTCTGGAATTCATAAACTCCAATGCCCTGGATCAACTTATCCACACACCCACCAGGGGCAACAATATCCTAGACCTAGTCATTACCAACATGAATGACCAGTGTTCCACACCTGAAGTCAACTCCTCATTGGTCAGATCTGATCATAGGCTAATCACCCTTGATATCCACATCCCGCCCCCACGACCCATTAAGGAAACCACGGTAAAATATTTCTCCAAAGCCAACTTCATGCTTCTTAAGACAGAAGTGGTGAACTTCATAACACCCATGAAGATGGACAATACAGTTATGACTGCTGAATCCTACACAAATGCACTCTATAAGCACTTACAAGAGTGCATGGATCATGCTATCCCAAACAGAACGAAGATACTATCCTCCAAAAAAGGAAGCCAATCTGGTGGTCCCCTGCCATAAACAAACTGTACAACAAAAGGAAGAAATTGTTGCAAAAGAAAGTAAAATCCCATGAGTGGAGGAGCTCCCTGGTCAGCCTAAGTAAGAAGCTGAGATCCCTTATAAGATCCTCCAAAGCTAGCTACGAAAACAAAATCACCACTGATTCTAAGGACAACCACAAAGCATTCTATAGCTATGTCAAGAATCTCAATGGCAACACCCAGATCTGCTCTGAATTACAGCACAACGGCATGAAAATTACAGAACCAACTGATATTGCCAACATCCTGGCAGATAGGTTCAGTGCTAACTCCCCCCCCCACCCCCTAAAGGGCCCATATCTATACAGGAAGAATGCAGAGTCCCTGTAATCAGAACTACGCAGGTAAAAGCTGCACTCTCTAAAGCCAAAAACACAGCATACCTACACCACTGCCACAAATTAATGCAACAATGATAAGGGCTATGGTCTTTCAGTCTGTATAACTGTTGTAAATAATAATATAGTAATCTGTGTGAGGGAATTTCTCATAACAGCAAATGGCAAATAAACCCTGTTCTCTCTAACACAGCACATCTCCAGTCATGCCCAGAGAGGTTTGAAACGTACAGCTAATAAACAGAAGTACACCCACTGGTTCCCCAAGTACTCATCCATCGAGTCCTTTCTTACCAACAGTATTTATAGAAACTCACTGCAAGCAATGAGACTACTCTTGCACACCAATGTTACAAATTATTGCACACGCTTAACAATGATCCAGCTATAATATATTAGTTATATTTGACAATTCTGTCTCTGTCGATCTCTCTCTCTCGCTCTTCAAAAAGAGGTAGACAGCAGTGTAAAGTCACAAGCGTAGTGTAATTACTCGAACACATACTGATATGTAGCCAAGCACAACTTTTGAAACTAAATTAAACATTATTTTCTTAAAGAAATTAGACAATACACTCTAGAAATTAAGCATATAGACATACATATAATAAGGTAAAATGGAATGTAAAGTAAAAGGTTATGCACAAGCAGATGGCATAAAAAACACTAACAGATAATTTAGTTGTAACACTACTACTAATTAACGATAACTGTAATCTGCATTCCAACATCTTCTGTCAGAGTTATTTAAACATGCAAAAATAAATTAAAATAAACCCACTGATTCTGAGCTGAGCAGACTATAGTCCATACAGAAGGCATCAGCTAAGCAACTTGATGTGTCGGATAAGTTGTGGGCTTTTATTGCGAGACCACTAACAGTGGGGTAAGGAATTTTCCCTTATTTCCCACTGTTGTACATTCTTGTAGTATATTTAATTAGTGGGGGTGTGGGGAGCACAGCCCCTTACAAAAGAACAGTTTTTTTTGTTCAATGATTCTCAGTATTTGTATACTTTAGATTAAGTGCGTTTGATATACTGGAACGTCAGATTATTGAAATTCGACATTTTGATAGACCCAATGTGTGTGTGTGTGTGTGTGTGTGTGTGTGTGTGTGTGTGTGTGTGTGTGTGTGTGTGTGTGTGTGTGTGTGTATATATATATATATATATATATATATAAATATAAAGCTATGTTTTGATACACACGCACACACGCATGCACACAGCCAGTATGGTAACAAGTGAAAGAAGGGGAGCACTCACTACCATTTGTAGCATCACAGGGGAGCACTCACTACCATTTGTAGCATCACAGGGGAGCACTCACTACCATTTGTAGCATCACAGGGGAGCACTCACTACCATTTGTAGCATCACAGGGGAGCACTCACTACCATTTGTAGCATCACAGGGGAGCACTCACTACCATTTGTAGCATCACAGGGGAGCACTCACTACCATTTGTAGCATCACAGGGGAGCACTCACTACCATTTGTAGCATCACAGGGGAGCACTCACTACCATTTGTAGCATCACAGGGGAGCACTCACTACCATTTGTAGCATCACAGGGGAGCACTCACTACCATTTGTAGCATCACAGGGAGCACTCACTACCATTTGTAGCATCACAGGGGAGCACTTACTACCATTTGTAGCATCACAGGGAGCACTCACTACCATTTGTAGCATCACAGGGGAGCACTCACTACCATTTGTAGCATCACAGGGGAGCACTCACTACCATTTGTAGCATCACAGGGGAGCACTCACTACCATTTGTAGCATCACAGGGGAGCACTCACTACCATTTGTAGCATCATAGGGGAGCACTCACTACCATTTGTAGCATCATAGGGGAGCACTCACTACCATTTGTAGCATCATCTTCCAACAGAGGATGTCTTCTGTTTTCATTCTAGAGAGGGTGTATGTACTTTGCACTCATACATCTCTAATAGAAATGATTACACTGATTTTATTTCTTTCAGTGTCTCACTTCTACTTTATATGTGTAATGAGGCTAAATGCACATACGAAAGGTCTGTCTTTAAAACCACATGTACTACTGTGATCTTGACAATTTCCTTCATGCAATGATGCTAATATAGCAACCTAGAGCGATCTGTGGTGTCTTCTTTATATAAGAAGAGGAGGAATCGTGAGTCCCACCTGTAAATAAGCTCACTGTTTGTACATGCTTGCCTGGCATAATTACACTGATTTATTTTAATACAATTATTTTGACCTGTACTAAGATAGCAGTTAATGGGACAAATGAGTGACCCAGCCTATAAACCTTTGTACACTGCATATGTCAGCACCTGAACACTCATACATAAGCGAAACACAATGCCTGCATTACAGATAAATGAATACGGTTGTACATTCCATCATTTCATTAGCTTTTATCATTTTATAATATACATGCCATTAACTTTAATAGCATGTGTCCCAAATTCTTAGTTTCACCCAGTAACAGCAAAGTAGCTGTCCGTAATCAGATACTTGCAACATTGACTCTGACACTATTTTAGTGATATTTGAATAAATTTATTAGTATTACAAAAAACACAGTATCTCTGTACTATTCGTAGAACCATGCATTATTATTTTATCAATATTAGCTAAAGCAATTATAAATCATAAGTAGTGCGTCTGTTTTCTATCATAATTTTAAAGCAACAGCCTTATAACATAATTTTATATCAAGACTGAGCAGAGATTGCTAAGAGTTTAATGCGTATGCTAATTATTTTTGAGAGTAGCGATATAACTGAAGTAGCAGTAGAACTGCTGATTTATTACCTCGGCTGAATCTAAAGTATGTTCCTTTGGTATTATTATAGTAACTATCTCTGGGGCATATCACTGTGCATGCTTGTTAGACAAGCCTTGTTATATAATAATTCTGAGAAACAGTGTCACAATAAGATTAATGAAACTTCTAAAAGTGAACCCCAAACGTATTCATGGTCAGGTATATCCACTGGGGTCAGCCAGTAACAAACAGTTCTCTATTAAGCTAGAGGTATACCAATGAATAATGGTGTTTAATATTCAAATGAATGCACCTATGTTTTCTTATACATTATAAAAGTTCCATCATTTGACTAGTTCCTGTCATAGAATAAGGTATATACTTTATGATCACTGAAGAAAGTATACATGTGTTTTCTTTATGGGATTTAATTGTGCATCACTAAGCAATCAAGGAAATAGTGGTTTGTAATATAACTGCTGATAAATATGATTTGTTAAAAGCTCAGTAATATATTTTCCTGTTTATGAAATTAGCAGTCATGCATTGGGCAGCACTGGTTCCTCTCTTTATTTCATTCTCCAGTGCAGTTCCTCACAGACCACCCCCTGTACTTGGTCCACATGTCCACTCCGTATGAATGTAGATTTCTGCCAGATGCACTGGTTTCATTCTGCATTCCAAACATATGGTGGAGGTGAACTGGAAATTTTCTACATTAAAAATCAAAAGACAGACTCCTCAGCACCAGGAGCCAACTACAGGTGAATTAACTTTATTCCAGAAAGGGAGAATTTTAAAATAGTTTTATGGATGAAAGGGTTAAATCATTTTATTTAATGTGTGATGTGATTATTCTACATACATATAAAAGTGTTTGTTTGTTAGTACAACTTGGTCTGAAGAAGTTCTTATTTAGAGCGAAAGCGCTTACCAGTTGTGTGTCTGTGTGTATAATATATTTTTGTTTCATTAAAAGTTTCTTTTGACAGTTTGTTTATTCAGCTGTTTTTTTTTTTTTCATTTTACTCCAGAAAGGACCACGGAAAGACTGCCTTCAGCATAAAAAATATCTTCACTGGTTTGTTACCATCACTGAAACTCCTTAGTTAAATACATTCCGCCAGTCATATGCTACATAACAGCATCCCATAGTGCACCCTAAAACAAACATTCCAAACAAATGTAACATCTAAAAGGAATTGAAAAGAATCTAGTGGCTAATTACAAATCTATAAAGTGGAAAACATATTCTAATATATTTCACACAATTTTCAAAAGCTTGGAAGTCAAAGACCTTCCAAGTTATGCCAAGTGTGTCCTAGAGTTATTACATCAGAGCAGAATCCAGAGTAGCTCCAATTGCAGGGAAGGTCAAAGAGAACACATTACAGCGATTTGGGCACATATACAGGAAAGTAGAAGACAATCTGGTGAAGAAGATTTGGGAGAGACAGAAAAAAGGTGAGAGGAAACAAGGATAACCTGCATAGAGATGAATGGATTGTGTGAGAGAAGACTTGCAACAGTCAGGTATGACTGCTGAAGAATGTAGGAGAGTGGCAATGAATCGACCCCATACTTCTTGTTGGTCCTGCATCCAGGCATCAAGAAGAAGGCAACTTATCCATGCCTACATTGTAAAGCTTGTAAGCACATTTCACAATGAAACTGTTTCATACACCCCAGGACCAACAAGAAGTATTTTTGAATGTGTATGCTGACTGTAATATGCAAAATGTTGTCTATATTGCAAATTGTCAACAGTGTACTGCATATTATGTAGGAAAAACAAACTGCAGACTTAAAGATAGAATTTTTAAGCATCTATCAGATATAAGGTTAAGAAAAGAACACAATGCACTGTACAAGCATATAGAATTGCATGGTGATCATGTATTTGCCTTCATAGTTACATGTGTTGTAAATAGAAGTCAAAGAATGGGTGACTTGTATAATGAAACTGAATACAAAGAGATGCAATGGATTCTTAGACTGGGAGCTGACAAAGCCCCAGGATTAAATGATGTTGTCCCGTTAAAAGCAGCTCTAGCAAAAAGGAGGGTAAACTACTGATTTTCATTGGTTGTGCTGTGTTATATGAGATACTATGTTTTTACTAGTGTTTTATCATCTGATGAAGGGATTTACTAGAAAGTGCTTATGATACTGCTTTTATTGTTTTAATAAAGTGAAGTTGCTTCATACAGAGCGTGGTAGTACTTGCCTTACTTTTGGATTTACTATTTGGATTTTTTTGGCAGTACTTTTAGTGGAGGAGTCCTTTACTTTTTGTTCTTTACTTGACTGCTATATTTCTGAAGATGCTAATAATTTAGATAAAGATCTCTGCCTCTCAGATTCAGGGTTCTTTTCCAATTACTGGTCACAATGTGGATCTTTTCATGTTTTCACTGTATCTCTGGGCTTTTTCTAGGAACTCCCAGTTTCTATACACCTCCCAAGATATGCAATTAACTAGCTGAACTAAACTGTTTATAGATATATTACAGATTTATCCTTGTTCCTGTCAAATCAAAAAGGAGGTATATAGCTTATCAACAACGCTTATTTTTTAGTTCAAAGATGTGGTGAAGAACTGGCAGGACTTTATTAAAACTGCAGCTATATTAAAGGTTGTTACAGAATGGTAACAAGTGAATTTAACTGTAAGTCTTAGAATATCTGACTGCAATAAACAATGAATAAGGATGATAAAGCACCAGAACAGCTTAAAAAACAACTGACACATCAGTTATTCACTGTATATAGCAAATACAGAAGGGTATGCGTGTAGCTGTTTTATTTTATAATATCTTTTATGTGAATCTGCTCTATTTCAGAAGGTTTGTAAGAATAAAAATGCAATAGTAAGATGAAGAAATTGTTATATGTAAAAGAATATGGTAAAATGTTATTGTTAGTAATTTAATTTGACTTCTTTCTAACTTTTTGTCAGTGGATGTGATTATGCTGATGAATGTAAAAGAGGTGATACAGTAACTAGATCTGTAATTTGTAATAGTTTTAAAGTAAAATATTTTTAGTAGTGTAATCTGCTACATCTTAAAATAGCATTGGGGCATCTTTAATGTCCACCTAAGCTGTCACCACTCAGGCAGGTAAGACCTGGCTTTAACATTGTGTCTTTCCTGACAGCTCTATTTACTCCTTTAACTAAATATATTATTTTCTGCAACTCTGGACTGAAAAAGCTAGTTGGATCATTCCTTCTAGCCAGAAAACTAGTAAATGAATAAAAATACAAGTTGCTGGTGACTCTCTAGAAAGTTATGGCCAGGGAAACAAAATAGATGTGGATGGAATGAAATCACTTAGGAAAGTGCGTCAAACTAAACACCTCATTTGAAAGACCTGCATCTGAAAAGTCAAAAAATACAAGCAGCAAGAAGCACTAATATTTGTGATTATTTATGTAAGGACCAAGTCTATGAGACATCCCCTTCCTGAGACATCGAAGATGGTGAGGATAATAGTTCCTGTATAGTTTTTGGTTATCAGATTAAGAGAGGTATGACGGACTTCCAAAACAGAAGGCAGAATCTACTTCTGTTCCAGAGTGACTGATGGTAAAGATTTTATAAACCAGGAAGCTAAGAATAGAAAAGCAAAAAAAAAAATGTGACGGGGACCCTCCTTTCCAAACCATGATATGACAGACCTGTGATGTCAAGATCTGCCATCTGCTCCAGCTACTGGTCCTCCATTTTGAGGTCCTTCTAGCTATGGATCTGATTATTTGATTATAGACAGTGTATGCACTTGAATGACCAACATGTGCAATGTGCCACACTGACACTGACTCACAGAGCAACACCACACATATATAATGCCCCACATATGTTCTGACTCACACAGGAGATATCTTACACAGGCACTGTTGTACACAGGCAATAATCTGTACAGGACACATACCATGCAGACCCCACCTAACACTGAAATAGACCTAAAAAGACAATGACTCACACAGATACAGTATACGGTTACATAAAAATAGCACTGCTAGAAAGGAAGGGAAACAAAACAGCAAGAAGCCAACAAATTCACTAAATAAAGGAGACATAGGCAAACAAATATACATTGTACCAGTAGAGATACATAAAAAGAAAAACAAGCATGCTTAATGGGTGATCAAAGGTTGCTACACTTATAAGAACTTACAAAACAGGTTAGACACAACTCAGTACATTTGAAATAGTGACTATTAAAGCTCTCCTGATGTAACAACCCATTATACCAATGGTGAAGGAAGAAGCAGTATCTACAACAGGAATAAAATGCTGGCTGTTTTCTGCCACCAAGCAGCAACTCATCCACACTTCACTGCAGTTTCAAAAAAGATCTTTGTCAAGGATTTCATGTGGTTTCCATATTTCATGGTACATCTTCGCATCCATGTTACATAAACAGTAGTTTTAAATTTCACCTTTAAGTCAAGGTTTAATGTTTTACCACAAACTGGCATAAAATAATGAATGAAAAAGATTGCCATTATAAATACCCACTGGCCCTAGCAGAGGCAAAAGAAAATAAGAAGAGGTAAATGTGACATACAAAGGTGTCAAGCAAAGATTAGGTAGAAGCCACAACACTCTTGGACCTTGATGAAACCTTGTTGAACATTCTCTGACAATGACTAATACATTAATAATTAATGATTTACCTGTTCTGCATCATTAACTTAATTAATGCCCTTTTCTTAGACCTATCAAAAGCCTTTGATATGGTTGGCCATGACAAACTCATCTGCCTAGGATTAGGCAACCAATAAATCTCCTGGTTCGACAACTATCTTAGGGACAGGCAACAAGCAGTATGGTGGAACAATAACTTGCCTCCACTTTTACCAGTCACTCTTGGGGTACCTCAGGGATCAATACTGGGTCCCTTGCTATTCTCAGTTTTCACAAACAATCCCCACTCAGCAGCAAATAGCACTAGCCTTATCCAATACGCAGACAATTCCACTTTAATATGCAGTGCCTCAACCCTGCAAGAACTTCACAATAAAACCCAGGACAATTTCCACCCAGTTGAAAACTGGCTTACTGAAAATGGCCTCATTCTTAACCCCAAAAAGACCAAGATCCTGCTATTTCACCCCTCACAAAATACTAGCCTTACTGCCACTTTCAATATTCACTCTAAAATGGTACACTTATCACACCTGTATCTCACACAAAACTACTGGCGTCACCATTGATAACAAGTTAAAGTTTGATATCCACGTTAATCTAGCTATTAAAAACGCTCACAGAAATCTAAGTAGTCTCTACAAACACAAATCCTACTTAACCCGTACTGCTAGGACCACACTCCCCTGCTCTCAACATTACTTTATGCATCCCCAATCCTAACAAATCTATCCAAAACAGAAACCAGGAAACTGGCAACATGCTATAATCAAATAGCCAGATTTGCTAATAACTCATCTTTTAGAACCCATCACTGTCATAACCTAAAACAATTGGACTGGCTTGAACTGCCAAATTTATTAATCTACAATCAACTTATCACTACTTATAAGCTTCTCTCCCACCCAAATAAAACACCAGCTTTAAGCAACCTAATTCAGCAGTATTCCTGTCCTAGGCAACTCCGCTCCACAGATAAGTTACTATTAACAGTTACTAGATCACACAACCATGCCAGTGACTCCCTCTACTCATCTTACATATCCAAAATTTGGAATTCCTTGCCTCCATCCGTTAACCTGGAATCTTCTCTGTCCACATTTAAGAAATCTATCATAAGCCATCTCAGCAACAAATGGTTATGTCCCTGCTCCACACCAGACTAACTTCAGTCCTACTCCACTCCTGCTATAACTCTTGCCTTAAACATATAATCTCCTGATAGGACTGTTTAGTCTTATCAATACCACTTTCAGATGCATGATGTGACTCTAGATAGATATTTAACATACTTTATTGTTTGTATATGTATTGATCATTATATATGTCTTTGTGAAGGAATTAATAATGTGTGCTCATCTAATTGTCTGGTTGAATATACTAGAAACATGCAAAATATATTGTTTGCATGTCTTGCATATGTGTTTCTTTGGAGCTTTTCTCCCCGGGCCTCCACTGAAAATGGACATGTATCCAGTTGGACTATCCCAGTTAACAAATGTAAAATAAATAAATAAAATAAAATAAATAATTAACAAACTTTAAAGTGCATTGCAAAGCAGTAAACAGTCTAAAAATTCCAGAACACATTCACAATACTGCAAACTATATGCTGTCCTCAAGCAACCAAAAAATGTATAAACCACAACTTATAACTGCTTGCCTAGAGCAAATTGTCAGTGCTGTTAAGCTGTTGTCTCTCACTAGAGCATAAACAGCAAGCACTAAAAAAGTGCAGTTGTGTACATTGCACTTTCCCATAACAGCAGATGTTTGAATTCATCACGCCTTCAGCCCAGCTCTTAGGCTATATGCGTTGTTTCCTGCTCTGGAAACAACAACCAGCCAACTTCTAAAAGCCCGGGCTCCTTCTCCCTCTTTATTTCACTCTGACTGCTGATTGGTTATTCCTGCGGAGGCAAATCAGTAGTCAGAGTGAAGCTTTCTTCAGGACTTTCTTGCCCATACAATGAGAGGACAGCCTAACATACTGAAAAAAAAAAACTAGTGTTAACAAAAGAACTTATGAAGCAGAGGTAGAACAAATAAAGTAGAAATCAAATACAACCAAATACATCTATATACAAGAGGGATGGAGAATGGGTGAGGCTACTGCAGCAGTGAGGAATTCGAACACCTACTGTTATGGGTAAGTGCAACTTACACAACTGCACTATGTTCATCATTCCCACTGATGCAGCAGCCCTTAGGCTATATGGGTGGAATACCAAACCCTATCCATCCTGAGAAGAAGATAGATGTGGATCCAGGAGTCCTGGAGTATGATCCTAGCAAAGTTTGACCTAGACCTAGAAAAGGAATCCAGTTTGTAATGATTTGTAAATGTATGTACAGAGGACCATGTAACGGCCTCTACAATGCTATTAAAGTCCATCCCTTTCCAGTACGTCAATGAAGAAGACAAGGCTCTAGAGGAATGCACTTTGATACTGTCTGGAAAGGATTTGCCATGGTGGGAATAACAGAAACAATAGCTGAAGACAACCACCTGCAAATTGTCTGTGTAGACATGGGGGTGCACCTTTTCCTCCTTTGTAAGAAATAAACAGCTGATCAATTTTTCTAAAGGGCTTAGTTCTGTCAAGATAGTACCTGAGCTGGCTATGCATAGCCACAGTATGTATAATTTGTTCTCCATGTTTTGGGAGTTCTGGGTAAAAAATGGGAGATTGATGGCTTGATTCAAAGTAAACTCTGTAAACACTTTGGGAGTGAATGCGGGGTTTGTCCTTAAAGATACCCTATCCCTATGGAAAATCAGATAGGTGTCACCCAATATTAGACCTTGTAACTCAGATATTCTCCTTGAAGATGCCAGAGCAATGATGAGTACAGTTTTCCAAGTCAAGAACCTTAAATTGACCTGACAGCCAGGTTCAGAAGGTGACATAGTACATTTCCCTTGGACATAGCTGAGATGTCAAGGAGTACTAGCATGTTTATAAGGAGGTCTCAGAAGTAAACTCTTTCTCTTCTATGTTTGACAACAGAAAAGAGCCAGGAGGATTCATGGGTAGCCATGGTGAAATGGCTACAAGATTAACATTTATAGGGGAAAAAGTCAGGTCAGAGAAAAGAAAAGTAACTCACACAAATATTTAAGAAGCAGTTGTACAACATCCCTGCCGGGACCCTGGTTATTGTTCAGACAACAACTAATAATCACTTCCACTTACAAACAGGATTTTCTAGGAGCGGGCTTTCTTGTTTCCTTTAGAATCTCCTGCACTTCCTCATGAAAAGTTGTCTAAAAGGTATTACAATTGAATCACCCAGGCAGTCAGTTGAAGTTAGTTAATATTGGGGTGCATCAAACTCCTCATATTTTATGTGAGCACATCCAGTCTGTGAGGAAGCTTGTGGTAATTGTCCAAGGCCAATTCCATAAGAAGCGAGAACCATTGTTGCCTGGGCCAAAAGGGGGTCACCACAATTATTTTTGGACTATCCTTTGGAATTTTCAGAATTACCCTGGAAATCAGTGGATAGGGTGGAAACACATAAAGGAACATTCCCTTCAAGAGGAATGAAAATGTATCTATTTTTCAAGATTGCTTGCATGGAGCCCTGGAACAAAATGTATCTAGTTGCCTGTTTTGACAGGAAGCAAACAGAATTATTTGACATGTTCCCCAGAAGCAGATCAATTCCTGGAAGATTCCTTCATTCAATTTCTGTTCATGAGGGTCTGTGCTGGTCCTGCTCAGCTTGGTTGCCACTGTGTTCTGACAGAATGTAAGATGCTTGAAGGGTTAAGGAATGCTGAAGAGTTGAACCCCAAGCTATCATAGCCAGCCTGCATGGGTATGACCTCGTACCTCCCTACTTGTTTATATACCACATGACTGTGATATTGCCTGCAATCACTTGGAGAGATCCCAGTGACCAAAGATGACAGACGCCTGTATCACAGCCAACATCTCTTTTAAATTGATGCGCTTTGGTCTGTCTAAAGGATTCATAGGCCTTGCACTTTACTCCTCTGGAAATTGATCCCAAGCAAAATCTAACACATCTGTGGTGACAGACTAGATTGGGATCTCAGAAACGAAGAGGAGAGCTGAATTCAGTTCAATTTGTTGTCGCCACCAAAACAGTTCCCTTTTTATAAAGCCCAAAACTGAAATTTGATATTCCAGAGAATGCAAATACTGGGTCCATGTGTTTTTTAGAATCTAGTCTATCTTTCTCTTAGCAAGAATTAACATAAGAATCATAGAATCCATAAATGCTAGGATCCTGGGAAATTCTCTTGCAGAAGTTTGAGGATGATTAGAGAAGTTCTGAAAAAATTCCAGAAACAGACCCTCCTTGCCTTGTGTTAAAAAACCTTTTGAAGAGAAAAGTCTATAAGGCATCCCAGAAACACAATCATGTGAGATGGAGTCAAGGAGGATTTTTGCAATATTTATCTGGAAGCCCAGATTGGTCACAAGAAATATAACCCATGTTAACAAGTCTTGACATTTGGATAAAAACAAGTGTTTGAGAGATTTCTCATGAAATGTGAATGTCATTCACTTTGCAGTAAGCAAAGACTGGGGCTAAATATTTTGTGAATGTCTCTGGAGCTCTAGATAAACCAAAGGGTAAGGCAGATAACTGATATCAGGGCCCAGAAAGAGAGTACCTTAGAAATTTCCTTAAACCTGTTGTTGTAGGAACATGGTAGTAAGCATCTTTATGTCTAGAGGTATCAAGAACTCATGAGCAAAATAGCAGGTAACAAGTTCTGTAAGGTCAAAATTTTGAACTTTAGAACTTTCATGGAAAGGTTTAGAAATGAGGGATTAGTACTAGTCACTAAAAGCATACCTCTCAAATTCTTAGCACAAGAAATCTGGACAAAGCCTAAAATAATGGGCCAAAACTATGACAGATTTTAAATATTGTTCTTATAAACTTAGAAAGTTACTAGAATAACAGGATTTCTAGTAGCATTTATCTTCTGAAGAATATAAAGTCTAAAATTCAAATTTATGTCACTATTTAGTGACTTCAATCTTCAGTGATTTGCCAGAAAACCACAAATTTTATGGGGAACAGACCAAAAATATGATGCAAAAATATGGACATTCTGCAGAAATCTTGACAGATGAGATATAAACTGCCTCTTTTTTGGTACCAGAAACATTCTAAAGTAAAAGTTTTAGCCCATTTGGCTTAAAGGCACTGGTTCTATGACTGTCCTGAGTGAGTAAAGGCTGAAAAACCCAAGGTTTTGTGGGTGAGAATGTAATCTCCTGAAAGGGTTTTTTTGCATCCAGTGCTATTTGTAGCCCTTCTGCACCACTTTTAACACTCAGAAGTATGAAACAATATTTAGCCAAAGGGGAAAACCTCACCACTGTAGCACTTGCTCTAGATACAGTATTTACACAATCATACCAACTCATTAAAGCATGTTTACATACCTGAGAATGGATAGAAACAGTTTGGTTCAGATAAAAAGCTTTCTTTTCTTCTATAGGAAGAGTGGAAGCTAATTCCTTCAGACTGTCCATATGGTCTAGCATAAATTTCCACATGTATGACTGGTAATTCAGAATACTCTAAACTAATGTGGAAGAAAAAATATTTTACCATCATCATAAGGAGATGGGTTAGTCTTGAGCATAGTCTATAGGAAACCCAATGGGAATGGCAGATAGGTCTGATCTAACATGAGAAAAAATAATGTATTAGCCTGATGTGCCTTATACAGCTTCTCTGCTTTTCCAGGGACTGAAAACTGTATATCAGGATGACTCCAGACAGCATTAATCACATCCTCCAGTGCTAGCAGTGTAGGAGGGATGAGAAAGGAATGAGGTATGACCATTTGTAACAAGTCATAGTCTGTCCTCAGTTCAGGGGAACATCCATTTGTTGAGGATTCCAAAAAAGTCCAGCACAAATGAAGTGGATACAGTTGCATTTATTTAATGTAAAAGGTGGCTAATCCCATAGAAGCAAACCAGTTTCGGCTTAGAATAGCCTTCCTCAGTGTTTACTAGTTAACAAAAAACACCATGTTTAAATAGTATGTACTAAATTACTGTTGTTCCCCTATTGGTGCATACCAAATCAATTATGTTAATTCAGGCCAGGTTTGAAGAGAGCTCCCAACCTTGCAATCCAGCCTGACTCTTTTTCATTAAGTTTGCCATGCCAGCCTGACTTGCACATTCTTTTTCCCTGGATTTTATCTATAATAATGAAATGGAATTTAGCAGTATGATGGGTTAGAGCGTGTTTATAAAGGGCATTTGTAAGCCTTTTAGTTCCTTATATCACTTAGATGCTCACAGATCCTGAATCTAAGTGGACGCGAAGTTTGATCAACATAGAAAGCAGAACAAATGCATCTAGCTAAGTAAATAACCCGATCACTACTGCAATTACCCATAATGTAAGTAAATAACCCAATCACTACTGCAATTACCCATAATGTAAGTAAATAACGCAATCACTACTGCAATTACCCATAATGTAAGTAAATAACCCAATCACTACTGCAATTACCCATAATGTAAGTAAATAACCCGATCACTACTGCAATTACCCATAATGTAAGTAAATAACGCAATCACTACTGCAATTACCCATAATGTAAGTAAATAACGCAATCACTACTGCAATTACCCATAATGTAAGTAAATAACCCAATCACTACTGCAATTACCCATAATGTAAGTAAATAACCCAATCACTACTGCAATTACCCATAATGCTAACACTGTATATTTATGAAGTGTTCCTGCTAGTGAACTCCTTAGTTTTATACATGTGCACAAGCACTACGATGTCCACAGGGACCGCTACCTGTCAATCTATCCCCAAATAACGTAGTTTGGTGAGAATCAATAGTGGAACTATTTTTATAGTGAGTGAGGTATGAGTTAACCGTCCTTCCTCTACGATATGAGTATAAACACGTGGGTGGGAGAATGTTAGCCAAACGTTCATTAGCTAGTAAAATGTTCCAATGGTTATTAATAAAGTCCCAAAACCTGTTTGTGTTACCGCCATAGGTTGTAACCAAATGAATATCCTGAGGTGTATTTTTGCTCAATGTATCAAGCTTTGGTCGATATTGTAATAATTCCTCCCGGTCTGACCTTGCAGCATGCACACTAGCACTGTGTATGGTGACTGTTTAATACCCCCTACTGAGAAACCTATTGTACAAATCCTTTGTACTTGAAGTGTATGCCTCATTATTGGAGCAGATACGTTTAATTCACAAAAATTGTGATTTTGGTATATTGCGAATAATGTGAGGTGGATGATAACTGGCAGCATGGAGCAATGTATTGAATTGTGGAAATTTCCTGAATGTTTCTGTTTTCAAAGTGTTGTCCAAATCCCTACTTATCAACACATCCAAGAACGTAATCTTGTTCCTATCCCAATTCAAAGTGAAATGGATAACCCATTTATTTTCGTTCAAATAATCCACAAACTCCTGTAAATAGGAGGTGTCTCCTGTCCATACCAGTCAGCAATCATCTAAATAATGACGCCAGATGTCCATGTTGTCCAAAAATAGATTGTGAGATCCATCATAAATTAACTGCTCCTCTATGTAACCCATGAACAGGTATGCATAAATGGAAGCAAAGAATGCACCCATCGCAGTGCCCCTGACTTGCCAATAACATTCATTCTGGAAATAAAAAAACATTTTTAGTTAGAACATGTTCTGTAAGGTAGGTTAATAATGTATTGAAACCTGGTGGATAGAGGTTCGCTTTATCTAACCAATACTGTATGGCTTCTAAACCTGCCCAATGGGGTATGTTCATATAAAGGGCTGTCACATCCAGGGTGCAAAGTAGCCAATTAGGTTCAAGCTTGGTATCCCCAAAAATCTGACAAAAATCGCCAGCACCAAATACAGTGAAAAGCATCAAATGAGGCTAATAAATTAAATACATAAGTATTTTATTAAGGTATAAAAAACATCCCAGACTGGTTTCAGACAACAGGCTTTCCTCAGTGGGAATGAAAGTAATAACAACTGTGAAGTGACACACATGTATATATAACATGAACCATCCAATAGGATTCTTCCCAAAGTGATCTTCCCAACATTCAAATTGTTTCCTGTATAGAGGATGAAAAGTAATGCAATAAAACCACATTATTAATATATAATGTAACAAATAAAAATAAAAAATAAATAAAAATAAAACACAATATTATAGATAAGAGGTAAAAATGTCCCAACTGTAACCAGGTACCTCAGGAGAGAAGACAAACTTGTAAAAACAGCACAGGCTTCTTCAGGTGTACTGAAAAGAAGTGCTAACATCCCTATTTATACTAATTATACTAATTACCATATGAATTTTTAAAGGTATATTATAATAAAACAACAGAAAATAAAAACTAGCTTATAAAAAGTATATATATGTGTAAGCACATTGTAAAAATGAAAGCACTTACAAAAAACACATATAAAAGCATATATATGAGTATATACATTCAAAGAAACCATCTCATCTACGTAAAGGTTTGTTTTTTTAAAATTGGTCTTAAAGAAATATTTTCATTCAAACCATGCCCTGTGGTTGCCCTAAGTCTAATAATCCATCTAGCTTCTAAACTTTCAGTCTGTACCTTAATGTCCCCTCCTCTAATACTTTCAGATATTCTACCTATAGCCCTAAAAGAAAACATATGTCTCATATTAGTGTCCCTAATATGTCTAGCAAGGGCACTGAAAGGACTGCTTTTCCTTATATGGTATAGATGTTCCCTGATTCTATCTCTAAAAGTTCCATCTGTTTTGCCTACGTAGAACTTTCTACAAGTTTTACATGTGGCCAAATAGACTATGTGTTTAGAATCACATCTGGCATTAACACTGAAATTATAGGTCTCACTAGTGTCCGGGTGCTGGAAGGATAAACATGTATCTATGGAACTACAAAAATTACATTTGCCACAAGGTCTACTGCCTTTGGTAGTAACTGGAGTAACTTCTTCCTTTGGATAACACAACTGTCTAGGTATGGACTTTTGATTCTTAAAGGTAAACTGTGGTCATGCTCCTATATGTTTACTTATGTGTACATCAGAAGTTAGAATGTTCCAGTTTCTATTGATAATGTCAGTGTAACACTTTATGTCCCTAGAATAACTGAAACATAGCCTCAAGGGTTGTGGATTTTTTACATCTCTCATACTCTTATTGTCAGCTATAGGTTTAGAAAAATAAGGCTTAGCTTTACTTTGTCTCAATTTCGTAACATTCTGTAGCCCTTGATTAATAAGATGGGGTTCATAACCTCTTTCTTTTAACTCATTACATGTCTTATTAAGCTGTGAATCAAAATCATTAGCATTAGCTACTGGACAAGGATTTTTCTACTGGACAAGTATTCATGTGGCCGAGAGCAGTTCCTTCAGCCAGTGGGAATGTTATCGGCCGTGGAACTGAATCGATAGGTCAAACTCCCTTGATTTCAGTAGAGGCGAACTGTAAGAGAGATTCTATTGCAACGATGAATCCTGAGGTTAGGAACATGTAAGAAGAATTGAATGGACGGAGTTCTGTAACCACAGAGTTAGTTTGTGACTGCTCACCGAATGAAGTGGCGGTCTCAAAGAAGAAAGTTTTGGTTACCAGAGCCCAGGTCCACTGTGAATTAAATGGCAGTATACAGAAGATGGACGATGAGTTACAACCGGTAACACCTATTTCTTTAGGGAGTCCACATCCTGTGGGACTGCAGTTTCCACTACCGATGAGGAGCAAGTCTGTGAGTCAAGGCAGAGGACGGACAGATCAGACAGAACCAAGGGGGAGAAGTACAATGAGGAACAAGCGGAAACAAACGGGCAGTCTGGTGAGTCCGTACAATATAAAAAAAGCATTCCTCAATATGAAAAACTAGTCATTAATTTGTCTAAACATAAACTCTCCAAATCTGAATACAATGTTTTAAGCAAAGGACTGTCTTTCATTCCTGCTATGGACTCAAATATTGCTGACATTGTGCTTGATATTAAACTATTCACTAGAAATTTAATGTTGAAAGTTTTATATGACAGTAATGTAAATAATAATGTCACTGTTTTTAGAAAACCTAGTGCTTTTACACCTCAATTAAATCCACTTTTATCAGCCTTTGAAAAACTATGCATTGATGATGCATACAAGGTTTTTTACCAACAGAATGCCGAGAATGATGTAAAGAAGTGGCATAATTTAAATAGGGATGAATATTTAGCATTAAAGAGGCTGCAGACTAATTCTATGATTATGATACGCCCAGCAGATAAAGGAGGGCCTATCGTTGTTTTAGATAAGGAGGATTATTTTAATAAAATGTCTTTAATGTTGAGTGATGATACATTTTACAAAACCATTAGTAAAGCACATGTTCACAGAATGATAGACTGTGTGCATAGACAGTTGAAAGAAATGTTTACAGCAAATTTGATAGATGTTCACCTCTATAACTATTTTTTGATTTCCTATCCCACTATACCAATAATTCAAGGTCTACCTAAAGTGCAGAAAAGTTTAACTGACCCCCCCCCCCCATGAGACCTATAGTAGCTGGCAGAAACTGATGCACTGAATCAGTTTCTATCTGCTTAGAAAAAACACTACGACCATTGATCAATGAAACTAGCTATATATATATATATATATATATATATATATATATATATATATACAGTTCGTTAAAGATTTGTATACTTTTACCTGTGACAGAGCGCTAGTCAAATGTACACGCTTGTTATTAGTAACACTTGATGTAACTTCTTTGTTTACGGTTATACCAAAGGACTATAGTATTAACAGTGTTACGAGATTGTTGGTTGACAGTGGTAAATACGACAGTAATTTTGTAGGATCTGTACGATTGTTACTAAGGTTGGTATTAGAAAATAATGTCTTTATCTTTAAAGATAGATTCTTTTGGCAATGTCAAGGTGTTGCCATGGGAACTTCTCGCACCAACAGCTATGCTAATGCTGTGATGTTGGGATGGGAGCAAGTTATACTAGAAAGTGACATTTTTAAAGACAAGATAAGGTTTTTTCGTAGATTTGTAGATGATCTTTTTTTGGTTTGGAGGGTACAGTGAATGATCTTAAAGTTTTTGTAGAATATATCAATACCACTACTAATTTTTTGAAGTTTACTGTGAATCATTCCTATAGTGAAATCAATTTCTTGGATGTCACTGTGCTGCAGGACTTGAATGGTCATTTTAATGTTAAACTGTATAGGAAGGAGTGTCGTGTTAACAATTTACTTAGTAGAGACAGCATGCACCCCCAGTTCATCTTCAAGAATGTAGCACAAAATCAATTTCTTAGAGCATCTAGGTTAAATGCTAATGCTAATGATTTTGATTCACAACTTAATAAGACATGTAATGAGTTAAAAGAAAGAGGTTATGAACCCCATCTTATTAATCAAGGGCTACAGAATGTTACGAAATTGAGACAAAGTAAAGCTAAGCCTCATTTTTCTAAACCTATAGCTGACAATAAGAGTATGAGAGATGTAAAAATCCACAACCCTTGAGGCTATGTTTCAGTTATTCTAGGGACATAAAGTGTTACACTGACATTATCAATAGAAACTGGAACATTCTAACTTCTGATGTACAAATAAGTAAAATTATAGGAGCACGACCACAGTTTACCTTTAAGAATCAAAAGTCCCTCCGTAGACAGTTGTGTTATCCAAAGGAAGAAGTTACTCCAGTTACTCCAGTTACTACCAAAGGCAGTAGACCTTGTGGCAAATGTAATTTTTGTAGTTCCATAGATACATGTTTATCCTTCCAGCACCCAGACACTGGTGAGACCTATAATTTCAGTGTTAATGCCAGATGTGATTCTAAACACATAGTCTATCTGGCCACATGTAAAACTTGTAAAAAGTTCTATGTAGGCAAAACAGATAGAACTTTTAGAGATAGAATCAGGGAACATCTATATCATATAAGGAAAGGTAGTCCTTTCAATGCCCTTGCTAGACATATTAGGGACACTAATATGAGACATATATTTTCTTTTAGGGCTAAAGGTAGAATATCTGTAAGTATTAGAGGAGGGGATATTAAGGTACAGACTGAAAGTTTAGAAGCAAGATGGATTATTAGACTTAGGGCAACCAGAGGGCATGGTTTGAATGAAAACATTCCTTTAAGACCAATTTTAAAAAACAAACCTTTACGTAGATGAGATGGTTTCTTTGAATGTATATACTCATATATATGCTTTTATATGTGTTTTTTGTAAGTGCTTTCATTTTTACAACGTGTTTAGACATATATATACTTTTTATACGCTAGTTTTTATTTTATTTTGTTTTATTATAATATACCTTTAAAAATTCATATGGTAATTAGTATAATTAGTATAAATAGGGATGTTAGCACTTCTTTTCAGTACACCTGAAGAAGCCTGTTTGGTGAAAGTGCTTGTGTTGTTCTGTGCACTTGGGTAATAAATGTTTTAAAGCCTGGAGCCTCACCTCAGAGTTTTTTTTTTGCTGTTTTTACAATATTATAAATGGTCATTCAACCAGGTGAAAACAAAGCACCCAGTTTAATGATCCAATACTTCTCTTTTTTGGTACGGATTGAGTGCCATCCTTGCTTCTTGGATCTGTCACCAAGAATTCTGTCAATAATAGTGAACTGGAATCTGGCTGAGTTGTGGTGTAAACAATGTCTGTATAGAGCATTGGTCTCTCTCTTGGTTCGTATTTCACTATGATGCTCAGACATACGTAAACGAAGTGGTTGTGATGTTTGTCCAAATTTGCAAGATCCTTCGTTAGTATGTGTTAATATGGCAGATGGATGTCGAAACCCTCAGCTACTTGTGTTTGATCAGAATATTGCAGAGAACTGGAGAATATTTGAACAGGAGTATGATATTTTTATACAAGCAGCTTATGCAGATAGAGATGCATGCACAATGGCATTTATTTTGTTAAATCTAGAAGGATCTGAGGCTATAAAAAGAGAGCGTTCATTTGTATATGCACCAGCACTATATGAAGGTGAAAGTGCAGACCACCATATTGTTGTGGAAGCTGAATCCAGAGAAAATCCAGTGTTTAAATCATAAGTTCAGAGAAATGTGAACTCCCCAGATGAACATTACATTAGAGAGGCATTTGTTCTACACAAGAAATCAGAAACCAGGGGAAACATTTGCAGCTTATATAACTGACTTGAGGAGCAAGGCTAAAATGTGTCAGTTTGGTGACTTGAAAAATGAGCTGATAAAGAATAGACTTGTATGTGGTATCAATAGTGCTGCAGTGAGAAAGATTTTGCTTTGTGACAGTGATGTGAAATTAAGCAAAGCAATAGAGGTTTGCCAGATCCATGAGGTGACAGAAAGGCATACGAACATGCTTACAAGTGACAAGAGTGTGGTTTCAGTAAACTCTAGAGCAAATGTAAACAGTATGCAACATGTGGCAAGCAGAAACAGGCCTAAGCTAAGAGCAGACACAGGGTTTCCAAAGAAGGTACAAAGTTTGCCAGAGAATTCCAGGAAAGTGGAAGCTCCACTGCCAGCTCAGTGCAACACAAATGTGAGTCAGTAAAACACAAGTCTAGTTTTATTTTTAACTGTCGTAATCATGGTGCAAACCATGAGTCTAAAAGTGAGAAGTTTTGAGCATATGGTCAGCAATGCCACAAGTGTAAGAACTGGAACCACTTAGTTTTGCAAATCAAGTAAGCCTATAAAGATAAAAAATGGTATAGTGCCTTGAATAAATCAACCAATAAACCCAAAAGGAAGGCACTAGTAAGGCAGGATGGAAATCAGTCAAGAAAAGTTTATTGTGAACACCAAAGCAGTGATAACAGTGATTTTTAAATAGTGATTTTTATGTAATGTTTTAGACATGCACTGGTCCTTTTATTTTTATGGTTCCCCTAATTATTTAGTTCATTTGATTGGCTTTTAGGTTTTTAAACATTGTATATAATTAAGGTTTTAACTGTTGGTACGCTCATCTGATGGTTATAAGACGAAAACACGGTGAAAACAGTTAAAGCGTTTGTGTGGATTTAATCTTTCTATCTGTGTGCTTTGGTGTTCACAATAAACTTTTCTTGATTGATTTCCAGCCTGCCTCACCAGTGTAAATCAAATAAGCCTCACACAGTAGTAAAGGAAGGTCACACAACAATGCAAGTTGATCAAGTAGAGCCAAAACAGTCAGCTTTCTATGTGGATGGTGTATCAGTACTGGGAGAAAGAGTTGATGCAGTAAACTTACTGGCAAGCAGTGAAGTGTTTTGCACAGTTCAGATCATGGGAAATCCACAGTGCTCAAAATAGACAATGGATCAAAGTGCAATGTTATTTCAGCAGATATATTTGCAAAATTAAGAACCAACAAACAACTCAATGTAACCAGCAGTGTGAGTCTTGTTGCGTAAAGAAATTCAAACCGAAGTTCAGTAATACTGTCATGTTATTTGGGTGAGAACTGTTACAACTTATTATTCTATGTAGCCCAATGACCAGTGCAATCTTTACCAGGTCTCAAATATAGTTTGAGAATGAATCTACTTTCTTTTGCTAAAGAAGTTCATCATGTGAGTCCAGTTCCAAGTTCAAGGTTTACAGAAGCCATTTTCTCAGAATATGCTGATCTTTTTGATGATAAATTGGGTGAACTTCCAGTTGTGTATTCTATGAAATTAGACCCTGAGGTCACACCAGTGGTCAGGCCAGCAAGAAGAGTTCCAATAGCAACGCAAGATAAAGTCAAGACTCAGTTGGATAAAATGGTGCAGCAAGGTGTGACTTGTCCAGTCACAGAACCAACGGAATTGGTGTCATCCATGGTAGCCACTCACAAGAAAGGTTCAGACGAAATCAGAACATGCACTGACCCTAGAGATTTGAACAAAGCATTAAGGAGGCTATATCATCCAATGCGCACAGTTGAGGAAGCCGCAGCTCCAACACCAAATGCCCCTGTATTTTCTGTTTTGTATGCAAAGAGATCATTATGGCAAGTGATGCTTGATCACAAATCCTCATTTCTAACTACTTTTGGTACCCCGTTTGGCAGATACAGATTCCTAAGGATGTCATTTGGAATAAATTCTGCAAGTGAAGTCTTTCAGCGTGCAGTGGAACAGGTTTTTTCAGGATATCCTTGTGCCATAATAGTAGAAGATCTATTAGTTGGAGATAATGGCGAAGCAGAGCATGACAGAAACCTCAAGAAGGTTCTAGGCAGAGCCCATGAAGTAAATTTTAAGCTTAATCCTCTGAAGTGCAAATTTAGACTTCCAGAAGTAACCCACATAGAACATTTGTTTACAAGTACAGGCTTGAGACATGACTCAACCAAACAAACAGCTATTTTAGAGATGTCAGCACCAGATAATGTGCAAAGTTTACAGTGTTTTCTAGGCATGGTCAACTATTTGGGTAAGTTTATACCAGATTCCAGTAAATTGACAGTACCTTTAAGAGAGCTAACATGCAAAAATGTTGTATGGTCATGGCTACAATATTATCAGAAGGTGTTTGGTGACCTTAATCAGAAAATTGCCACCCTTCCCAATGTTATGATGTGAATAAACTAGTTATCCTATCCTGCGATGCTTGAAAATTTGGTATTAGTGCAGTTATTTTTCAAGAGGGCAGATCAGTAGCATATGGATGTAGGACACTTACTCAAACTGAGATGCATTAATCAAATTGAGAAAGAGATTTTAGCAATAGTTTTCACATGTTCCAAGTTTCACGATTATATTTATGGTCGATATATTCAAATTGAAACTGATCATCAGCCTCTAGTTACTATTCTAAAGAAGCCTATGCATTCTGCTCTGGTGAGATTACAAAAAATGATGCTCAAATTGCAAAAGTACTATTTCAAAATGGTCTACACTAAAGGTAAATTGGTCTATCTGGCTGGTACCTTACCCAGATCACCTAGAAGTACAACAGAACAGCTTGATTCTGAAACTTTTGACATTGATGTCATGTTCATGCGTAAATTTTCCACCATTAGATTTAATGAGTTAAGAGGTCACACTATGACTGATCCGTTTCCCAAAATCTTAATCATTACATCAATGTCGGATGGCTGACAAAGCAATCTAGTGCATCACCTGAGGTGCGATCATATTTTTCTTACAGAGATAAATTGTTGATGAAAGATGGTATTATTTTCAAAGGTCCTAACGTTTTTGTTCCCGCTTCCTTACAACATGAATATATTCAGATTTTGCATCGTGGTGTTCTTTCTTCTTGTTCAGTATGTAATAGTACCAGAGCGCATTTCCAAAGAGAACCGCTTCAGCTAAATCCAATACATGAACTACCTTGTTCTGCTGTTGCAACTGATATCTTTGAATGAAATAATCAACACTATTTGGTTTGGTTTTTCAAGTCTTACTCAAACTGGTTTGAGATTGATTTACTACCAAACTTAACCTCAACAGCTGTTAACACTAAGCTAAAACATAATTTTTCAGTTCATGGTAGTCCACAAAACTTTATTCTGACAATGGTACTCAATTTACTAGCCAGTTGTTTCAGAAATTTGCAAAAGAATGGGACATTATACATGTCACTAGTAGTCCTGAACATCCTCAGTCCAATGGTCTAGCTGAACTAACAGTACAGAGTGCAAAACAATTACTTAAAAAGTCAAAGTGTGACAATACTGATGTATTCTTGAATTTATTTAATCTCAGAAGCATACCTCATGATGATATTCTTGGCTCAGCTCAAAGACTACTTTCCAGACAAACTAGAACTATGCTACCTAAGAACAATAAAACCATCAAGGCTCAATTGATGAAGAAGCATAATATCCAGAAATCTAGTTATGACAGATTGAGCAGATTACTTCATTCATTGAGGGGAAGGAGAGATGGTATGAGTTCAAACAACAAAAAGTTTTGATCAAATAGGACAGATAACAGGCATCTGTGCCAAGCTGAGATCGTATTGGGTAAGCTCCAAGGGTGTAGAGTATAGGAGGAATTGTAGACATCTTCTTCCTGTACCAGAATTGTGACGCCCATGCCCTGGCCCAGCAATCAAGAAGCCTCAATCCTCACCACCAACACCAGAGAGGGCGTCCCATATATGAGAAAAGGATAACAAATACACACAGCAAAGTGCAATTTCCCTTAAGAGCACACAGAGATCACAGTCAGTCCAGGGCTGGTCACTCCCTTGCTCCCCAGGTCCCCAATAAATCTCCCCACTGGCACAGCTATAGGGTCCAGATCTCAGCCTAGTGGGCAAACTAAAATCTTCAGCACCCTCTCTGTCCAACCAGTGCTTCATGTCCCTGCCCAAATAGGTCACACACACACTCACACACACACACACACACACACACACACACACACACACACACACACACACACACACACACACACACACACACACACTCACACACACACACACACACACACACACATACTTTGAGATAAGAGTTTACACAACCACACAAACACTTCTGGGGAAGGATGGCACAGGTTCTCCAGCTGTGCCCCTTTTTACCCAGACTATATGGAAGTGCCAGCTGCCACCACCCACTAATAATTATCAGCTACCCAAAGGCCCTTAAAAGGGTGTCCAACTATTACTGTGCAATATTATTATCCAATTGGTAAGTGTGACTAAACAGTTTTAAGGCTTATTAGAGTGACCTGGTACAGGATCCCTATATACATGCAATGTACTCTTAGAGCTTAACTTATCTCTACACAAAACAGCCACAGTTAAAAAGTTTTAAAATATTTAATAATAAATAATTAAAACCACAAGACAATACTTTCTACTACACAGTGCTAGTCAAAAGAGTTCAGAGATCACACAGAAATACTTAAAATAAATCAGTAGTACAGTTCTGACATCACAGAAAAACACTTAGTCTAAACGTTCTAATTCCTAGCTATTGCTACAAGAAAACACACTTCTAAAATAACTTACTTACATAGAGTAACAGGCAGAGTGCTGAGTTGTATAGTCAGACAAAAGTGCTTAATGCCTCCTGGTTCTCACTGTTTAAATTGCTATTGCAGTTCTGATAAACGATAAACATTACATCATTTTTTACAGTTTCCTGGTGTTCCCAGGCTGACAGAAACTGCATTTACATTCTTTTACACTTAGAGCAATAAAGGACATTCTACGTGTAAATTCTGGTCATTAAATTTAGCCTTAAAATACTAGGCAGGAAGCCTTCATCTAGCCGGACTGGAGCCGACTTGGAAGCCATCAAAGGCAGTGATAAAATAATTTTAATTTCAAAGGACCAACAAGAAATGCTTGACTTAGCTTTCTTTACAGCAGATGGCAATGTTGCCACATTATTTTACGTTCAACATTCATATTTACAAATGATAGAATTATCTGCACAATTCTATCTGGCTAGGCTGGCAGCCTTCACCCTTCTCTACTAGTCTTCACAAGAATCATCACCATTGCAATCACAGCATTTTATCTGTGATGCAGACTCTAAATCAAAGACTGAGTCAGATATTGTTTCCAGACCAGTATGTATTCAAAAGTCTGATTCTGTTCCAGAAAGTAATTGGAACATTCCATAGGTCAACCATTTTGTGGAGACTGTTCCAGTTTCTAAGCCTAGTGTGAAATACACAGCAACAAAGACTTGATTGTATATATCTGTGTAGTTAGTATTGTATAATGCATGTCTCTAGATTATCTGTGATTTCTGCATTCTAAATAATCTCATGACAAATTGCATGAGCTATTTCTCATAGAGGGAGGATGTAGATCAGAGTGTAGCTGTGTGTGCTATATCTTTAAGAAGCATGCAAGGCTGAGCCTGCACGTATGAATTCCAGACACGTGCAATCCCTAGTGCCATTTTGTAGTAGCAGCCAGTGAGTGAGCATGTATAATTGCAACAGTTAGTTTATGTATAAGTTATTTAGCCTTTACATTAATGTGTTTGTATAGAATAAAGCTGCTTAAACAGAACCCACGAAGACTCGTTTATTCGGGTACCAACACGAAAGTAACAACTACCAAACACTATAAATCCAAATTACTGGTCTCTAACAGGTAACTTCAATATTATGAAACAATACCAGATTTCTTAAAGGAGAAATACTATGTTTTCATCACATAACAGATTAATTGCTAATTTTCTTAAAAGAGCAATACTTTCTTAGTGGAGGAGTTCCCTCTTGAGGACTTATCTTCTAGAAACAAAACACTAGGCTGATTGCTGCTCCTGAGAAACCTAAGAGTTGCTTCTTCTCGAGATGGCAAGAAAGTACGGAAAAAAGCTTCCATCAGAGGTCAGAGTGAAGGCGGGGGCAGAGCATTTTGGAGCTGGACAGTTAGTGTTTCCAGGCAGGGAAACAACCTATATAGACTAAGGGCTACTGCAGCAGTGGGAATGATGAATATAGACTAAGGGCTACTGCAGCAGTGGGAATGATGAATATAGACTAAGGGCTACTGCAGCAGTGGGAATGATGAATATAGACTAAGGGCTACTGCAGCAGTGGGAATGATGAATATAGACTAAGGGCTACTGCAGCAGTGGGAATGATGAATATAGACTAAGGGCTACTGCAGCAGTGGGAATGATGAATATAGACTAAGGGCTACTGCAGCAGTGGGAATGATGAATATAGACTAAGGGCTACTGCAGCAGTGGGAATGATGACTATAGACTAAGGGCTACTGCAGTAGTGGGAATGATGAATATAGACTAAGGGCTACTGCAGCAGTGGGAATGATGAATATAGACTAAGGGCTACTGCAGCAGTGGGAATGATGAATATAGACTAAGGGCTACTGCAGCAGTGGGAATGATGAATATAGTCTAAGGGCTACTGCAGCAGTGGGAATGATGGATATAGACTAAGGGCTACTGCAGCAGTGGGAATGATGACTATAGACTAAGGGCTACTGCAGCAGTGGGAATGATGACTATAGACTAAGGGCTACTGCAGCAGTGGGAATGATGAATATCAGTGGTGAGAAGCTAAAACAGCTTTAAAAACTATAAATCGCTTCTGACTGTCACACTTCTTTTGTATGTGTGTGTGTGTGTGTGTGTGTGTGTGTGTGTGTGTGTGTGTGTGTGTGTGTGTGTGTGTGTGTGTGTGTGTGTCAACTTGAAATGCATTACAGCTTTCAAAGTTGTAAAATACTTTGTGCTCCTATACTTTTTTGTCTGCATAACTACTGGCACATCAGTGCCATGTACTACAGAGAAGGCCTCGATCATAACTCACTTATGCATTCTCCACTTAGTTATCAGGATTCACCTCTTGTGCTTCAGTTTGTTTGCTTTTCTCTCTTTCCTGTGTCAGAAAAGTACTCAATAAAGCTTATTTCCCCATACATTTGGAGTGCAATCATAGTGCCCTATGCACTACAATGACATTAGCAACATGTGTAATAGGAAGCTAGTGTGTTACAGTATTCACAAACAAGAATCTGCTACTCAAAACCACCAGAGTAAGAGAGTACAAACAAGAATCTGCTACTCAAAACCACCAGAGTAAGAGAGTTCTTAGCATAAGAAAAATAATGTCTTAATCAGCATTTCAAATGTTTGATTATGCAACATGGAGACTAAGAGTTATCATGAAATATGTAAACCACCTGAAGTCCCTGAGAGAGATCCATTTTTCAAAACTACAATGAACTATGTAGAAGCAGATTTCAAAGATTTCTATCGTCATTTTACACCAGATCAAAATTATGTAACAAGCCAGACTTCTGAGGTCATGTTATTCCCAAGGAATACAGACTCATATTGGTTGCTATCTCTGATTTGCTTCAGATGTTTATAAGGATTACTTTGACAAGGTAAAAAGAAAAAAAAAAGTATAAAAATGGGGTGCTACAAACAGAAAGTTAAGAAAGTGGACACAGATGCCATTTCTTTCTTAAGGTGATAAGAAAATTCACTTCCAGTACATATACTAGTGGGAAAAATCTGTTCTATGTTAGTTCAAGATCCTATTAAAAATGCAGCTTACTGCATGGCATCATATAGGTACTTAGCGACCAGACCCAATGCCCAGTTGCAAAACCATTACCACTGATTATAAACCACTGTGTCTGAATATTAGTGCTATAAATTTATTTCTGGGCTTAGCTAAAAAAGTATTACAAGATAACTAAAGTATTTATATATTACCCAGTGCTAAAAAAAAACTATGCATTTTGTACGTAGGTCAAAATCAAATATTATCTGATGTCTTAATTCATCTTAAATCTTATCTAGTACTCTGTGGTTTAAGTTCATTACTTTATTCAGTTCCATTTCCCTGCCTTCTTCTCTACAGGTGTTTAATTTACACGGAAAGATACTTGTCATGTTTCAGTGCTGGGCGAAGAGATCCGACTCGAGAACTAAGCAATAAGTGCCTGGCAGTAAATCTGCAGAGAATACAATGGATTTCCAGCAGAAGATGACAAGGATATCTTCCCTGCAGATTTATAAATGATGCTGCAGAAAAGAGTCTGCATGGGTATTAAAACTGAATGTTAAAATACGCAATGGTTCATTGGTCACAGTAATGAAAAGAATGTCTCCTTTTTGAATAAGACAATTATTATAATGCATTCAGACTGACAATGGAATTCTAAATGCAGCCATTTCCCCCTTTATATGTTCAGTGAATTAATTTGTTTGAAATATTATGAGAATACTCCAGTCAGACAATCAAGAAATGTTAAATGGGATGTAAACTAAAACACCAGGGAATAAGTAAATGTAGAATATAGACTATATACTTTATGTATGTCTTGCAGTATAGTTAAGCATGTAGTTACTCTGGAATATTTTTCAATAATTACTATACCACAAATACTTTTAAAATAAGGTCTCAAGTAAAATAGTTTTCTTAAGATCAAGACAGATGGCAGTCTGTCATTATACTACATGATTGCTATTTAATGTCTTAAAAAATAATTTGTCAATAAATACTTTTAAAATAAGGTTGTAAGCAAAATACTTTCTTAAGATCGAGTCAGGCTGTGGTCTATCACTATATTACAAGACTACTATTTAATGCCTTAAAAAAAATAAAATCCCATACAGTAATTTTACCAGGACTAGTATAGTCACAATTCAACTCTGTTAAGTGGTACTACCACAGGTAGTTAAAGGAATTTCAACCAAAAATGTGGACATAGCATTATTATGCATTGATCTGCATTGTGACATAAAAGCCCCCCCAGGAACAAATCCCATCCAAAGAAAACAAAAGTACTGAAACTGTACAACCTAATGGGACAAAGAGATTTAATTCAAAACAACAGCAAAACATAGATAACACTTACTGTGGGGAGAGCCTCTCAACCAAATCCAAAACTTAAATATATGAATTCCACAATCTCACAGCCAAGTAGAATCAGCAAAGGCCAATCACTTATCACCCTTTTTACTTAAAGACACTAACTCCGTGGCTCCAAAACTGTGGAGAAAGGGAACAGACTATATACATCAACATTTTCTCATGCTTCCTGTGTATATTGAACTACAATGATAGGTCAAACAGTGTGTGTGTGTGTGTGTGTGTGTGTGTGTGTGTGTGTGTGTGTGTGGGGAGGAGGGGCTAGCGCTCCACCTATAGCCCCAATCAAAATAAACACATCAAAAGTAAGCAGACATGGGCCAGCACCCTGACATAGAGGAATAAAACCCTAACAATGGCCTAGATGATCTGGGTTTGATTAGCAGTTTGTGCACCTGAGGCACTGGCAGGGTGGAAGGGCATTTGTCTAGACATTTCCTATGGAAAGGCATGACCCATAAAATAGACTAGATCTCAGACATGATGGAGAAACATAGAAGAGGAGGCAAAATGAGGGTAGGTCATTATTAGCCTCCACAGCAGAAAGAATGACGTGGTCACAGAGCACCCTAATGATCCTTGTCGGCCCCAACCGTAATGGAGCAGGTATGGTGGAGATTAGGAGAGGCAGGAAGACCCAACATGTCATGCTGGCAACAGAATGAGTTGATAGCTGCCTGAGTGTAAGGGCAAAAAAAAGTAAGCAGAGATGATATGTGACATTTGCCTCCTTCAATAGTGCCACAGAGCCGAATTTTTAAAATCCACATAAAAGAAATAAAAGCTTTATGTGATACAAGTGAAAACTTACTGTTGATGCAGATTGTAACACTCAACATGTGGTTTATTTGGCCCATTGAGTGCAGTATTGTTCATTTTATTTCAGAAAAAATGACCGTATGTGTAGAGATCATATGAGGAAACATCTTTATAATATACAGATCGGCTCTCTGAATAATGCATTCCCAGAACATGTTTCGAGCTGTGGTGGGATGCATATGTTTAAATTTATGGTTATTTACAGGATTTTACCCAGTGCATGGCATGGTGATATCAGGAATATTTCCCAGAATAGAGAGATCAGATGAAAAATTAGCTTATGGGTGGACCAAGGTAGAAGTTTAAATGAAATAGCTTCTTTAAAACCTGTACTGAAAAAAATGTGATATCAGGAATTGATTTTACAGCTATTTTTCTACATTACTATGAGGTTATTTATTGTTGTTTATGCATTTTGTATATTTATAAATTTATTGTGTGGCATTTGATTTTATTATGCTGCTTTGACTTTATGAAGGAACCGACATAAAGCCACTTGTTTAAAAGCTGATGTAAGACTGTATAATTAATTATGGATGCTATAGTGATAATGATTGTTTAAGCCTGATTAAGTTGTCATTTAAATAGGCTGTCTTAATTAATGGTTATAAAAGGTATGAAAAAGCTGTATGTGAAAGTGCCCACCTGTATCTATTCTTGTTGTGATTTATTCTTATTGTGATTAAATGTTTTATTTTGTTTTACACCTGTTTATTTATTTTGCTGACTTCAACCGTGTTTTATTCAGTGGCTATATTGTTTTACATTTTCATTTTGTTAAGAAACAATATTACTTAGAAATCAGACGGGAATAGATATGAAGCAGCACATCAACTTCACTTAACATCCTTAAAGCAATAAAAGTCATATTTTGGAGTTTATTAGCTTTGTTTGATGTCTTCTTGGCACAGCTGGCAAGGTGGTATATTCAGCATAATTATTAACGTCTTCTGCTCCCATGCAAAAGGTTTAAGATTCAATCCTGACCACTGACTAATGCCTGTATGAAGTCTGTATGTTCTCCTTATATATCTGTGGGGTTTCTCCCACCTCTCAAAAACATTCTGGGTGTTTCCATCTCACTCACCCCAAATTTAATGTAGTTGTGGGAAGCAGATAGACTTTCAATGGTGATTATGGGGGGGGGCAGTTGTGTCAACCAACCACTTTAAGTATCAACTGTGGTGCACAGTATCCTCTAGAAAGGAAAACATGGATGACAGACTGCAAGCCATGTCAAAGCTAGGTACTCAGTGGTGTAAAATTTGTTTCAAGATGATTTGGTCAAGTTGACTAATGTTGCCAAAACTGGGTATTTAGCTGTGATATGCAAGTTGAGGATCTTACCCACTCTGACCTGAGTCAGGAACCCTTGCTAATAGTGGGAGAGGATCTAAGTGCCTCTAGTGACCAGTATGTGCCTGCTACAAAACCCAACAGCCCTGGGTCAATAAGCAACTGGCTGGCCATTGTCTGGAACGCTGGAAGTAAAACCAATCAACCTACCAAACATGAACTAAGTACTGTTACATCAATATATACATTCACTGATGATACACAACTTGGAAGTGAATGAAATGATGGTAAAGATGAGGCTGGATGTCCAATGTGTCCAAGAGACAAGATGAAGGGGCAGTACAGCAAAGCCACTTGGTTTGAGATGCAGAGTCTACTACTCAAGGGGAGGACAGATTCAAAATAGTGAAGGAGTTGTGATGAGGGAGAGTCTTCAGAAGATACTAAGGGATTTCATCAGAATTAGTGATAGACTCATGTAAATTAGACCACAGCCTGCTGTAGGTCAGCATTCATAATCTGAGCCTGAGCCCCACAGCAGGGTTGTGATAGTAAGGAAAAGAATACATTCAGACAGCAGTTGCAGGACCTTCAAGATAACGTAGGACAATATGAGTTGGTCTAAATGTAAACTAAAACAATGGCTGAAAGTCACATTCAGGGAACAGAGGATGGAATGTAAAGGAGCAGGCTTTACTTTATGAAGAATATTTTGGAATTTGGGGATTTGCATAGAGAAACAGGTCCAATTTATACACTCTGGACACACCTGTGGGTTTGTGTATGTGTGTATCTGTGTGGCTAAAAGGGACAGGGAATTTTGGGAGTCTCAAGAAGTCAGATCCTGGGCACAAATTTAGACAGGTCAACAACCAAATGTTATGCTAGAGTTTACCAAACTGCAAAAAAACTTTTAGATTGCAAGAATATGACTGGCTAGTTTATGCATGACTGAAGGAGATATGGAAGAAGGATAGAATATTGGTTGTTGATAAAAGCAGAATGATTTCTTGGCAGAAGAGGGTCAGTCTGAAGAAGAAGATGAAATTATTAACAACTGAGAGGTACAGGTATGGAGGGCCCCAACATCCTTAAATTGGTGGTCTTAATACAAAGATCAACAATTGAGATTTTTATTTAGGGTAGAACCTCACACCCTCTAGGTGTGCTAACAATAATAATTCTGAAGAAGGCATTGAGTGTTAGAGGTGCCACCAAATCAGAGCAGATAATCTCCATATGCTCCTGTAATGTCCCATCATTCAGCCTTATTGATGCTGTGTACAGGAATTGACTGAAAGGATGTTTGAGACTCTCCTAAGGAGAAAGTAGAAGTTTTAGCTATTTTGCATCCTTCCAATTGATAAGAAAAGATCTGCACCAGAATTACAGGTGGTATGGGTATTAGCCAGCACTTTGAAATTTTACTGTGCCGGATACTGAAGTCTCCCGGTAGTATGTCCATATGGGGTTTTGTTCAATCTATACAGCTGCATCTGAATAGCATTTTATATTCATTTAAGGATTTGCCAGCCATATCTTACATACTAATAGAATGGAAAAGCCTTATTGGAGGACTTCAAGGATCTAGGTGTAGCTTGGGATGAAGAAGAGAGCTGATATAGAGCTCTAGGTACTATTTGGAGAGAATTTTAAGCTAAGTCTCACAAATAAATGACTGGTTTATTGTTAATTGTTTGGTTTTATAGGGACATTTGGATATGGTAGAGCATGTACTATATGATGCGCATAGTTTATCATGAGTTATTGTTTAGTTATTTTATCCTCTAATTATGTTAATGTAGCTCTTGTTTGTTTGTTTATTTGCTTGTTTGTTTGTAACAGTTCTTGTGAAACAAATAAAATTCAGTATTAAAAAAAACAAGAAAAAAACAATATGAGTTGGTGTTGATAATGGGGACATGAATGCTCAAATCTGAACAGACAGAACAGGATATGTCGACTGCATGGGTCACTCACATGGTTGGGGCAACAGGAATAAAGAAGGAGGAAGGTGATTCCATTCTAGATTTCTGTCTGGCAAATAGCTTGATGATAGCCAACATATGGTTGAGCAAGACAGACAATCACAAGATCTCATAGAATACTAACCAACATGCAGCCCAGTTAGGCTGCATCTTAGTAAGTAAAGGACAATGGATTAGACTCAGAGATTGCAAAGTCATCTCCAGTGAAACAGTTGTCCCAAAACATAAACCACTGGTGGTCACATTTAGCTACAGGTTGTGGTCAGAGAAGATTTCAAAGGTCAACAGAGATTAGGCTGAAGATCTGGCAATTGACTTGGACAGAAAGCACAAGAGTTCAAGGAATCACTCAGAGCTTTAGCACCTCAGGAATAAGGGGAAAGAGGTGGAGTTGTAAAAGAATGGCAGTGTCTAAAAACAGCATGTGTGAGGACTGTAGAACAGATATGCAGCCGAGCCTCTGGTATGAAAATAAAGTGCATAAGAAAAGCTGAGGATGACTTGCAGAGGTCCAAGAAGATTTCAAAAGAAAGAAAGAGTTCAAGAAAAAGTGGAGGACAGAAAAGATGGACAGGGCTAAGAAGGAATATTAATAGCTAAACAATAGACTAAGAGAGCAGACATAATAGCAAAGAACAAGGCATCAGAGGTACTCTACCAGCTTCTGGAAAGAGACTCAGCAGATGGCATGAAGAAGCTCTATCAGGTTGCAAGGCAAAGACAGAAAGATAAATATGATAGTCATCAGACATCCTTCATAATGGATGCCAGCAACAAAATATTCACTAGTCTGAAAGGCATCAAAGACAGATAGGAGGAGTACTTTTAAATGAAGAAAACCCCACAGAAAATGTGCTACCCAAGATCCAACCTACAATGAAAGAGGAGGAAGAGCCCAGCCTAGAAGAAGCAAGGACAGCACTAAGGAAAATGAAGTCAGTGAAAGAAGCAGGCCAAGATGAGGTCACCGCAGATGTGATTGAGATATTGGGTATGCCTGGAGAGAAATGGCTGCAGAGGGTACTCAGAGCAATATGAAGAGAAAGGCATATTCCAGATGACTGAAGAATAAGCATTCTATTGACAATGTACAAGAACAAAAGGTTCATTCATAGCTGTGAACAGTACAGGGTATCAAATGAAAATGCTGAACAGGGTGAATGATAAACAAATTATAGCGGAATGTAATGCAAAACTCGGGGCACATGAGATGAAACTGACTGTATAGAAGACAGTTGTAATGGCAGCAAATGGGTAAAATCAGAAGAAGATGAAATTTAAGACAGGAGTGGAAAATAGTGGAACATGTTAACAGCTTCAAGTAACTGGGAGGGGTGGTTGAGGAGAAGGGAAGGCTGAATGAGGAGGTCAAAGCCAGAATCAGAGACAGTTCAGCCAACTGGCACAGAGTGTCAGGAGTAGTGTATGACAGAAGAATGCCAAAGAAGCTGTAAAATAAGGTATACAAACAGTGCTGCAACCAGTATTTCTGCATGGTACCAAAACCTGGACAGTAAAGGAAGAACAATTAAGGAAGCTAGAGGTGATGGAGATAATTTGCCTGAGATATGTGGTAGGATACACACTGTGAGACCAATAAAGAAATGATGACAATAAACATCAGAAGCCAAAGCAGTCCCAGTTCCAGAGAAGGTCAAACAAAACAGATTACTGTGGTTCAGACACGTGCAAGAAAGCAAAATATGATCCAGTGAAGGAGAATTGGGAGTGACAGGAAATAAGAAAGAAGAAATGAGGACACCTAGCAAAGAGATGGATTGCATGAAAAAAGACCCATGACAGTCAAGCATGCCTGTCAAAGAAGATAGGAGAGAGGCACTGAACTGGGGGAAGTGCTAACAGTTACCACAACACCCCTTCTCTGATATGAGAAGTTTTATGTTTATGGAAAGCCACCTGCATACACATGCCCTGTTAATATAAAAATATAATTTTATGCAGCTCATAAACATCAGATTGCTAATTACAAAATACTTTGCGATACCCTGAGAAGAGCTTAGTACAACCTGTGCTGTATGTATACAAAATCCAACCCTCTAAATATGAAAATACAGGCAGCAGAACCACAGGCATTTCAAATAGTCAAGGCATTATGCAGAAGAAGCACAAATAACCGCTGTTTTGTTGTGTTACTAATCATTTGAATTTTCACACTTTCTTGATGCTCAGACCTGTCAGATAAGGCAAATGTTGTTACCTTATGGTTACTGGAGTGAAAAGCAGCATAGTTGTGACATTATCTAGGAACGCTGAAAGTATCGCAGCTATGAGGCAGAGAATTATAATCATGGCCCACACTCTTCCTCGAGAAAGCTGATAAGCCTAAGGGATAAAAAGAATCAGTCACATTACAATGGCAAAAACAAAATTAAATGTAGAAAAGGGCAGGATCAAATAGCACAGCAAATGCTACAAGGCCTCCCTAGTTGAGATAGCGTTAGTTTACTATGATGAAGGAATTCTGTTTTATTAAGAGAATGATTCACTGGTCAGAAGAAATAAAAATACAGGAGCACTTCATATTCAAAACACTTTTAGAGTCTTAATTTTGTACCAAGTACTGACTTTTAAGATTTATAAATCTAATTTGAATTATCACAGACACAGTAACCATGAGTTCTTATTAATCTGTATGCTAGATTACAGCAGACCAGTTAAAAAAGACAAACCACAACACAGCAGTATCACAGATTTGGAAATCACCCAAGCATGAATATTTCAGATCAATTGCCTCATAAATGCACACAAGGCTCATTAGTTAGAGGTACAACTTAAAAAGGTTATATGATTTCTGCATTTTTCTGAATTTAAATATGATCTTACAAAGTCAAAAGTAAACAGAATATGTATATCATGACTGCAATTGTAAATCAGCTGTAATGAAATAAAATAAGCTGGTCCAGTGATTTTGACAGCATCTATCAATCTATTCATAGCTCAACAAAGAAGATTGTAAATATCATACTAGCTGTTACTTTCAGCTCACAGAAGTGATACATCCATCCTTTTCCCCTGTTGCTTTTAATAAATCTACACTTCAACAATCAATGTTATTGTGACAGGTTCAGCAGAAAATTAAATGCACAAGTCCCACCTTACTGTAACAGCATACTCACAGAAATGCAGAAATAAACAATTACCCACTACTGTCGCCAAAATACATTTTCAAGAGTTTATCAATAAAATTTGTCATTTGTGTTGCCAATAAACTGTTGCGTTGCAGTCATATTAACCCAGTGATCAATGCCACTGAACAACAGGTGTGGATAACACTTCACCTGGGTATGGTCCTAAATGAACTTTCAGGAGTAATGATCAGGGTAAAACACACACAAGAGAAATTTGAATATATCCATTGTATAACAGAATGTCAGGTCTCAGGTAGTTACTACTGTGCAGACTATGTAGTTTTTAGTAGATGCAATGATATAAGGGAGAAACAGATAAAACAAATGCCATGGGATGAAAATGTAAAGTGACAGGTGATTCAAATGGTGACAGTAGCAGCTTTTCTATAGCACAGATAAGCAGTCATAAAAATAAGTGACACTGCTGAAGAAGTGAGCTGTTTTAATTTAGTAAAGTATCTGAATAGCAGAAATAAGAGAATTTCAGATGTACCAAAGAGAAGCACTATCTTAACCCCTCTTCCAGGGATGAAAAAGATGGCTTTAAATTGTTAATGAAATTACTCTGAATGGCAATTTAAATATTTTAAAAAAATTTAACTTGACATCTTAATTTAATATTTTCTGACTATCTGGGACAACAGTGATACTAACCCTTGTATATAACTTGATCTATTAGCATTTGTGGCAATTGTTTTTCAGACCTCACTGCCGAATGATCTTTCCACAATCATTCTTGTCACTACCTAGATGAAATCTCACCTAACCCTGCCTTATGAAGACAAAGTATACAAACCAATAAGCATAAAGCAGGCATCACAGGACACAGAGCCTGGATGTAATGTACATCTGAAAAGTTAACAGTACTTTTGTTTATAATAATGGAAACAAATCATGTCACCCTACTAGTGACAGCTATCGACTCTGTAGAACAGTGATGACAAACCTGTGACACACGTGTCAAAGGTAACACACGCCACAATCTTTGCCACTGATCACCAACACCCGAGTTACCAAAGACACTGCTTTTGCATCCATTACTCATATGAAGTGCACTGAACTATTTTGTGCCAGGAGCTTCTGACATGCCAAACCCAAAAGTTCAGTATCACTGCTCTAGAAGGTATACTAATCCCAACATGGGAGTCTAACTTGCCAGGTTTAGCAATATGTTTAACTAGCACCTTAGGAGATTTCAGAGCAAAACAAAATGCATGCATGCAGAGTACAGCGTTACTGTATTGCTCTGATAATAACTCGACCCATTATCCTATAAACTAGATTCCAGACTGGTACAGTAATCTAAACTATTAAATCTGGGTCACTGAAAATGTCTGTAGGCAATGGTAACACATTCCCTAGAACTAAAGTCCATTACATTCTCCATGTGACTTGAAATTTACTCTAATTCACTAAAATGTATTTCTGCAGCATTTTCCTTTCTTGGTCCCAAAAATCTAAAATCCTATTCTAACACAATATAGAGTATTATGATTGTATCTCTTGTTATAACCATCTTGTTATGTGTTTGAGAATTCAAATAGATATAGCAATTTCAGTATAAATAAGTCATAGGGGTATTGGGATACAAAAAGCTGTACTAACAGTATTACACTATGTTTTGATATACACTGTTTTGTAAGTGATCATATTTAATGTGTTGGAAGATTAGAAGTTCTGAGAATTGCAGCTATTGGTGTCAGATTTATGTCAAGGAGCACTTTTTTTATTTGAATAACACACCAAATTATCATAGCTTTTCATATAGGTTCATAGGTGATTACTATGATAAGATAATGCTCATATTACTGGGATGCTAGCAAGAACACAGGTATCCTGATATCTGCCTGGAAGACAGCCCCTCCAAATGGTTCTTGCACTAATGGGTCTGAAGTATGGGGGTGTCACATCGTTAGAGAATGAATGTGGCAAATCCATCTGGGTATGATTATTGGCCATCATGGCAGAGGAGCAAAAAGCATATATAGAAATGAGCCTCAATACAGTAGTTACACTTACCTGTCTGCAATTAGTGATACGGACACTAGACAAGAGGGTCTGCAATTTATTGGAGAAAACAGGCAAAAGAAACAAGGCACTTTTTTTTTTTGAATAACACACCAAATTATCATAGCTTTTCATATAGGTTCATATGTGATTACTATGCTAATAACCTTAGGGGGCCTTTTTGTTTATTTTGTTCCTTTTGTTTTCCTGAAAACTCCAGTGAAGAAAAGGTCTTTGTTCAGAAAAGGATTAAGGAGAGATCTCTTTTAAAAAACATCTGTTGAAGAAAAAAATGAAACGAAGACATGTATTTTATGCTTTTATTTATTCCTTATTAAACAGTTAAGCCCACTGGTCCTTAGACTCTTTTCAGCCAAGACCTGAGCCAAAAGCAAGAACAATTAATTACAGTCAAACAAAAACTCATAATGCATAGTATATACAAGAGGCTGCAAGTAAGAGAAACAAGCATAGTCAATCAAGAAAAGCACATTACAAAAACACATATTACAAGAGGCACATTGCAAAAACACATATAACAAGAGGCACATTACAAAAACACATATAACAAGAGGCACATTACAAAAACACATATAATAAGAGGCACATTGCAAAAACACATATAACAAGAGGTACATTGCAAAAACACATATAACAAGAGGCACATTACAAAAACACATATAACAAGAGGTACATTGCAAAAACACATATAACAAGAGGCACATTACAAAAACACATATAACAAGAGGCACATTACAAAAACACATATAACAAGAGGCACATTACAAAAACACATATAATAAGAGGCACATTGCAAAAACACATATAACAAGAGGTACATTACAAAAACACATATAACAAGAGGCACATTACAAAAACACATATAACAAGAGGCACATTGCAAAAACACATATAACAAGAGCACATTGCAAAAACACATATAACAAGAGGCACATTACAAAAACACATATAACAAGAGGTACATTGCAAAAACACATATAACAAGAGGCACATTACAAAAACACATATAACAAGAGGCACATTACAAAAACACATATAATAAGAGGCACATTGCAAAAACACATATAACAAGAAGCACATTACAAAAACACATATAATAAGAGGCACATTGCAAAAACACATATAATAAGAGGCACATTACAAAACCACGTATAACAAGAGGCACATTACAAAAACACATATAACAAGAGGCACATTGCAAAAACACATATAACAAGAGGCACATTACAAAAACACATATAACAAGAGGCACATTGCAAAAAGCAGTCCATTCAGGTTACACATGGAAAATTCACAGCCACTAGCAAAAATAAGGTATATTTCACAGTAGAATGTACTAGAACGTCATCATCAGATTGTACAGTCATTTTTATTTTCTTTCAAACTGACCACAGAAAAGAGCCATTTTCTTGAATGCGTGTGCATTTCTATCCTTTACTGAGATGGTGTTGGAGTTTATTCATTAAAGATGGACAGGATAGGACAGGATAGTCTCTGATGTTCAGACATCCTGCAGAAAGGTATTCCAAACAGAAACAGCAATATTTAAAAAAGCTCCTTCCTCGAGAGAGATGTTAAATGTGCTCCAAGGAAAAATGATGATTTCCAATTGGCGTAGCTTAGTAAATATGGCAGGCATCTAAAAAATAACTTTACTCCCAAGGCTTGAAAGTAGCCATAGTATAATAACATAAAAGCTAACACATGCTACATTGTGGCCATAGTATAACAACATAAAAGGCAATGCATACTACATTATAGCCATAGTATAACAACATAAAAGGTAATGCAGGCTACATTATAGCCATAGTATAACAACATAAAAGGTAATGCATGCTACATTATAGCCATAGTATAACAACATAAAAGGTAATGCATGCTACATTATAGCCATAGTATAACAACATAAAGCTAATACATGCTACATTGCAGCCATAGTATAATAACAAAATAGGTAATATATGCTACTTTGTAGCCATAGTATCACAACATAAAACATATAGGGAGGTTGGCATAATGGTTAAAGTGCACCTTTCAGACACAAGGTACAAAGTTTGTTTCTCATATGTGGTAACTGGCTAGGCTTAAAATGACCCACAAGGGCAGCTAGCCTAGTACTAATCTATAAACCTATAACACTTGCTACACTGTAGCCATAGTATAACAACATAAAAGTTAACAAATGCTACACTGAAATGGTACAGAGTATACATAAACTATTCTTTATTTAATGATATACAAAACATGGCACTAGTCTAGCTTTGCACCTTAAAAATGTAATGGAATTTGTATCATATGAAGTCTTAATATAAGATAATGCTCATATTACTGGGATGCCAGCAAGAACACAGGTATCCTGATATGTGCCTGGAAGACAGCCCCTCCAAATGGTTCTTGCCCTAGTGGGTCTGAAGTATGGGGGAGTCACATTGCTAGAGAATGAATGTGGCAAATCCATCTGGGCATGATTATTGGTCATCATGGCAGAGGAGCAAAAAGCATATATAGAAATGAGCCTCAATAAAGTAGTTACACTTACCTGTCTGCAATTAGTGATATGGACACTAGACAAGAGGGATATGCAATTTATTGGAGAAAACTGGCAAAAGAAACAAGGTATTGGGAGCAAATAAGTAGACAGGGAAAGGTAATAGAATGGGAAGAGGCCAATAATTTATTTGGACTGCAAGCTAAAAATTGCTTTCCCTATCAAGGATTGATTCAGAGTATAGGCAAAGAGAAAGAAATAGGAGGGCCCTAAATTAAAGGCCAGCACTGTTTGGGCATGTTGGTGAAGGGAACAGAGGGGATGAGGAAGTAATGGGTAGGTATGGTGTTAAGCAAAGGAATGCAGAAGGTCAGATGGTAGTGGATTTTGTGAAAAGGATGGACATGGCTGTGATGAATACGTATTTTTAACAAGAGGGAGGCACATAGGGTGACATACAAGAGTGGAGGAAGATGCGCACAGGTGGATTATATGTTATGTAGAAGGGCCAATCTGAAGGAAATTGGAGACTGTAAAGTGGTGGCAGGGGAAAGTGTAGTTAGGCAGCATAGGATGGTGGTTTGTAGGATGACATTGGTGATCAAGAAGAGGAGGATGAGTGTGAGGGCAGCACCAAGTATCAAATGGTGGAAATTGAAAAAGGGTAATTGTCAGGTGATGTTCAGGGAAGAGTTAAGACAGGCACTGGGTGGCAGTGAAGAGTTACCGAATAGCTGGGTAACTACAGCAGAGCTAGTAAGAGAGATGGCTAGAAAGGTGCTTGGTGTGACATCTGGAAAGAGGAAGGAGGACAAGAAGACCTGGTGGTGGAATGAAGAAGTACAGGAGAGTATACAGAGAAAGAGGTTGGCAAAGAAGAAGTGGGATTGTCAGAGAGATGAAGAAAGTAGAGAAGAGTATAAGGAGATGAGGTGCATGGCAAAGAGAGAGGTGGCGAAGGCTAAGGATAAGGCATATGAAGAGTTGTATAAAAGGTTGGACACTAAGGAGGGAGTAAAGGACCTGTACCAATTGGATAGAAAGGGAGACCGAGCTAGTAAAGATGTGCAGCAGGTAAGGGTGATAAAGGATAATGAGGGAAACATACTCACAAGTGAGGAGAGTGTGTTGAGCAGATGGAAAGAGTACTTTGAAGGGTTGATGAATGAAGAGAATGAGAGGGAGAGAAGGTTGGATAATGTAGGGATAGTGAATCATGAAGTGCAGTGGATTATCAAGGAAGAAGTAAGGATAGCTATGAAGAGTATGTTTAGTCCAGATGACATACCTGTGGAAGCATGGAGGTGTTTAGGTAAAATGGCAGTGGAGTTTTTAACTAGATTGTTTAATGAAATCTTTGAAAGTGAGTAGTGAGTCAGCAGTATGGTTTCATGCCAGGAAAGAGCACTACAGATGTGATGTCTGCTCTGAGAGTGTTGTTGGAGAAGTACAGAGAAGGTCAGAAGGAGTTGCATTGTGTCTTTGTGGATTTAGAGAAAGCATATGACAGGGTGCCTAGAGAGGAGTTGTGGTATTGTATGAGGAAGTTGGGAGTATCAGAGAAGTATGTAAGAGTGGTACATGATATGTATGAGGGTAATGTGACAGCAGTGAGGTCTGCGGTGGGAGTGACGGATGTGTTTAAGGTGGAGGTGGGATTACATCAAGGACCAGCTCTGAGCCCTTTCTTATTTGCAATGGTGATGGACAGGTTGACAGACAAGATCAGACAGGAGTCCCCGTGGACTATGATGTTTGCAGATGACATTGTGATCTGTAGTGAGAGTAGGGAACAGGTGGAGGAGACCCTGGAGAGGTGGAGATATGCTCTAGAGAAGAGGAATGAAGGTCAGCAGGACTAAGACAGAATATATGTGTGTGAATGAGAGGGAGGGTAGAGGAATGGTGAGGATGCAGGGAGTAGAGGTGGCGAAGGTGGATGAGTTTAAGTACTTGGGATCAACAGTTCAGAGTAATGGTGAGTGTGAAAGAGAGGTGAAGAAGAGAGTACAGGCAGGATGGAGTGGGTGGAGAAGAGTGTCAGGAGTGATTTGTGACAGACGAGTACCAGTAAGAGTGAAAGGGAATGTCTACAAGAGGGTAGTGAGACCAGCTATGTTATATAGGTTGGAGACAGTGGTATTGACAAAAAGGCAGGAATCAGAGCTTGACGTGGCAGAGTTGAAGATGTTAAGATTTGCACTGCGTGTGATGAGGATGGACAGGATTACGAATAAGTATATTAGAGGCTCAGCCCAGGTTGGAAGGTTTGGAGACAAAGCCAGAGAGGCAAGATTACATTGGTTTGGACATGTGCTGAGGAGGGATGCAGAGTATATTGGGAAAAAGATGCTAAGGATGAAGCTACCAGGTAACAGGAAAAGAGAAAGGCCAAAGATAAGGTTTATGGATGTGGTGAGAGAGGACATGCAGGTGGTTGGTGTGACAGAGCAAGATGCAGAGGACAGGAAGAAATGGAAACAGTTGATCTTCTGTGACGACCCCTAACGGGAGCAGCCGAAAGAAGAAGAAGACTGTTTGAGCTTTTAGTAGAATCAAGAACAGAAGTTGCCATTAAGTAAGGAATAATTAGTAGAGCATTCAAAATATTGCATGATAACTGCAAGAATCAATCACAGCAAGTTAGAAAGGACTGGGAAGAGAAACGGGATAAGCAATTCGCAAAGAAACAATGAGGGATACATATATGTCTCCCAAATATGCAAAAATTCTAGAAGATTTAGCATCTTTGCTTGAAAGAATTTACGTAGATATTTTTATACCCCAAGTAGACTCCAAATAATCTTTCCTCGGATAGACAGCAAATGGCGTAATAGGGAAGAAAGAGGTAACTGGGAACATATTTTCTGGGAGTGTAATGAGTTGGCAGACTTTAAAGATTCCCTGCAGGCAAGTCTATCAGAAAGTGAGCAAACTGACGTAACTAGGGAAATGATTTCTTGAGCAATGATACAGAACTGGAATTGCCTAGACACAGAAAGGCCTTGCCGAGTCTAATTATGGTGGCTGTCAAAAAAGCAGTTACTAGAAAATGGAAATCAAAGTCTAAACCAGCTTTACTAGAAGGAGTGAATATAACAGGTATAAAACAACTGGAACTCGGATCTTTAGAAAAGGGTAGGAGCAAATTACATAGGAAAACTGGGAATTGTGGGAACATTACATGCAGAGGAGGAAGAATGTTTAAAAGAAGGCAGGATGTGAATGAGCCATGTAATGGCTGACTAACAATGACTGGATAGATTATAAGTCATGTATAATGTTTGCAACTAAAATCATGTCAGTATAGTTTGTGATGTAAAATGCTTGCAACTAAAATTATGTCAATATGGTTTGTTTTCATTTATAGAAATGTATGATTGCCTATGTCATACATATTAATTTAAGAAAGATGTCTTGTGTTTAAATAATATATTGTGTTACATAATAGGTGCTATGGTGTTTAATTTCAGACTAATGTATCTACTATATGAAACTGTGATGGGGATTAAAGTAGAATAGACTAGGCTCATTTTAAAAAGTTAGTGTGGACATTTGAATTACCTTTACAAACCTGCTGCATAACTGTTTCAGTGATCAGACTTAAATGGCATGGAACTGCCCTTCAGGAATAGTTTTAAGACAGTGGCAGTGGAAAACTGGCTAGCAATTTATGCAGCAGAAAATACACACAGACAGAAAATATTTATAAACATAATCAGCTCTGAGCTCTGCACTTCAGTAGTGCAGAAAATCATTACAGAGTTCCAGACCTTATATATCTGGTAAATGCAATTATCCTGTCAAAATGTTACTACACAGCATTCTGTGCGGTGATTCTGGTCTTGTATTCAGTGTATGTAAATAAGTCTTTTCAGTAAACATGCCCGAGGAGATACCTAAACTGCTCATCCATGCTGATTCCTTCTGACATGGCTATGTGACAGTTCATCATTCAGTAAAAGAACTGCACATATTCTGAATTGTTGAATTTCAGTCAATAAACATTCTCAATGTCTCTTCATAGCAGACTCCAATTACACTACTTTTTTCCACTGAATAATAGCATTCCCATCCTCACAATGAAATCCATTCTCTGGACATGTCATACATTGTATTGTACTTTATGGTTGGCTGCCACATTCTACATAAAAGGAATACAATTATTAGCAATCAATATCATGTTCCCAACACTTTTATTCCTTTTCCATAGAATGAATAAAAGTATCATCAGTCAATCTCATATTGTAATTTGATGGTACTGCAAAGCAGGAAAATAAAAGGAGAGTTCATGGTACCAACTCTTCAAAGTGGAGCAGACCGGTATCACTAACAACTTGTCCAATGAAACATTATTATCTGTTCATAAAAAAAAAAAAAAACACTAAGCCCACTAAAGAGACCCCACAGCTTTTTGCCAGACACATATATCTGTTAACGGTGCATCTGCAAAAATGATATTTAGTAGTAAGGCATTGTTAGAATCAATAAGTAAAGCAGTTTTACTGGACATAAATCAGAAGTTAGCATAGCTAAACATATACAATAAATGGCCAATAGCATTCAAAAGCATTTACTCAGATTGGAACTCCAATTGGCATGCCTGTTGTACAACAAGCATATCCTAAGTCCGGCCGCTAAAGTATTGCTGAGTGACCATTCTTTCCATGGAGATATCCTAAATTAAACTATCTACACATATTTCATGAGAGACAAATCAAAATATGTAAAAACTCATGAAGTGCTGCGAAACTCTGGATAGTAGAAAGGTATGGTTACCAGTAGCTTGATTGATAGTACGGCTGTTAACCTTACCTCTCAGCTCTCCAGACTTTTGCAGAGAATCCTTCATTTTTCTCCTATATTTGCCCTGTTCATTGAAAAATTTTAAATATCCTCATAAATCTAACAGTTCTGATAATGTGAGACATCACACAAACACACACACACACACATAAATAAACGAGAAAAAGAAGAGATGCAGATAAATATGCAAACTCTCTTGGAAAAGCTCTCTTCTCTAGCACCTTCCTAACACTGAACTGTGTAAGTGTGAGGGTATAGTATCTTAAACATGCACACTACAGATTAAGAAAAAGGCAGAAGAGCACTAAAGGGCCATTATATAAAGATATTATTCAAGAAAGGTGAGCAATTAAGTTGTCAAATAATGTTATTATATAATAGCAATAATCCACTCCTGTGTATGGGTATCACAGGACCTACTCCCAGTTGGCTTTGTTTAATCATTTGGGCTTCATCCTTGTCATCCAACCACACCAAATGTGGGTTAATCCAGTGACACCGACACCCATTCTTGGGTTATTTCTAAAGAATAAAGCAATGTAAGATACTAAATCAAAAACAAATACCTAATTTTCTGCTGGACTCTGGTGTGTGATGTTTAAGCAGGAATAGATACTGATTTCTGAGCTTTGTGGGCTACAGGGAGCAATGAATTGGTTGGTCAATCACGAATTTATGTAGTTACCTCAGGCAGGTCTAAAGTGAGTATAGTTATAGCCGATATAAATAAATGGACATACAGACTTACAGCAGCTCACGTGATATGATGTGTAGCAGAGGCTAAGGAAATGATTACAAAACAGACAACAGCAGGCACAAATAAATACAGAACGTCTTCCTTGAATGAATGTGTGATTCTTGAGGAGTAACTTAAGCAAGTTTACATATGTACACACACAAACAGCATTTCCCTGAACACAAGCGGCATGAAGGGATATATGGATTCAGAACAGGAATATCACTAATTCATAGAAAGGGTGATGCGAATATGAAGGACAACAGAATGGTATTACAAAACTCTGCACAAAAGAAAGCTTTAAATCAGCATGGGACAGAATAAAAGGGATTATGAGAGAGATCCAGCAAAGGATTAGCTGCCAAAAGCACACTTGTAAGGCCTGTTTGCCCCTTGCTGGCATAGCTACACATTTCTTTGTAATGTATTTTTATAACCAATAACGTAATGTAGCTGCAGTCTTTTGCAGTGGGTAAATAGTAAGATGACGACTTCTTAACTGTCCATGGGTGTGCATGCAAGTGTGATGTGAAAGAAAGGTGTGGCAATTTACTTCTGTTTCCCCCCCTCCCACCTTCTGAACTCAGTGGATGGCCGGATGTGACTCATAGGCATAGATGGATGCAATGGACTTACTTGTTGTACCCTGTTTTTATTAAAATATTTAATTTTGTCTTCCTAATTTGCTCACAGCATTCTAAATAAAGGGGAACCCTAAAGAAAGTGCTGAGATGCAAATAGTTAATTATTTGAAATGACATCTACAGTGGCCCAGAAAATATGGGCATTTCATTTTTGCCATCCTAATAATGAAGCTGCATTGAGTACAACTTTTCTCTTTATAAAGCTTTCTTCCACATTTATTTTAGGCAGCTGTTACTAAAGTAACCATTAACTGTCTCTCTGTAATCAAAACTGAAATCACAAGTAAAAACTGGGCAACAATGTGTGTAACTTCAGATACACATTCTAGTTAATGCTGCTCGTTCTGCAACAAATGATTTATCATCAGTATTTGTTCACATGCTCTATAGATCAGACATGCTTTCTTTAACTTCTCTTAATCTATTCATCTACTTTTATGCATATAATTCCATTTCTGCACTCATATCATTTGGCAAAATTAAGGAGACAAAAACAGGGTTAATCAGGAAGTATTCTTGAAATGCGGCAAAAGATTCATTAAAATAATTCACTTGAAGATATATATTCAGAAAACCAACCACCAGGTTTATGGTATTAACATACAAGTACGGTTTCCTGTTCACATTAAGCAGAGCTCTTCCCTGGTCCTCTTCAAAAGCAATGGGGATCACTGGATAAGGAATCGCAAATTCACATCTGGAGTAGCACCTATGTCCCTTAGGGCTGGGGCAATCTATAATATACTCAAAGCATAGCACAAACCCATGCCATCATTGCCCCTAGGTGCCATATATTAGGTAAAATCAGGTTATATTGGCTAGGCTTGTAAGGGATTTTAAGCCATTAGCCTAGTGATCTCCTATGGACCTACGAACCTGTGAGCTGTACCTGTGTGCACTTTATGCAGAAACTGATGAATATGTATTAGAGTTACAATCTATTACTCTCTATGCAGGATGGTCCCTGTATGGGAAATTGTTTTCCATGAAAAAAAATGAAAAATGGCAAATGCCCTCAGATTTTCCTCTAATACTTTCCAAAAATTATTTTGTGTCTCAAGCACTTTAAACCACATGGAATGACAGAAATGTCAAACTCTACAAGAGTGAGCTTTTATTTTTGACAAAAAAATGAAATTCAATCCTTTACATTGGTTGTAGGTATGGTTTTGCCATGCAAAATCCCAGTTCCATTAAAGAAAATGCTCCACTTTGGTGATCTGAAAAAAAAAATAGTGTCCCTGACCTGTGCATCCCCCACCTTTACTCTGTACTGCAGCAGACATAAGCACTGCAAGCCTAAACTGGAGGCCAAAATCATTGGTGGCACAAGCTAGTCAGAACAAAAACAAAAGGTAATGGATTACGTATGACCTCAAAATGAAGAAAAGAACAGTTACATTTTATAGCCATGAGACACAGCAGAACACTTCTGCATCATATTCATTAATGATAAATAAAAGCATGCCACTTTGTTTAATCAGCCATGGCTCTAACACTCCATGTTCTTCTGAAAGACAAATCACCTGAAAATTCAAGACCTGCTAATTATTACAGAACCACCACTGCCTCTCAACCTGTTAGCGCAAGAAATCTGGACACAGCCAAATGTAATGGGTACAATGGCCCAAAAAATAGAGACAGATATTAAATATTACTCATAAACCTAACAAGTAGATAGAATAACAGTATTTGTGCTAGCTTGCATTTTCTGAATGATAAAAAGTCTGAAGCCCAAATGCATGTAATTATTTAATGACTTTAATCCTCAGTCATTTGCCAGAAAATCACACACTTCATGAGGAGTAGACCAAAAGTATGAAGCAAAAATCTGGACATTCTGTGAAAATCTGAACAGTTGAGAGGTATGCTGGCCAGATAGTTTTGCAATCAGAAGTTGATATAAATCAAATATAATGATGTTTATCGATGAATAAAACTCAAATAAAATGAGATAAAAAGTATACATAGGGCCCTAGCAGCTTTCTTACTGACTATCATCTGTAATAAACTAGTATGTCTTCTGCAAAACCTTATTCTCTACAGGGTTCAGTAAGTATATACCTCTTACTGAAGCACCTCAGCTAGCCTGGACTAGTTCAATTTTGCTACAGACAAAAGAGCCATTGCCTTTTTTGTTTCTCCAGTATATAAGCACTGATAGCCTAAAAGCAACAGTCAACAACATCGTCTTTGGTTGCCACCGAATAAAACATTGTCTCACCCAAGAAGGGGCACAGGCAACATGTAAAAACATCCTCTAACCCCAACCTGAACATGCCCTGCCACTAGTAGTATATACCTCCAATAAAAAACTCAAAGCTTAAAACCCTACAAACCCTCTAAAAAAAATCTGCTAATTCATGATGCTCTTTCACTACTGGAACACTCTAAAGTGTAACAACTGGCTCTCCTAGAAAGCAGGGCACAGATACCTTGTCCATAAAACACAGTACCTCATCAGTTACAGTTTGACCATCCAAGAAACACTATACAAATTTCACTCACATGCCAACAATGTTCCAGCACAAATTAGACCTAGCAACTCTCTTTCACCTACCGAACATGCATTCTGCATTCTTGCTCCCAAATTATGGGACTGACTTCTAGATGAATCACACACACACACACACACACACACACACACACACACACACACACACACACACAAACACAGTAAATTCAGAGAACAATTACTCACTTGCTTGCTTGAACTATCACTATGTTTTCCAAACTTTGAATACTTTGGTATTATTGCATTTTTCCTGCAATTCCATATTATTGTTTTGTATTAGTGCTTGAGCACCCCCTCCCCACTCTGCTGTTGTACGTCTTCATTTCTGTTGTAACTATTGTGCTGTCTCTTAATTAGTCCACTATCTGGGCAGTATACATAAATAAATATATTATTGAATGAAGGAATGAATGAATAGATGAATGAGCAAACAAACACACAAATATAAATAAATACATAAATAGATATGCAGTATGTGTGCTCTCCTCTCACATTCAAGATGGCAAACACAACAGAGGGAGTATTGACAAGTATGGTCTCTCCCAGAGGTCTATGCAAATTCCCAGTATGAAATCATAAATTCTACTGCTTTCCATTGACTGCCTCATTGTAATATGACTGTATGAAACCTATGGTGTGTTCATGCCTTTCTAAAAGACTATCCATCTTACAGTCTGCAAATGTGCTAAGTGGTTCAGCAGCACCAGTAAAACAATAAAGCTTTCCAACCTCTTTCTGCTTCTGTTATAAGCATTACAATCTGCAATTGTGCTTAGCATGGTTATTCCAAGCAAAAATAAACCTACAAAACCACTCACTTTTGTTCATGTACACATCCTCTCCACACATTAAATCCTGGTTCTGATTTGAAAGTGAAAACACTAGCAAAACAATCCCCCAGATTTAATAAAATCTATGGAGGCATAGGGTACAGTCTACATGGAAGGTAGAGTGGCCATGTATGTAGTTCCCCCTTGGTAGCTCACCATGCATATTAATGAAGGTGCGTTACTGAGGGACAGCTGTGTAACACGGTTATTGAATCAGAGTAGGGAGTGTGTTACTGTGTCTAGAGATGAGTAACACATCCCTTGCACTGTAAAAGTGCAGTATATCAATTTATACATATGTATTCATTTTTTTATGTTTGTGTGATGCACAGCAATAGGCACGTGCCAGACATTTAAAAATAGAAACCAGATGCATTTAATTAAGAATGCAAAGTCAAGTTTAAGCATAGCTGAGCAGGTTTGCATGGCACTGAGTGGTGCTCAGCAGTGCTTAAAAGTACGTGAGAGATATATGTAAAAGTATAACAGCATTCTCCACATCAACATAGCCAAATGGTTAGAGTGACAGCCTTATATGCAGTAGGTGCAGGGTTTGAGTACACAGAAGAGTTAAGAGCCATTTATTTTCCAAATACAAATTATGCCAATTATTTTTAAATCCTGCTGTGCTGCACTGAGCTAAGCTCCGCTAAGCCCTGTTGAACCATGCCAAGCATCACTTAAGATCTGTTTTAGCACTGCTTGGCACTGCACAGCTCCACTTAGCTGGTTTGCACACTGCTAAGCATTGCCAGTTTAAGAACTGCTGAGCTGAGCTCAGCTGGTTTCATGTTGTGTTAAGCAATGCACCACATTTTTAAAACTTGCACAATGGCATTAAAGTGCAGGAAAACAAGTATATTAAGAGCAATAGGCAGGAATACTGCATAATGCACTGGAGGTCAACCTCTAAGGATACTATGGCAGGTTTTGGAGATGGTATGAGCTTTTGTGTACAGTGGTGAGGATAAGCACTTTTACGCACAGTGGTGGAGCATTAAGGAGTCAAGGGCAGTGCATAGCTGGGGGGGTGAGGGGTGATCCGCTCTGGGTGACACTTTTCCAGTCCATTCACATAACATCTGTGTACATGCACCATTGCAAAGACTGTTGATGTGCCTGGAGTTTCCAAGTGGATGTTCCATGTGTGGAATGAGTTCAACTGCAAACAAGTTAGGAAATATTTTTATGCAGCTCTCAGTGTATAGTGAGTGTACTTATGCAGCTCTTTAAGGAGTGTGTGTGTGTGTGTGTGTGTGTGTGTGTGTGTGTGTGTGTGTGTGTGTGTGTGTGTGTGTGTGTGTGTGTGTGTTTGTTTGTGTATACAATGTCCCAGTTAAGTGTTACTCGGGCTCAAACTCTGTACCTTGTGTACATTGATCAAGAGCCTGACTTCTCTACCCATTCAAGGAACTGTCCAGGTCTGGAAATGTTTGACTCATACTTTTGGTCTGTTCCTCTTAAAATTAGTGGTTTTCTGGCAAATCAGTGAGAACTGAATTCACTAAATAATGACATCTAAGTTTCAATCTTCTTATCTTTCAGGAAATGCATACTAACACAAAACATTTTATTCTATAAACTTTCTAAGATTATACAAGCAATGTTAAAAATGTGCCCCTGGTTTTGTGCATTTGTCCCCCACCCAACCCCCCATTAAATGTTGGCTTTTTTTAGATTTATTGTGCTGCAAAGTTGACAGATACAGTTGAGTGTCAAGTGGATTTTACAAGGAGCTGAGAGCTTCAGGGGAAGAGAAGTTTAGTACTGCTTATACCAAGTCTGTTTGCATTGTTAGTAGAACACCAGGTAGTATACTTGCTTTTGATGCAGAAGGCTGTAGGTTCTACTCCCACAGTATGTAGATGGATTGCTGATACTGTACTGTACTGTGTTGTACTTTAAAGTATGTGAATGCTGCAGTCCTTTGGAGGAGACACCTAGTAACTATGGATCTGTTATTAGTTTGCCATCCACTTCCTATTGCAATATTACTCTTATCATTTTTTTAATGTAACATAGGCAATTTATTCTTCAAGGGCAGTGGGCACTTTATTTGTAGATGAAACAATGATAAAGTTGCTTGCTATCAGCAACCATTCGTTACATATATCTTTAATGTGGAATTATTTAGATGACTTTTACTTCTGCAGAGATTGTGCATATTTACTGATATTGGTGGATTGTAATGACAGAAGTTTGAGTAGACATTTATGATGGAAATGTTCTGAATTGGGCAGTTTTGTCATTACTGAGTCATATGTTTTGTTTCATTGCTTACTGGACAAATGTTCAAAACAATACATTTAAAACACACTCTAACAAGTGTACTGTATTAAGCAAGGAATATAATTTAATACAATCAGGAAGGTGAATCAAAGAACACATGTATGTTTGCATAGTCTTAAATATGTGTTCAAAGGACCTATGATTTGAAACCTCACAAAGGTAAACTTTATCTGCCAGTGGCCAGATGCATTTTCTTTTAATATGGGTTTCAATGCTGTTTCAATGAATGTGAGTTTCAAGGGCAGAGAAGCTTTAATGCTAAGTCTGTTTCATTGTAAGACTATATTGCTTTGTTTAGTAGATGTCTATCAGTGTTTGTGCTATAAAATTTAAAATATATTTTTAATTAAATCCAAATAATCATTGTAGAAGTAAAGCATAAAGCAGTGTGCACATTACAGTGTTTATGGTAAATGGGGAGAAATAGCCAAGTAATAGGACACTGGAATGGCTGCAGGGGGGACAGTGTATAGGTGCCCCATATGACTATGATTTTTGTGAGGGGCAGGGGTGGCAAACTGAAAGACAGCCCTAGGCAGCACAAACTCTAGCTATACCACTGGTCCAGGGTCATGGTTGGACTCCTAGTGAAAAACCATGAAGACTGGCTCATGCAGGGTAGTTACTGGGGCTCAAAGTACAAATTAGAAGCCTGGGACTGGCTGACAAGGTATCCCCCACACAGGTGAGCACTGTCATCACCACCATAACAACCTGAAAATAAGGAAGGCAGCTCTCTTGGATGTCTGGGTCTAAGAATTCCAGGCAGGCAATGTTCCACAAGTATGTAAGTATGTTTACCTGTGTTTCACCAATATTTAACCTTGAATGTCTGCTAAACTGGTATGCATAATGGTGTGCTTCTCTCCAAGCAACTGCAGAGGTGAGAGCTCGCAACATCAAGGCACATGCCGTGAGTGTGAGTATGGATGATTCTTCCAATCTATAGTCATATAAGCAAGAATGAGTAAAGCATTAATTGCCATTAAGTATATAAACAGTTTTGATTGTATTGTAAAGAATGTGGTCATAGACCTGGACTGCAATAAGTGACTACTACCAAATGTACTGCAATAAGCAGGAAAGAGTAAAGTATTAACCTTGATTAAGTAAATGAAATAAAGTTAATATCACAATAAATGTGGAATTACAGCTGCATTGCAACACCTGCATTACATTAACTGTTAATTAATAAAAACTATAAAGTATATCATTAAATGCATTAAAGCATCTGTAATGAAGTGTTGTGCAATACTTGTGGAATAACAACTGATATTTCAACCCAGTAACAAATTGTGCACACATGCAGTTTATTTAGTAATGTATAGGTTACCAAGTCTCTCTGCCATGATTACATTTCATGCAGTTGTGTCCAACTGTTACTGCACTGTATTATAACATTGTAGTATTAGTAGCAGGTCAAATTTTGTTTCCAGGTTACTTCTAGGACAAAATCAGTCAGTCAAATATCAGCAGTGACTCAGTAGCTCAGTTTGTTAAATGCTGTGTACAAAGTACATTTTGCTAGACACAGACCAAAGTTCAGATCCAGTTCCATGTACTAATACCTATTACTGAATTACATATGTCATGATGACAAATTTTCTCTCCACAGGAACTACTGGTAAATGGGTGAGGTAGCCCATAATATGCGTAAATAATTGTTTGTTCAGATATCACAGACTGTTGAAATCCTTCTCACGAATGTGCTATTTATCCACACAATAAAGGAAACAGGTTCAGTAATAACAAACTATAATAAAAGAAATAAAATGTGTAATAACAGATATCATTTTCTCCACAGGGAAACAGGCACAAGGGTAAGATAGCTCACAGTATGTGTAAATAAGTGTTTGTTCAGATGTCACAGGTTGTTAAAATTATTCTCATGAATGCACTACTTATCCAAACAATAAAGTAAACAGGTTCAATAATAACAAACTACAATAAAATAAAAGAAATAAAATGTGTAATAACAGATATCATTCTCTCCACAGGGACACAGGTAAAAGGGTGAGATACCTCATAGTAGGTGTAAATAAGTGTTTGTTCAGATGTCAAGGCTGTTAAAATCATTCTCACAAATGTGATACTTATCCAAACAATAAAGGAAACAGGTTCAATCATAACAAACTATAATAAAATAAAATAAATAAAATGTGTAATAACAGATATCATTCTCTCCACAGGGACACAGGTAAAAGGGTGAGCTAGCTCATAGTATGTGTAAATAATTGTTTGTTCAGATGTCACACACTGTTAAAATCATTCACATGAATGTGCTAGTTATCCAAACAATAAAGGAAACAGGTTCAATAATAACAAACTATAATAAGATCAAAGAAATAAAATGTATAATCAAGGTATGGCTGTATTTCTGGAGTGTCTTGTAAAGGTTGATGCAGTCATTTACTGCATGTGATGCATATGTCCCCTGCAGTCAGTGGTATTAGGTACAATCCCCATGCCTGCCAAGCACAGCATAATAGTTGTGTACTCTCTGTACTGTACACATGCATGTCTCTCGAGTGTCACGCTGTCACAGAATGTAATTGCTGTTCTGTAATCCCTCTGTCATAGATGTATCATCGACATGATTATATGTCAACATCAGATTAATAGTACATTAACCCAGAGTCCTCCCTTGTCAGATGAATCATTCGTTTATTGAAAGCGAAAGTGCTTACATCTTTTTATTTTTATCTTTGGACACATTAAAGTTTGCCAGTTCTATGTTGTGGTGTCATCCTTTGATTTTGTTTTCATAGTTATATACATCCACTTGATGTGCAAGTGTTCTTTGTAGTTGTGTACAGGTAGATGTTACTACTTGGCCCATAGTATCCCATGCAGATAGCTTGAGAGATATGTATGTGCTACCAGCAGCTATAGAGCACCTTTACACATAAAGAAAGGACAAACCTGTGGAGTAGCTAGCATTACTGTTGTCAGCTATATAGCCCATGATGGTATTAATGGACTGTATTTCTCTCTCTTCCCACCTCTTATCTTCACATATTTATTATTGCTATATATTGATTATGGTTTACTATTAATATGTTGTTCCAAAAACTGTATTTTGGGCATGTGCTTTATTAATGTTATGTGTTACTATGGTTGCATTTTAACATATCTTGTTGAATTACCTATTCTGTTGGCATTATGCCTTAACTGTTACTGGCATGCTGTTAATATACTGACTGTTCTGTTATTTATTTTTGTGTTTCACATAATATGCATTTAACTGTAAGAGGGTTATATACAATCTTCTGGCATGCTGTTATTACTAACAATGGTTTTGCTCATAACTCACCTGTGTATTGCTCTACCTCCATACCCACAGCATGTCTACATCAGCCAACCATGGCAGTGGGTACCAGCTCATCTGGGACCCAAACCAGTGGTGCCTCACCACTGGCTCTGCACCACCTTCGGGTGGAACTGCCTCAGGAGATACAGCACGTCCCCCTTGGGAGCAGGGGAGAGGGGGGGGTTGTCACTCAGGATCAACTACCTGCCATGGTGTGCAGGATTGTGCAAAGATGTTATGAACAACACCTGTGCCAGATTAAGGGCGTACTCAACAACCTGGTGGGGCCTGAGAGCCCCAGCACCCAGCCTCCAGCATAGCCACCTTCATGGCAGTGAAGCAGCAGTGTTGACTGCCCATGGGTGGGGATCTCAGTCATGCTGCTGCTGCCTGGAGGCATATGCACCTCTGATTCTACAACACCATTCCCATCCAAGTTGTTTATCCCACTCATGTGGCACACATCACCCCAGTATGCTGTCTTGTCTGTCTTCTCTGTCTGCAAATGCAACCTTTCCTACCCAACTTACCTTCCCACATATATGTACAGCTCTTTCCCAACATTCCACTCTCTCCTTAAAAAAAGCCCTTGTCCCACAAAAAAGTATCGCCCCATACATAGCTCTCCATTTTGCACACATGTCCTCTGGACACTGTTAATTATTATGTTAATTAATGAACGCATTTATGCTGCCCTCACCACTCTCCCTGGGATATGAGGCTCCAAATTCTAAATTCTGTAAAACCTGCTCAGCTGTTGCTGTACAAGAAATGGAAAGCTATGGTCCTTTCCTACACCCTTCCTGCATAACCCTACCTGCCTTTCAGTATGTTTCCCCCCTACTTGGGCCCATTTCACCACTTTCCTATCACCCCTTTTTCTTTTCTTTATTATTATTGCATGTTTAAGCAGAGCTAATCGGTGTGCGATGATGTGAGACTCCACGCAAACCTGAGCAACCCCACTTAAAACTGCTTAAAAGTGCCTTAATCATCTTATGTGTTTCTCACAGGCACATCTGCAAAACAATCTCCCCTGCTCCATCTTGAATATGTGCCTCTGTCAATTACAGTGCAGTGCATTATCCCACTAGGCCACTCAGCTTTGAATTAAAACAGGTGTTTCCAGCAACATATACTGATTGCCACTGACACATTACAACTACATATAATGGGAAAAATGGGAGTGTACTTGCGACTGTGATGCAGACATTACACCAGTACACAGCCAAAAAATAATAATGGATGTACGTGACGCATGGGATAGCAGGTATACCTGTCAACTGTACAGACTGTGACAGAATGTCCACAGTTTTGCCCTCTACTTTTGGCATGGTTTTCACAAAAACATATCTGTCTGGTAAAGTACTGGCAAGTTATTAAAGACTGAGGTTAGAAAATCATGACAGACATTTGAGTGTCACACTTCATACCCTTCAGAAAACACATGCTAATGCAAATCTTGTGTCACAGACTGTATGCATGCACATATATCTTGCAAATATACCTGCTGCAGCACTGTTTCAGTAGCTCAGTCTGTTAAATGCTTTGCATACAGTACATTTTACCACCCACAGTCCTGGGTTTGAATTCAGTGTGTTGCACTTCAATTACATTCTTGTGAATACAGTAAATAATAACTGAGTCATGCACTTTTAGCCAAAACAGGTTGCTGCTACTAAATAAACTGCTACCCATGTTTGCAAGTCAAAGGCCTGTAGGTAGGGACACACTACACATATTCGTAAAGCCTACCTATATGTCGCTTACTACGTTCTGACTGGTACTGCTACATAACAGGTGTACCTTAAACTCATGCCTCAACTCAACTGTTATGGGTAACTTCACCCTGGTTCTGCTGTAATGACAGAGCTGAAACTGCTTTGTCAGTGACACATTCAGCTTGCTGTCCTCCAAAGTGTTCACACTACCCCCTATGTGTCCAAGGCTGCAGCAGCAGCTGCAGTCTGCAACATATGCGGCTGTATGTTAAGTTACCTGCTACATACCTATAATATGTCACAACCCCCTAGAGCAAGTGATCCAAACAACACCCATAGATAAAGGGGTGGGGGGCAAAGGTCAATTGACAGGGACATGTTTCACAGTTTTCCCATACAAACATAGTGAGCTGATAGACTAGCAACTATTGCAGCAGCATGCATATTTTGATGGGTATGATGTCTGACACTCACATGTATCTTCCCCCTTACTGACCTCAGCCCACAATGTTTAACACTGAACTGCCAGATAATTACAATGTAATTTGACATTGGCCAAACATAGCATGCAAAACTGTGGACATACCTCATAAATTGCAACAGTGGACAGTATTTGTACCTACCATCTGTGAAGCTGTAGTCTCCAAACCTCACTAATGTCATCTCAAAGACTAAGAAAGGGGCCAAGGCCTATATGAAGGCCTTAAATATTGCACTGTGGTGCCATGTCATTGGCTAATGAAAGTGCAACCCAGTTGCGTTGGATGCAGTTAGCAGGTCTGAGCCATGGACTGGTGCACAGGCAATTACCTGTTAATGAGCATGACCTACAAAAGGCAAGCAAGTGGTTATGGGAAACAGGTCTGTAAGTTGCTTTACCAAGATAGAGTACAATTTAACAAGCTTTTTTTCTTGAGGATTTGTTCACATAAGGATTACATCACTCTACCAGGTATTTCATACAAGTCCTCATATAATGGGATGCAGATGGGAGGATGCAGTTATGGAGAATAGGGATTACAATAGTAGCCCTGCAGTACATCTCTGGGAATGACATGCTGGTGATACTCTGCTGTCCAACAGCTACAGGCATGCCTCTCAACTGTGCCTGCTGTGAATGAAATCACAGCTCTGGCCCTCTCACTCCCTCCTACAATGGTTGGCGCCTATACAAAAGCTACTGGATTGTGAGTTAGACATATTGTCAGTAATTAAAGGTGAACACAGCTGTCATATTATATGATGTACTGTCATTCAGCTCCTCTCAGCCTATGAATGTCACACACAAATAGTTCACACATTTTAAAGGTGTCCTTGACTGTCCCTGATGTACTCTGGCTAGGTCACTGTTTTGTCAACATTAGTATTTCACCACTTGAGAGCTGTGGCTAACATACCTGGCAAACCCCTACAGCAGGAATTCAGGTCATAGACATTATTAGTGAGGAGACACAGGCCCAACCTTAGCGACAGAGTGTACATATTGGTCTTCCAAAGTAAGAGTATGAATAGAGTAACAGATATTACTGTAGCATAAGCTGTTTCTGAGGGTTCTGACATGTGAAAGCCAGAGACTCTATAGTCTGACAACAACCATAAATTATTGGCCAATCGTTTGCCAGACATCGACATGTTTGTGCCAACAGGATCACGTATATCAGGCACATGTACACATTCTGCAAACATCTGTGTACTGGACAGATATGATGCCTACAGGGGCGATATACTACAGCAGGTTTACATTGCTGTCTGTCATTATGGCACACTGGTGTTGCTGGACTGTCCCCATATACTTGTAATAAGACACACCTATTTGGCTGACATTGGCTGTATGACATACTAGTGGGACTCTGCCCATAGGGGACACACCACGGTAGACAGCATTGATGGGTGTGGAAACATATAGCACACTCTGTCACAGCACACAGGGACATACCGGTATTACTACTATGTTGGTGATAGCCACATACATAAAGTGTTGATAGACTGCGAAGTATGACACGGGAGGTAACAGTGGATAGGAGAGGCCATTGTGGTTGTGCAGGGTCTGTACATAGTGGATATCCACTTATCTGGTCCTGTTCATAGGTTCATAGGTTCATAGGTTGGTACTAGGCTATTGGCCCTAGGGCCTATACAAGCCTAGCCATAACAATTCCCTGGCTATTTCTTCCCACAATATTTACTTCCCTGGACCCCTGTCTAGCAGGGAAACTGACGTGATCTCCGAGGTAAATTTCCTATCTCACATCCAGTCATCAAGGTTCCTTTTGAAGAGGGCCAAGGAGGTGCTCTGCTTAATATCTATGGGCAGTCTATTCCAGAGTATGGGGAGTCTCTGCATCAGGAACCTATCCCTTCAGCATGTTTTGTTCATTGTGATGACAAGGTTTAGGTCCCTGGAGCATGTGGCTCTGATGGATTGGGATTTCTTTAAGTGTAACATGTCCAACAGCTCTGGGTTTGACATGGCCTTGTATGTTAAGCAGAGATCACCTCTGAGCAGGCGATATGCGACAGAGTATTGCTGGAGTTATTTTAGTCGGTCAGCATAGGGCATCTGCTTTAGGCCTGTGATTCTTTTAGTGAGGTGTTTCTGCGTCCTTTCCAGTTGTTGCAGATGTCTTCTGAGGTACATGCCAAATGGAACGTTGTACTCTATGATGGGTCTAATGAGAGATGAGTACAGTGGGACAATGACCTCCTTTTTTTCTGGATGAAAAGCCCTTAGTGATGAGGTGTGCCACATAGAAGGATTTCCTGACTGTTGTGGCAATGTGGTTTTCAAAGGTGAGACCACTGTCCACCTGTGTTCCTAAGTCTCTTATCACATTTTCGGTGTTTAGTGTATTGCCACCTATGTGGTAATTCATGGGTACATGTTTTTTCCTAAAGGGAATAACTATACACTTCTTGGCATTGAGCTTGAGCCCATGGCTCTGGCACTAAGCATCTGTTTCTGTAAGGCTCTTTTATAGAATATCTACATAATTTGGGGATTCAATAATGGCTCCCAGTTTGCAGTCATCTGCTAACTTTGTTAGCCAGAGTCCCTCAGTGTTTGCCTGTACTTCAGAGAAGTAGATGCCAAACAAGAGCTGGTCCCAGGACTAAACCCTGAGGTACTCCACTTGTCACTTGTCTGGAGCTGGATTTGGAGTCTGCTACTTTTACAGTGTGGGTTCTGTCAGTAAGCCAGTTGGCAACCCATTGAGTGGCATAGGGATTTATACCCAGCTTAGTAAGTTTAGATATGATTCCAGAGTGGGGGATGGTGTTGAAGGCCTTGGCAAGGTCCAGATAGGCTGTGTGGGCTGCCTTACCCTCATGCACGGCTCTGGAGACTGAGTCAAACAAGTCAATCAGGTTCAGGAGACAGGATCGGCCCTTCATTAACCCAAACTGGGTGGGGACCAGTGTTTGAAGGTTGCCAATGTCTTTGTTTATAGGTTCCATGATAATATATTCCATGGCCTTGCAGATCAGGCTCGTCAGACTAATGGGACAGTAGTTCCCAGGATCCAAGGTGGATGCCCCCTTATGGAGTGGGATAACTGTAGCTGTGCGCCACTCATTAGGCACGAAGCCTGAGGTGAGGCTATGATTAAACATGGCACTTAGGTGAGGTGCCAGTTCCTTTTGTAGTTCATGTAGTACATAGCCTGGGATAGTTGTCTGGTCCCATGGATGCTGTATTCTTAGCTTTGGAGAGTGCAGATTTTACCAGTGTGGCTATAATTACCAGAATTTGGCAATCTTTCTGTATTGAGATGGGCCCTTTAGGGGTGAGAGGGGGGTGAAGTTGGCATTGAATCGATCTGCCAGGATATTGGCAATGTCCTTGGGATCCGTATATTTAATGTATTCTGTTATAGCTCAGAGCAGATCTGAGCATTGCCATTTAAATTCTTGACATAGCTATAGAATGCCTTGTGGTTGTCTTTGGAATCTTTGGCAATTTTATTTTCGTAACTAGCTTTTGAGGATTTTATGAGGGATCTCGACTGCTTTCTGAGGCTGGTAAGGGAGTTTTTTGCATCCTGGGATTTTCTTCTTTTCTGCAACAGTTTCTTCCTACTGTTGTATAGTTTGTTTATGACAGGGGACCACCAGATTGTCTTCCTTTTTTGGAAGAGAGAGCCTTAGTTCTATTTGGGATGGCACGATTCATGCACGAGTGGATGTGCTCATACAGTGCTTTAGTGTAGATTCGCAAGTCAAAATTTCAGTTCCCATCTGCATGTGTGTCAAGAAGTTTGTCACTTCTGACTTGAGTAGCATGAAGTTGGCCTTGGAGAAGTTTTTTATGGATGTTTCCTTAGGGGGTGGAGGTGGGATGTGGATGCCAAAGGTGATTAGCTTATGGTCAGACCTAACCAACAAGGGGTGACCACTGGTGTGGAGCATCAATTTCCCATGTTGGTACTGACCAGGTCCAGGATATTGGAGCCTCTGGTGGGACTATGGATTAGCTGATCCAGGACACTGGAATTTATGAATTCCAAGAACCGTTGGGTAAAGGTGTTGGTACATGAGTAGTTTTCCCAGTTAATGACAGGGTAGTTGAAATCACCCAGAATTAGGGTGTTTGGTTGTATCTTAATATTTTCCAGTATGTTTAGAAAGGTGTAGTGAGAATCTTGGGTAATAGTAGGGGATCTGTAGCAAGCTACAATTTGGACTGCAGTCTTACCTAGTGTTAGTTGCACCTGGAGAGTTTGGATACATTGTGTTGGGCAAATAGCCTGGCAGTGTGAATATCCTTAGTAAATATGGACATTCCTCCACCTTTAGTGTTTCAACCCTGGTTAGGTGGCCAAAAAGTGTGGTAAGAGTTGTAGCCTGGTACTGCAGGTGTGCTCTCTGGAGCCCTGAACCAGGTCTCAGTTACTGCACAGATATTGATGTTCTCCATTTTTAGAAGTGCCTTAAGGGAGTGCATTTTGAGGTTTAGATTTCTAGCATTGAGTAGCATTACCTTCAGATTTTGCATACTTGTACCTGTTATGGTGGTGGTTTTGTCCTTTGAGCCTTGCCTAAAAAGGCTCTATAGGGGTGGCAAGAGCCTTAGCCAGTAACCTGAATTCCAGGGGTGACAGGTGCAGACCATCTCTGGCAAAGCATCATGGTTTGTCGATCATGTCGTCCCACCCAGACAGATACTGAATCCACTATGAATGACACTAGAAGCTTAACCAATTGTTGAAGTCAGTCATTTTGTCCTTATACTGTGGTATCATTCTGAGTGAAGGCAGGATGCTACTAAGGCTGGGGTCTTGCCTGCCTGGGTCACATGATCCAAGAGCTCTTCCATGTCTTTTTTTATGTAATCCAGGGAGGTATGTCTCAAATCATTCACTCCAACATGGACAATGACAGAGTCGTATTTGGACTTGTTGTGGAGTGACTTGAGTGCATGCGTTATATGGCGGATCCTGGCATCCAACAGGCAGCTGACCGTAATTTTCTCCTTGATCAGCCTGATGAGTGGAACATTAGTGTGCCTGACTATAAAGTCACCTATGACTAAAGTGTTGGGTACGTTGTCTTGCCTTATGGGCTATTGTTGGGTGGCACACTGGTGCTGTGCACTATGCTATACTTTAGTTGTGATTGGTGTTTGTTTGAGTTTCAGCTTCAGAGGTCCTTGTTGCTTGGGCAGGTTAATTTTAAGGGCCTCTGCATATGTGGGTTTAGTTTTGCTATGTGTGGGTGCTGGTAGGGAGGGTTTTGAAGGCTATGTGTTGTTTGAGGTGTAGTGCGGGTGTTAACCTTCTCCTTTCGATTGTCTAGCACAGTCTTGGCTGGAGAGAGCTTTGCTTCCAGTTTGACTATGTAAGTGCATCTCTTGCAGGTTGTAGTGTTGGGTGGTAGGAGGAGAGGGTTGTCTGCATACATGAGGCAATTGCATTGCCCCAGTATGCCCAGATTCACCAGGTGGACAGGAGAAATCACCAGAAGCTGACCCTTGGACATGCCTGGTTAGGTAATGTACAAGAGCTGTTTTCCCTTACCTTGGCAAGGTACTTTGCAATTATAGGCTGTTTAGTGCCTATGATTAATTTCTCCTTATTAACAAGGAGAGTGTAATGCTTGTATCAGTTTAAGGCTTCCTAGTGATGTGTTCCCATCTTCTTCTCTTTCAGGAAGGATGTAAGAAGGCGTCCACCATTTTCAGATGCTGAAAACAATGTTATCCTGGATGGCCTCAGACTGCATCATAACAATCTGCTGTCCAGGAGTCACCAGCACTGTGAACAACATGCAGCATCGTGGGCTGACCTTGTCACAGCAGTCAAACTAATAGGACTACAGGACAGAACCTACGAGCAGGTCCGACACTGGGCAACAGATACTGTATGTTCAATACTGCACAGCAAAGGGCTGCTGGTGTGGCCAGGGACTGTGCAGCCACTAGTGGA